>NC_140626.1:19040803-19525803 GCF_057382275.1 Copadichromis virginalis | reverse complement strand
TCATGTGCGAGTGTCTGTGGGGTAGTCAGTGAAAGGGCAATGGTGGTGAGTCAGAGTTTGTATGTTTGGGGGGTGGGTGATAGCAGGGAGTGAATTTAGCATCCTGACAGCCTCTGTTTTTTATTTTATTTTTATGTATTGTTACTAGCACCAGACCTACAAGGGAAATCTGGAACTACACCAATTGGCAAATTAAAATTAATATTGGATTATTAGAGGGACACTGAAGTTCATTATTGCACGTTGTTTTGAGGAGCTAACCCAAGCAAATATGCATATTGTTGTCATAGGTACCTTCACTACTGCTTGCCCAAGAAATTGTGAAAACAACCCTGTTGACTCATTTTGGATTCGTGCCTCTGCTGCTGTAAGTTTTCAACATGAATTTACTACATTTTCTTTCTCTCTGTTAAACAGTATAGTCCTGAGGTCCTGCATTGCTTAAAATAACACACAAGTGGACTGCAGAGTGCAGCAAATCCCTCCTGAGTATAAGTGATGGTGTTGGAGAAAAGAAATGTTCACGTCTCGTTGTCTGTCAATGAGGTTTTGTGTCGGTCTCCATGGAGCGCTCTCCTGAGTGAGTGGCAGCCCACACATTCAAAAGAGCCCATGAGATTAAAGGTTAAGCATTTCAGTTGTTAAAGGGAATGACCCCTCCAAAAATACATTCAAAAATACATTCAGCTAGAGATGCTGCACTGCAATAAATTTGAGTTTAATTAATTTGTAAAGATCCTTTACTTATGGGACGCATGCTGCAAACGCAAGTGCCACATAGCTTTAAATAAAGTAGCTTTTCATTTTGGCATTAATTCAGAAAGCACAAAAATACCATAAAGTAAGGAAAATATAAAATTAAGTGAGAGAATTAAATGTTTTTATAAATGAAATGCTTTTTTTTTCCTGGATTACACCGCTATTACTTAACAGTGACCTCTCCCAGAACTAGCGAGCGCTCATCCTGGAATTTGTTACATAAGTCACCTAAATCTACCATTTCATGACACTCTTAGCAAATCTTTGGAAAGTAGTACAACTTGTTTTGTTCAAAATTATTACAACATTTGGACAGTTAAAAATGGTAAAACCTCAGTTATATGTTGCAGCCCCATACTTCCTGTTTTGAATACAAAGATGTTTGCATAATATCAATCTGTGGAGTATGAAGTACAGTTATTTCTCAAAATAAGGGACTTCATATGTCCCATGCTCCATTAACACATCAATAGTGACTTCTGATTGATAAACCTCACTTTACAGGAAGAGACAAATAACTAACATTAATTTCAGGACCAAATCTCGTGTTATTTTTTAGTTTTTTCTTACAAGATGACTGAGTGTTTCTTCAAAATCCCCTTTGTGTGTCTGTACAGTATGCAGATGTTGCCTGTGGTGATGTCACGGCAATGCTAAGCGGGTCCACCATCACACCATTCGATCCTACAAGGTAGAGCTGCTTCTGCTTCTCCCACAGTTTTATGACTTTTAGTGAGAAAAATAAAGAAATGTCTTCCATTATAATGTTAATGAGAGCCACTAATGTAACACTGGCATATGCACCTAGTTTCAAGGAATCTTAAGGCTTTGCTTTGCCTTTGTATTTAGTTCTTTATTCATCACTTTTTTCATATTTTTTTAAATGACTAAGTGCAAAAAGTGACTTTTATGTCTGCCTTGCCACTGCAGAGTAAAAGTTCTATTTAAAAAACAGTTATTATTGTCCTTCTTGCACAAGGTCAAAGGTTGTTGTAAAAAAATGTTCTTGTTCTACAAACCAAATCAGGTTGGAAAGTTTTTTAACAATCTGCAACTGAAGTAGTTCTGTCAAGGTTAGTGCTGTAGCAGGCAAGATGTGGACCCAAAAGCAGAACTCAGCACCCACGGGGATAAACTCAAAGAGGCAGCTTTATTTGCTGTGAACATCCGAGCGTAGAAAACACAAAACATAACCTAAACAGGAAGCAAACTAAAACCACTCAGGGAAACGAGGCCTGTGGGAGAGACACACAGCAACATGAGGAAACGACGCAAAACTGGGCAGAGAGAAACACAGGGCTTAAATACACAAGGGAGTAATGAGGGAATGGGAAACAGGAGGGAAACACAGCTGGGACTAATCTGATAAAACGAAACAAGGAGGGAGCAACACTGAAACACTGAGCATGGGACATCAGACAGTCAAATTAAAACAGGAAGTGTAAGACATTCACAAAGACCCACAGTTGACATTGAGACATGGAGACATGACTGACCGGGGAGACAGGGAACATAGAGAACACGTGGAACATGGGGAAGGCACCGTAACAAAAAGCTAAAGACTGGAAACAAAAAATATAACACAGAGAGATTAAGAATAAGAACCAAAACCATGAATAACACTAAATCAAATAATATAAATTTATTAAAAAAAACACAAAACACTGGGTCTGAATTGTTGTCTAACGTAAAATGCTATGTGCGCCGACAGCAACAAAATTGCAAGAGATGGTAACAGATTTGTGGTTTTCATCATTGAATCACAAACAGATTGCCAAATTGGCCTCATTTAGTCACAAAGTGATAGCAGACTGATTCTGTCTAACTGTTTTATCAATGTCTTGATTCATCACAGCTGCTTTGAAGATGGCAGCTAGCAGGTAGCAGTCACAGACTCAGTTCCTCATCTTAAGAGCAGCATTTTTAAAATCCATCTCACTCGTCAAGTTAATTTTAAGTGGTCTTACAGTTGTGGTTTGAATTTTGGGTTGTTGTTTTTTTTTACTCTTCAGTACTTTTGCAAAAGTTGAGGTGACGAGGTTTAAAGCCCCTAAGGTCAGGAGCCTGAATGTTGTTATGGTCATACAGAAGAATGCCAAGTAAGATTTCCTCTTATATGCAAATCTTTCACCACAATGTTGTCCTTTATTTGTTTAATTTACATCAGAATGGCCAATCGGGGCATGAATATTTTAAAACTGAGCCTACATTCACTGCTTCTGTTCCATTTGTTCAGATCAAACTGCAAAAACGCATCCCTGCAGAAATTAAAGAAAGCGCTACATACAGGGATAACATACAGCTGCAAAGACGTGCCTGAGTAAGTACATGTGCATTACAAAGGAACTGACGACCTGTTTGTGTGTGTCCTCACAAAGCACGACTGACCTCTCGTTATTATCCTGGATTGTGTTCAAACAGATCTCGGATTCAAGAATGCGGCTCCAAACCACAGATAGCATGTAAAACCTGCTGGTGAACAAGTCTGATTATATCAGACACAACATAGTAGCATTCAGCCATAGAAACCTTTCACTTGTTTCCTTTTCAATTTTTAAATAAACTGAGTATTTTCTTTTCACATATATGTGAAATATGTTTTTCAAATGAACATCTGTAATACATCACATTATGAAAATATTGTTTTTCATTTTGTGGGATCTGATGTGAAACTTTTTTTTCTTTTCTTTCTTTTTTTTTAAATTAAACACACTGAGTATGAAGGCTGCTATCTCCTGGTCACAGAATATGCTTTATTTTCAAAATAAAATGTTAAGACACAAGGTTGTAAACTTTATTTGTATTTCAGTGTAATAATGATTGTTATGTAATCACATTTGAATCCAGTAAAGTGCAAACACATCATGTCTTTGTTGTTTAAAGTCTGGACTGAAAATCTGTCGCAACAGTTCTTATGGGGTGACGAATGCAAATTTGACGTTTTTTTGTTCACATTGTCAGCATGTGTCGAGGATGTACAACAGTGAGTGTCTAAAGCCATCTATAAAACACCATGGAGTCTCTGTCATGGTTTGGGGCTTCATTTCAACAAGTATGGATTGATCTCCCCAGAGCCAGAATCTCAACAATATTAAAGCAGAGTGGGATCATCTCGACAGAACAGAAGGCAGCCAACATCCAAAGAAAAGCTTTAAAAATCCTCCAAGAAGCCTAGAGAACTATTCCTCAAGACTACTTCAAGGAATGGCAAGAAAATATAGACTTTCATGGTCATTAGAATTGTACAAACTCTTGCCTTATACACTCTATTTTCATGCATGTTTGCACATATTTTAATAACAGCAGCAATTTCCCATTTTTCCAACAAAATATAAAATATAAAGAAATGTGGGGTGACTCAAGACTTTTGATTTACTCATTACTGTATTTAAACAACCAAAAGCTTTTATTCTGCATTTCTCTGGAAGTTCATTTATTCTTGTGACAGATGCTTGAAAAACGTTCACATCAATGAGCTAAGCCATGTCAAGGCCTGTTCATCTAACACTGGCTTCCATAACACACCCATCCAGATAAGATTAGCCGCTTACCCTATTTTAGCAGTTGACTCACCTAGTAAAGGCAGCTCCTTGGCTTAAATGTCAGGTGGATTTATCTAAAGGTCATTCTATTATAATTAGTGCTAATGGGTGAAAGTGAAAGCAGTTAACCTTTTATTAAAAGTTGTAACGATCTAAACTAAATCCACAGATGGCTTGATAATAACAGTGTCAGTAGAGCAGATGAGCACACTGGTTTGACCAACGATGACTAAATAATGATGCAGTCAGTGTCAACATGGACCAGAAGTGTTTGCAGCATTTAACCCTTTAAAACCTGAATCATGAAATAATTGCCAGAAAATAACATTTTTCTGAAAATATTGTTTATTTAACCTTCTTTTGTTTAATTTTATTTAATTGTTTAAAAATTGAATCACATTTCAATTTCCATATATGACATTTAATTTGTATCATATTTGCTTATCTGTTTTGTTTTGGGGGTTTTTTGATTGCTTAGAAATATATTGTGCAATTTATTTAGGTTTTTCAGGGGAGGAAATTCACACTGATTATGTTGAAGTCCCAAAAACTTTCAAAAAACTGTATGTATCAAATATGATACACTAGGCATTAAGGGGTTAATTTGGACACAGCATCTTATATGTATACTGGACCATAAGCAGTGACAATGCCCCGCTGATATGTATGGTTCCCGCTTTCAGTAGATGAATGAAACCAGTCTTGTCATGTCAAATAATGCACATATAATACAACGTTTTTTTTCTTCTTGTATCCAGATCAATTGATGAGCTAAATAGGTTAAATAAAGCCCAGTTTATTGTTGCGAAGTGGACAAAACTGTCTTAATGCGTGTGTGTTTTGGAGCTACTTTCAAAGGGTTTTGCCAGTTGGCCTTTACCTTTGTGATTCTTCTTTACATGCAGATTCACTACATTCATCCACCATTTGTTTGTTTTTCTAGTGACTGAGCATGCCTGCAAAAGGGTTAGAGGGAAAGAAAAAAGAGAACAGGGCGGTTTAAAAGAGGTTCACTTACAGGAGAAATGCAATGATAGAGGAAATAATTAGCAAATTCTGTAGTTTCAGTAGTTAATTTCATAGTAAAAAGTTAAGCTATTCATTTCATTACGGTCTACCACTAAGCTACAGTTCTGTTCAGTTCAGTGTTATTTATATTGCGCCAAATCACATCAACAGTCACCTCAAGGTGCTTTAGACTGTAAGGTAAAGACCCTACAGTATTACAGAGAAATCACAAGAAGATGATCCCCTATGAGCAAACCCTGAGCTATAAAGAAAGAAAACTCCCTTTTAATGGGAAGAAACCTCCAGCAGAACCAGGGACAGGGAGGATCAGCCGTCTGCCATGAACTTTCGGGCAAAGGGAAAGAGAAAAGAAAAAGAAAAGCACAGGTAGACAGGACAAAACGCAAACTATAGAAAAGACTGACGGGAACTCAGAAAACATGAACTGAAACTACACCTTATTGAGGATCTTCCTATGTCACCGTCAGTGGTCTGCAATAGTTAAAAATCATTTTCAGTAAAAGTATACATACAGTCATAGTAAAAAGAAAGCACACTCTCCGTCAGTTCCAATGTTTTATGTATTAAGAGATAAAACAAAACCATCTGGTTCTTAGCCAGACTTACAATTAGGTAAATACAACCGGGGGGAACTACAAACGTGACATTTTACACGGTGTCATTATTTATTTAACAAAAACATAGCCAAGAAACAGTGTGCAAGCACAGCCCATGAATCAGTCACTTGTAAAACCTCCTTTAGCAACAACTTGAAGTAGCATGAGGTACATTTTTTTTTGTGTAACTTTATCAGTCTTTCACATTATTGCGATGGAATTTAGGCCCACTGTTCTTTACTGGGATATTTCAGTACTTTCAGTAGATTGCAGTAGATGAATTCTCATCTTTTTCTTTCAGCCATTCAGTTGTAGATTTACTGCTGTGCTGTGATCATTGCCCTATTTCATGGCACAATCTGGGCCAAGCTTTAGCTTATTGGACAGATAGCTTCATATTTGATGCAGGATTACTTTGATATACTATATACTTTGATATAAAGGACATTGTTCTATTGTTTTTAGAAAGAAGAGGCTTTCTACCGGTAACCCTGTCAGACAAGCCGTACTTGTTCAGTGTTTTTCTAGTTATGCTGTCATGAACTTTAACATTTAACATCAGTTAAAGTTAACTGAGGCCTGTAGAGTCTGAGATGTAGCTCTTGGGCTTATTTTGTTCAGTTTCTCTGAGTAGTGCACAACTTGACCTTAGACTAAGCGCCATCACTGCTGGAGAAACTGGAAACTGATTGATTGGAAACCTGAACTTTTGCTTATGTGGAAGCAGTAAAGGTGTAATTAGTTTTTCAGAAACTTTCTGCATTTTGGCTTTGGTTTTCTTCGAGCTAATGACACTGTGTAATATTTCATGCTTTTGTTAGTCTGAAGTTGTATTTACCTAATTTTAAGACATGTTTTATTAAGCCCTGAAAGATTGTGAATTTCCTTTTTCCTTGTTTTTTACTCTAAATCTTGATTTCTATAGTGTATAAAAACTCTGTGACTGTGACTGAAGGGCGTTTTATTTCTAAAACTATAATTATCTGCTTATAAATGTGTTTCACTAATAATATCTAAAAAAATATTTGTTATTCAGTCTTTTTTTGTTTCGTTTTTTTTTTTTTTTTTTAGAGGGATTAGGTGAAAATTTAGGTCAGCTGAAATATATACTTGAAAACAAGCTACACCTTTGATGAGCAGGTCATGCAGTTATGTTTGGTTAAATAATTTATCAGAAAAAAGTCTGTTTCCACGCCTCAAGCAGCACATATGAAAGCCTCAGCTCTGATTTTGGAAACCTGAAACAAAACCTAAAAAGCGAACAGGCTTAGTAAGTTCAAATTCAGCGTCAGTAACTTTCTGTGAAGTCATCGGGATTTTATGGAAAGAAGTCTCTGACAACAAGCAATATTTGCTTAGCTAACTTTCCACTTTTTCATCTAAACGCTGTGTTTGTTTTCTTTCTTCTTTCACTTGAAACCGATAGCAAAGGTTACACTAACACGTGTGCAATTATGCAAACCTGCTAAACCACTGATCACAAGAGAAAGTGTTCCAGAACAAGATCAAACCCGTTTTGGGTTTTTAATTCGTAGGTGTACGCCACAAAGAGCCTTATCTGTTTCGCGTGTGAACCAAAGATCTGTGACAGGATCTTAAAGAGCAGAGTTAGACATATTTGTGTGAGTGATACTCTTGTGGCAGGAAGAGGGAGGCTCCTCGAGCAGAGTAAAACCTCCTCTTTCCTTTCTAGCGTATAGCTGCTGTGTCACACGTACCGTAAATGGGCTGTATTGGTGCTGGGAAGAGGCGTTCGGGGTTCTCACTGCACAGGTGTAATATGAAGAAGGCCCCTTGTGTAAAACCACAACATGGGGTACTGTGACAAGTACTGTAATGTCGGTAAACATTGTCACGATTTGAGTCACTGTTGTTGCCATTCGCACAATCACACTAATAATAATCTTTGTGTGGCACTTTTAGGACAGTGGCAAAGTGTTATTGTGGTGACAGCGAAACCTTCAAGGTCATTTTTTGACATTTCCACATATTTATCTAAAACGGGCTTTTTATTTAAGTAAGCTGGATTGAAGTTTTCTAAAAACCCAGCAGACCCTGCCAGCCCCCTGACAGTCAGTACATTACCTGCTCCGCTGACTGCTACTTCCCAGCTTATTGATGCTGCGCCCTCCATAGACATTTTAAGAAAGTACTTAGTACTTCTTAGTGGGTATAAACCTTTCCAAATCCTTCTTGGGTCCAGGAATGTGGACAAATATGGACTGAGTTTTTTGGGGGAGGGGTTAAAGGTTTTACTAGAGTAGAAAATGTACAGTATCACCGACTGAGCAACCAAACAAAGTGATGTTAATGCTTGACATTTTTTTAAAGCATTTAAGCAAAGTACATGAGTAACCAGAGGCCAATCACATTCCCTGAATGAAGTGAATTTCCCTGATGAACTGGGAATGTTTTTAGAAAAATCTTTCAACTCCTGCAGGCAGCAACTATGACACTTTACCATGCTTACTTTAAACATTATACTTTTTAGCACTGAATTTAGCATTAGACTGCTTTTTCAGTATGGTCTCAGCAATATAAAACATCTGTGCATGACAGGTTGTTAAGTCACGATACATGATAACTTCCTGATTTGATGCAGAGGTTCCAAACTGAACCAACAACAACAAAAAAGAAAAAGAAAACCTGGTTAAAATGTTTAGTGATTCAAATTAGCAATGTCAAAGTCAAGCTACGTGTCTAACAATGCACAAGTTTAGGTATTAGAAGTATTAAAAAGCTCAACTTTTGGACCAGACTGAGAAGTTTATGTCTGCTCT
Source organism: Copadichromis virginalis (assembly GCF_057382275.1). Classification (NCBI taxonomy): domain Eukaryota; kingdom Metazoa; phylum Chordata; class Actinopteri; order Cichliformes; family Cichlidae; genus Copadichromis; species Copadichromis virginalis. The sequence goes on along the minus strand of NC_140626.1, from coordinate 19,517,097 downwards.
AATGCTGGACATTTTAACAATTGAGTCTGTGGGATCTAACTGGCTTTTGCAAACCAGTCTAAAGAGGCTACAGTTGGTTATTCTGGGCCTTTGGTTACTGTATTAACACAGGAGCAAATATACACACTGTGAACAAGGATTTGCACCTTGTCAAGACATAAGCCTTCGTTTTAATTTAATTTGTAATTGCAGGTGATTATACACTAATGAAAGCATCACTATCGATGTCACATTTAATTATGTTAGAACAGAGAACAGATACTGATGAGTGTTTAACAGTTACAGCCTGGGCCTAATACTGCAACCTCCAGGGTGGATGAGCTGTTGCCTCAAGCACAAGCATTTAAATCCAACTAATATGCTGTCTTTCTGTCTGTGCACGTGCTCTGTTTTTTTTTCTTGTGCATTGCATTGGACAAAAGTCTCAACCAAATTACAGTAATTAAATGGCTATGTGGCATGAATAATTGGTATAAGTAAGGGGCCAACTTAAGTATAATATATATATATATATATATATATATATATATATATATAAACACCCAGCACGCCCCTGCGGGCGGTTTATCCTTCAAGCTCGGGTCCTCTACCAGAGGCCTGGGAGCTTGAGGGTCCTGCGCAGTATCTTAGCTGTTCCCAGGACTGCTCTCTTCTGGACAGAGATCTCCGATGTTATTCTGCTGGATCTGCTGGAGCCACTCGCCTAGCTTGGGAGTCACCGCACCTAGTGCTCCGATTACCGCGGGGACCACCGTTACCTTCACCCTCCACATCCTCTCGAGCTCTTCTCTGAGCCCTTGGTATTTCTCCAGCTTCTCGTGTTCCTTCTTCTGGTGCTCCAGGTGAGGCATGAACTCACAACCTCGGCATTATAAGTATATATATATATATATATAAGCATTTTAAGACAGGAATTTCTCTTTTTTGGAACAATTAATTGTTGTCTAGTAACATCAGTGTTTACTAAGCCTACCTACATATACTCTCTATATTATTTTCCAAATAACAGTTTTAATTACACAGAAGTAAAAATGAACATTTTTGTTAGTGTTTTTTAAATCTCATCTCCACATGGTGATATAACTTTAGGTTGCAAAACATTTCCAACACTTTTAACATGTAGCTTGTGTCCAAATAGTACAAAGTCAAGATAGCATTTTCTTTATAAATGACCCAAACACACCATGATAATAAATGTGTATGGCTCAGGTGGTTTGGAGAGAGGTGTAGCAGTCAGAAGGTCAGTGTTTGATCTCCAGCTCTTCAAGTTCATGTATTGAAGTCTGCTTGGGCAAGATAGTGAACCCTGATTTGCCCCTGTTGAATCCATGTAAGTGTGTGTGAATGTTATAAAGCACTTAGGCATGAATGCGTGCGTGATTGGGTGAGGTAGAGAGTACCTAAAGTAGTACCTCAAAGACATTCAAGTTAAGTAGAAAGGTGTTATATAAGTAAGGCTCCATTTATTGTGCCTGCTATAGAACAGGCAAGATAAAAGCTTAATAGGATAATGTATTGGTATTGGTATTTATGTGGTTTTCTCTGAATAATTAGTTTCTTGTCTGATGTATGTAGAAAATATGTAAATGATGGATAAGGCCTCAAAATCTGAGAAGTAAAGCCAATGTGGAAGTGCCTTGAAGCTGCACTGTTCCTATTGGCCTGTAGAGGGAGGGTCTTACAGTTCCAAAAAGAGTCTATGCTAAAAAAAAAAAACCCTTATTTGCTTGGTCACTAGTTGGACATTTTCCTCAACGCGAGTTAATTTTGTAAATTATGGTTCAACTTAGAATAAAAAAAGGAGAGAAAACAGGCCCAATTTAAATGAGGGGCTCCATGTAATTAACAAATTGTTACCACATAAAACGTCTACGTGAGTCTTCTAGGGTCTGCTTGGGTTTCCAGCTGTCTGCAGCACAGTACAACTGAGGCATGCGAGTGCAGTGTACATAGACTGTAGATAAAAGATGACAGCAGAAGCGCTTTAGATCTGCAGTCTTTCCCATTACCAGCAGGAGGTGATTCCTGTGGCTCAAACACACACACACACACACACACACACATGTATACATATATATATATATACGTATATTGAAATCTATAGGAAAGCAGCTTTGTATTTCTTGCTCTGTGACTTCAGTGAAAACTTTCTCAGTGACTTTCTGATCTCACTCACTGTTTTCAAGTGTAAGCACTATAGGGCAAGCACACCCTATCATAGACAAATCACTACCACTTGAGAATGCACCATTGGTCGACTTCTCAAATCCACACTTTCCTTGGATATCACGGAAAGTAGAGGTCTCAGGTTTGGGCTTCAAATCAGGTCTGCAAAGCAATGATGATGATGATGATGTGACGGTAGCTATATTCATTTATATATGGGAACAGACTTGTATAATCTCTCTTGAGTTTCTTTCACCCATAGAGTCAAGAGTTGGCTATTTTTGGTCTTACTGGCAAAATCTGGGGATTTCTTTTTTTTTTATTTCTTATTTTTTTCAGGTGGAAATATCAAAAAATGTCCTAGGCTACAAAAATTAATGGTTGTTTCGGTGGAGTGCGGGATATCACATAATGCCATGCTGGAACGTCCCCACCATTGGCTATATTTAATAGGAGTGGAAGCTCCCACTTCAACAAAAGAAAAACAAATATCTTGATGTGAAAAAGGGCACTGAGGAATTACATGTCTGTGTCTGTTTGGTAACATCATCTCTAATTAAAATGTGCTGATCATGAAACCAGTCTCCTAAAGAAGAAAAGGATGGCGTGTCCTATATGTGGGAATAAATCACACAGGTTTCCATAAGAAATAATAAATAATTAGCTCTGGGTTGAGTCCCCCGCGCTGAGTGCCGGTTACTGGAGGAGGAGCAGTGGCGTATTTTCCCCTCTCTTTCTTCCCTGAAATAAGCCCGCTCTGAGTCAACACCTTTCAGAACAGACTGTCAAGAGATTGTGTAAATGATAAGCCTGCAAGATGTGTGATTTTCCCATAACCCGCAGGCCATAAGTTTTGCATTTTTTTGGACAGTTTCATTTCGATATTAGTGGTTCTGAAAGCTGGTCGGGCTTTTAAGCGGCTGCAGTTTAACCACCCAGGAAGTAAAGAAGAAAGAAAAAAAAATACTCAGCATACAGATGAGTTCACACAGCTGAAACTGGAGGCTGTCCACTGTAAAAAATCAAGAGTCAGAATCTCTTACAATATTATTTGGTATCATTATAATTTTTCATATGGTTTCAAAATTTCATTCACATGAATTAGGATATGAACTTTAACCTTGAGGTATAACATATATAGTAAACAAAGTATTTTTTTTTAAATGTTTTTGTTAATAGACACACAAATAAAGCTATAAAAGCTATAAATCTATAGCTATCAATAGTGTTATTTTATTCTATTTTATTTTGTTTTGTTTTACACCTAGTAATGTGTTGTCCCAACGGGTAGAATAATTAATTCATGAATTAATTAACTGGGTTTTTGTACATTATACATGCTTTTTTATATAAAGCAAAACTATCTCTGTAAATACAGTAAATGTTAGCTTGGTGTTAAGTTTAAATGCTAGAAAAATATTCTCTCGGTTAAAAAAACGTAAATAAAGATTTGCCATCTTTTGCAGTGCAACAGCAGATTTTTTTTTTTTTTTTTTTGTCTTAGTCATCGATTCATACCATAAACACATCGTCTATTACCGCTCGAGGCGTTGATTAACTGCTTGTACTTTCCTTTCCTTCGACAAAGTCGGTCAGTCGCACAACTCATTCTGACTGCACGGGACCGGGGAGGGAATCCCGGCAGCTGATTGGACAGTCAGGGTTTTCCCACGTCACAGGGGATCCTCGGTATAACTGAGAGGCGAGCCGGTCGCGTCGCTTCAATTCACATGTTTTTTAGTCGGGTCTGCACACTCTGAAGACGCCTCCGAAACGCAGTATGGTGAGTCTGCTGCTTTTTACACTTCGCTATTACAGTTGTTATTATCCAACAACTCTGACCTTCTACTTAAAAAAATAAAAAAAAAAGTTTTGCTTTGTACAGAACACTGACCTGGACTCAGAGCAGGAGGAGTTCAATAGGCTTTTATATCAACTTGGACATCTTGTCCTGATAAACATGTTAGCTCCTCAGAGGTTTTTAAAGGCAGTTTAAATATTGATGATTTACCGAGGAACGTGCAAGCTGAGGTCGGGTAACCACGTGACAGCGCGGGGTATAGATAATCGACATCCTTTGTGGGTATGAGTCAAGTGTCACTTTGTGCCATTACAAACAAACTGAGCTCACTGCAGCACAGTATCTCCGTGGAGCACAATGACTACGTCAAGGCTGCAACACACTCTTTGAGTAATTGAATTGTTATTAGTAATGACTGATTAATCGTTTTCTGAGACAAAAGCAGAAATACTTGTAATATTCATTTATGCTGATATCTTTGGGAATTTGCATTGATGTCAAATGAAACTGCTGAACCTGTGGAAATATCTGTTTCTACACTGGGGTGTTATGTCAGAAGAAAAACTCATTTTAGGCCATCCTAATGTAAATACATCTCTGCTGGCGTACTTATTCTTACAATAGAAGAACCGTTTTTTTTTATTATTAGTATTATTAATTTCATATAAAACTTATAAGATAAGATAAGATAACCTTTATTAGTCCCACACGTGGGAAATTTGTTTTGTCACAGCAGGAAGTGGACAGTGCAAAAGTTATGAAGTAAAAATTAGAATACAATAAGAATAAATAAAGTACACAACTGTACAGAATAGAATAAAATAAAATACTATATACAGTAGAATAAAATAGAATAAAATATACAATAAGATAAAAATAGAATACAAATGCTATATACAACTGAGTAAGTCCTTATATCCTTGACTTTTTCTTTTTTTGACAGTCTCTGCTTGAAAACTCAACGGCAAGGCTGCCTGTGGACCCATCAGAGTCAAATGACACTGACAAACACAGACAAGCCCACAGACTGTATCCATCTCTGCCAAATATAGACAGGTGAGACACATCACAGCAGCACTTATGTGAAAATTGGAGTCAGTTTTTATGGAGGAACGTGATGCAAATAATTTGTTTTTCAGGTATGAGTTTTGGTGCAATACTGGGGAAGAACTACACCCGTCTGTGAAGCTGGAAAACACACAGGTAACAAAAGAACAGAGAACCACCACCTTTTGATTGCCTGACCACAACTGAATGATGATATTCGTTGGGTTACTGGAAGCAGTGTGAAGCAAAACTTCCAAAAATGTGTAAAAGGAAGTTGGTAGAGGGAGTCGTGTTGCATAATTTCCCAGAGTCGCAGGCATTTGGCTGTTGATGGATTTACTGTGTGCCACATTTGAGTAGTTCCTGTTTTTCTCTCTTTTATGTGCCTCAGCTGCAAGGGTCCTCTCACAAAAGTGATGTCAACATGAAAACACAGATTCTTATCTTAGAAGAGCAAAAGAACGAGGTGAGTACTTCTCAGACTTTCTGTGTATCCATCCTACGACCCGCGTATGCACGTTTAAAGGTTCACAGTCTTTCTGTTTTTACTCAGCTTCTTTCTATTAATGAGAAATGGGCAAAAGAGTACCGAACCATGGTGCACTACTACAAAGAGAAGGTAAGAAAGGAGCAAGTTCACATCATTTAATGTTGTTTTTCAGCTCGTGTCGGTTTATTATCGCGCTTGTTTATCATTTAAGTGTTGTCTGCGTTCTGCACCCAATGTCCAGGTCGAGGAGTTAAAAGCATTACAGCAGTGTGATCGCTTTGAAGAGGAAGAAGGAAAGCACGTCACGTTAAACCGACTGAAGCTCAAGGTGATCAAAGGAAAAGAGAGCGCACAGGTAAATGCGCCGACCGCTCTTTGATAGATTAAGTCGTTTGATCTGAGCGCTAACGGTTCCCTCATGGGATGCTTTTTCACAGACGGAAGAGAGTGATGCCAGCTCTGAGAAGCTCGAAGCACAGAAAGAAGTAAAAGAGCTGCGAGCGCAGAACAGCGCCCTGACCCGCAAAGGGCAGCATCAACACGAGGAGATCAGACGACTGAACAAGGTGAGGCATCAGGCTTTCTCTGATATTCACTGATGAAAAGGAAGTCTCATTCTAACCCTCGCAGTAAAAACGCTCTAACAGTGGTTTCAATGTGTCTGTGCAGGCCTTAAAGGAGGCGCTTCAGGCTTCTCAGTCCCTTGGAGTGGACAATGAAACACTAGACATCTGGAAACATCAAGTGAGTGCTTTGTCTTCATGTGTGTGATGTTTTTCTTTGCATAAAGACTGAAAACAAAGGAAAAAGGTATTACTTGTCCGTGTCCAAAGGCAATCAAAAAACCTATAAAATTCACTCTGTAGTAGTCTGGCTAATAGCTGCTTTCAGCTGCCACTTTGCCACAAAGCAGGCACCCTGCATGTTTGATTTTTGGCAGCGTTTTACACCGGATCCCCTTCCTGACGCAACTCCAAAAGGGATTTGTGTCTTCAGCTCGAATCCACTCAGCTGCTTTTCACTTACTCACTTAAATGAATGTGTAAACCATATCTTATAAAATCCAAGGTTAAATGTAGTAAGGGGTGTATAAGACTTGCCCAAACTGTTGAGTTACCCCTAATGGACATCTGTTTTTATTTGTCTCACGTCCATATTTAGGCTGAAGTCTTTAAGGAAGACTTTCGGAAGGAGCGCAGAGACCGGGAGAAGCTTAAGGGCAAGTATCTGGAACTGGAGAAGAAGTATACCAAAGCTCACAACGAGCTGCATGTCCTCAGATCTCAGGTACCATTCGTAACCTTAGAAAATTCAGCATGTGAACTATAGGATTAGTGCTTGACTTTAATATGCTTTGTGTATATTCTTCCAGATGACATGGACTCGGCAACTGCACCCCGTGCTTAACTGCTCCTGTGCAAATCAAGCCAAATGTCCGAACTCGGAGGGCCACCAGGTTAGCCAGCACCACATGAAGCTGCAGAGGCGGTGCACTCTCGATAACAAGCAGTGAAGCTCAACCAACTCCTCTGACTTTTTGGGATATTGTTTAGGCGGACTTTCTGGAAGTTTTTCCCGGAGTATGAGCAGCCAGATCAGTGTTCATCGCCAGCAGAGTGAGGAAGTGAGCTCTGTTCCAGCTAACTCCTCTGCTGGTCCTGCTTGTAACAAGGCCACGGCATCAGTCTGGGTCCACTGAGAGACTTATGTGGGGCAAGGGAGGAACCTAATACACAAATATCGATGCATACGCTTACCAAGAGGAGAAAGGCAGCGAAGGGTAAAATGAAACTGTCAAGATAGGCTGATTGCACTTCGAGTGTGACACAGGTTTTATTGCACTGCCCAAACACTACTGACATCCACCATACTGATCAATGATGCAACAAAAATGTGGAAATTTCCTGTGTTTAGCACTTGTAAACACCCTGTGCTGCACTACGCTGTAGAAACCTCTTAAAAAACAGAGTCTTGCCCCAGTGATGGGACTAAAAAAGATCAAAACTATCACAGCTCTGTAAGGAGGCAAAGAAACTCGAGCTATGCTGTGATTATAAAGGCTGGTGTTTTTCTGACTTATATTACACTATGTTATGTCGGTCGTATGCAGGCGCTTTTACAACAGCGAGAATCAAGCCTGTAAGAGAAAGAAGTTAATATATAATATATAATATATACATTTATGTTGAGCAGAGTATTTATATATGTTTGGAAAAGTTTTTTTGCACATTTTTGTCTGTTTCTTATTTATTTGTCGTGAAAATAAACAACTATACGCTGTTTGTGTTTTAACATGTTCGTACATACTTCATTCACTGAAATCACTTTTTCACAAGATCAGACAGACCAGATTGTCTAATTTAGGTAATGCACACTCAACTTTAACACACACTCCACTGGACTTTTTAAGGATTTCGGTTGCACGATACAGCGCACTGCAGTGAACTCATTTTCACGTTAAAGACACCAGTTTGAGGTGAATATGAGATATGTGACGTGGTGTGTTATCCACCCAGTGTCTCAGCAGAAATCAAGACTCATCAGATCAGGCAATGTTTTTTCCAGTCTTCTAATGTGCAGTTCTGGTGAGCCTGTGTGGGCAGCCTCGGTTTCCTGTTCTTAGCTGACAGCACCCAGTGTGGTCTTCTGCTTATTTGAGTTACCGTTGCCTTCCTATCAGCCCAAAGCAGTCTGGCCAATCACCTTTGACCTCTGACATCAAAGAGATATTTTTTTACCCCGAGATTTGCTGCTCACTGGATATTTTCTCTTTTTCAGACTGTAAACCCCAAAGACAGCAGCTCGTCTTGATCATGTCACCGACTTGCTGCCATGATATTGATTGATTAGATATTTGCTTTAATGGGCAGTTAAACGGGAATAAATAATAAAGTCTATATCTTTATATGGACTGGTTCTTATTAGAGATGGACCGATCCGATATTACGTATCGGTATCGGTCCGATACTGACCTAAATTACTGGATCGGATATCGGAGAAAAATAAAAAATGTAATCCGATCCATTAAATATCACGAAAGCACCTCACAAAACTTGCAACACGCGTAACTCACCTCAGAACGTCGGAGCAGTATGCATCACGTGATAGAGCGGCTGTGGCATGCAGGACCTGTCGGTGGTCTGGATAGCATTTGGAGCTTCGCTAGCAACCCGGCATTTCATCTCAGACAAAGTTATCCCCGAGAGAAGTAAAGCAAGTGTGTAAGTCCATCTCTGAATGTTTGTAAAGCATTCCTGTGTTAAGCTTAACAAACGATATATGGAGCGACTGCCTCTTCTTGCTGCTACTTCAATCATGAAACTGCTTAACGATCAGCTGATCGGCTTTTCTGTCGCCAGTCGTGTCTCTAGTTTGCTTTTGGCCCACTTTGCACCAGAAAGAGGAAACCAGCGGCTGAACAACAGCAGCACGTTTAAGCTTGATCAGCTGTTGTTAGAATGTATTTAATATTACTTTCTACTCGAGGATCTTTTTCTACGTAGCTGACGCTGGTAACTGTGCAGGGGCGGATCTAGCAAAGTTTAGCCAGGGGGGCCGATAGGGCATTAACAGGGAAAAGGGGGCACAAAGACATACTTTTCTTTCTTATTCTCATTTAAAATGTCTAGCTTTTAATAAATAATTATCTGACACCCAAAGTTTTAATTTGATGTAAAATGAATAGAAGTCAATTACTGTATATAGTAACTATTAAGTCTAATATATATACCCTAGTAAGCTATAGTACTTTTTCCTTTGGGAAGGTACTATCTGTGCAGTCTGCAATTTTGTTGAAGAAAGATGTTGAATCTATTTAATATTTCTTGAAAAATAATTGATTTCTGTGCATTTTTTTTCACACTGCATCAAATTAAGGTTGATTACGTCGATTAAGCATCATGAGGTGGAGCGTGAGGGGTGGTTCCCTATTTTTTATTTATTTATTTTTGTTGTTGCTGGGAGTTGGAACCCTATTAGTTAGGTTGCTTAATATTTCCGCTAAGTACTCTTTAAAATACCAGAATAGGGAGGATGGTGTAGGTTTAAGTTTATTAGATTGATCAGTATTGCTGAACTATGAAACATTTTTTTTTTGCATACAGGTATAACAGAATAGCTTTAGTGTAGTTGTTGTTTTAAACTTGAGTATGAACTTATACAAAATGCAGCAAGATATTTAAAAAACAGTTTTGTTGATTAAAAAACACTATATCGGATTCATATCGGTATCGGCAGATATTCAAATTTATGATATCGGTATCGGTATCGGACATAAAAAAGTGGTATCGTGCCATCTCTAGTTCTTATATAGTGCTTTTCTACTCTATCTGACCACTCAAAGCGCTTTATACAACTAATTCATTCACCCATTCACACAGGCACTTTTTTTATAAGCTATTAAGTGCTTCATACACATTCTCACTCTGATGGATGCATCAGAAAGCAACATGGGGTTAGTATCTTGATCAAGGATATTTGGCATGCAGACTGGAGCAGACTGGGATCAAACCACCAACCTTCCAGTTAGTAGCTGACCTGCTCTACCACCTGAGCTACAGTCTTTGACTGTAGCTGTGTTTGGTAAAGGATAAAGTTGAATATATAGCAGAATATAGTACACATGTGTATCTGTGAAGCACTTAATGTCTTAATGTTTTCAGCTCATCCGGCTGATGGACCGATTAGTTTGTTCTAGGGTGGGACCTCCCTGCATCTGTCTACAATTTACAAGAACCGCCACTCCTCCTACAGTATTAGTGAGATTTCAGTGAAACAAACACACTAACCACCTAATTCATCCAAACTGTGCTCAAGATCAAAGTCACATTCATAGTTTTACAGGTAACAACTTGTGAATCATGATGGAAGTTGAGCAAGACGAGCAACTAATTCATTGACAATCTGCTCACCTCTTAACAGGTAACATTACCTATTTGCATTATTGAATCAGATAAAGGAAACGTGATTTTCCCTATATTGCACCGATATGTTGAAAAGCTCAGTTGTTAAATTTCAGGAATCAAAACTGATTTTTTTCTGAGGCCTGACAAGCAAAATTTGTGTATTTCTCATTTCAATTTAAACTGGGCAGCTTCAGTGACAGACCTACAGTAACTAAGTTTTCAGTGTCACAGCACAAAGATGCAAGAGCAACAAGACGCCAACAACTTGCCTTTGCACTCACTCTTACGAGCCTCAGAGCTTCCTGTGTCGTTGCTGCAGTCATTCAGTCAAATTGGAAGTCATCTGCATGAGGAAAACTGAATATGAAGCCTACTCTGAGGAAACTGATTCCACTTATAGTTTCATTGCATATGTTAGTGCTGGTGTAGCAGACTGCTTTGTAGAAACCAACCTTGCTTGTTTGAAAGACATCTGAAAAAGATTCTGTAGTTGGAAACCTAAATCAAATTTAAAGCAGACCATCTAATTTACTTACGAGTCAAAGACACACTGATGCCTCCAGCAAACCAATGATTGATTCAAGAGACTATAATAAAAAATACTTGTGTTAAAAATAGTTATTTTTTTAAGTCACTTAATATTGTTCATAAGTATCAAGTATCAATGACGGCTCAGCACTGAGAATCAGCATACCTCTACTGACCTCTAGTGGTAACCAGCGCAACAAACAAAACCTCACTCTGCCTCACAATTCTCAGTTCCCTAAATAATGAGGAAATATGACTAAGCCGACCTCGGAGCCAGCAGAATCTCGATTACCTTATTTTAGTAATTTGTCCATTACGTTACATGTTTACATGTCCACTAACTGGAAGTCTGTCTCTGACTGTATCTGTACACATAAGCAGAGGGCAGTTCTGTGAAAGGATACTAAACATTTTTCCCTAAATGTTTTCTACTAGATATCCTATCCTCCGCAAAGCTTTCAAGTAAAGACTTTAAGAGAGCTGCAGGATCCTTCTATTTCTTTATTTACATGATGATAATTTACATCTGGCAGTGAGAAAAAAGCACAGCCTATGCTGGCGGAAAGATTTTTCATATGTAGCAAGTTCATCTTGAATTTCTGGGCTTTGTTTAGGTAATGTCTCACTGAGGCATGAAAAAAAAAAGAAAAGATTTGGCAGCAAGTTCACCCAAGCCCTAGACTTCCACTTGCTAAAGGTCATCACTCAACAAATGATGCTTCTCTGCTGCACCGCCAGAAACCACAGAAAGAGCTGGCTGTACATCTGTAATAACAGCTGTACAGCCAGAGCCTTCAAAATGCTGGAAAAGTTTTTAGAAAGCAGGAACTACAGCAAAAAGGATCGATTTCTGGTAGGGGGGGAATGAAGGTTTTAACTTGAGGGGAAGTATGTTCTCTGGCTCTTGTCTGGCAGCTTATTTGCTGTAAATCAGGTACATACCTGAATTACACGTAAACATTGCTTGCAAAAGGCTTTTGATCGCTGAAATATCACTGCTTTGGATTCTCATAAACTCAAACAGTAACAACCAGCCACACTCAACAACATGGTGTAACTGACTCATTAGAAACTACACTGCATTGAACCCAAAGATAAAGCCAATTAACCCGTGTGGATCTAGTTTTATACAACTCATTGTTGTAACTGATTTAAGGCAAATAAGCTCTCCTGCAAGAGCCAGAGAACATGTTCACATTCCATTACAGGAATTTTTGTGAGATCTTTCCCCCTCAAGTGTTTAGAACACAAGGCCCCCACAAGTGGACAGACGGACAGGATGTGCAAATTCTCCTCCATCTGCTGCTTTTCACTCTCACTGCGCTGCAATGTCCTCACACACAAACAACAGCAGCTTCAGAGCTCTCTTAAAAGCCAAAGAAAACCAGCTTTTCTCAGTTGCACTGTGGTTGCACTGTGATCATAAAGTGATGGCCACAGTCGGCAACAACAGATTAGATTTTAGATATTAGTGTGAACAAGACGTTGACTGGGTATACCTAACAAATGTGTACAGGTTATAGACAGGTTTGGTTTATTCAGTTGAATTAAAACAGCACGCATGCTGTTTCTTTTAAGTCTTAAAGGGGAATAGCACGTTACACGCCCATATATGGCATTCTCAGATATTCTCAGTCACCTTAATGACTCATAAACATGCGCAGGCTGGGAGGGAGTGGATTTTTACATGAAATTTATTGGCACAGTTATAGCAGCAATGTGTTCTTGTTTATTTTCAACACTGATCCCATTCCTATTTTTCAGTAAAAGCCCCTCTCAGGAGCAAACGTGCTTTCCAAAAAAAAGTCAGTACTACTTTTGCAAAATGTAAACAAAAACATTGTGCATTGATTTGCTACGCATTTAAACTCCACATTGCAGTTAGACTGGTACAAAGACAACATGGTTCCTCCTGTCTGTGTTTAAACGTTAATGCTCCTTGCAGTTCATGGTTTCTGGATTCCTCTTGCTTAGATCTTAGATCTTGCTCCTCCTGCATAGATGGTTACCGTCCCTCATGTTTCCACATGTTCTGTGTGCTCTGGATGTTACCTTACCTGTCTGCCTCAGCATCCAGAACCTCTCCACTCCTCTTATTTATTTATTTTTGACCGCATGCACACAGCTAATTAGGTTCGTTACCAAAAGAGCATCTTGGAGAGTCTTTCAGAAGTAAAGAGAGTTTTTAACCACTCGTAAAAAAGACTAGATAGAGATCTACTTGAACTGTTTAACAACAGCAGTAAGGAATATAAAAAAATGCAAAGAACTGGAGGATTTCATTATTGAGATTACATAACAGCCAGCATGCCAGATTTCTGGATACTTTCTCTGGGCTAAAGAACTGAGGAACCATCCAGCAAAGTTTAAAAGGAGCTGGAATCCATGTGGGATGTCCGACTTAAGCTTTCTGTGGAGGCATCAGTAATGATATTCAAGAGAGGCCCAAACCACATCCTGCACATATTACAGCATGGCTCTGTGATTAAACTGAATGTCATCCTTGCACAATTAAACATACTTTCTATGATTTGCATTTTATTTACATTTTATTGTATCCCGGCCTTTTTGGAAACACTGTTTGCTTTACTCGTGACATTTAACTAACACAAATGCATGTGGCAAAATGCTAAATATAAGAGTTTGAGCTCAGTTGAAGTGATTGTCAGCGCAAATGCATAAAGTGCGTATGCACACAACACAAAGAAAGTGAAACTGACTATAGTCTAAATCACTAGATCTGCTTAGCTGCTGCTACATTCTCAGTGGTTTAGGATCAAGAGATACTTGTTGTTCAAGAATAGCTGTAGAAATTATTACAATGATTATGTTTCAGGGCCTAAAGGTGACAATGACTTAAAATAAAATAGATATTACAATACTTTTAAACTGTAACACAGCTGTACCCAGTGCTCAGTGTTGTAGCATGTTATTACATTGCAAACTGTGATGTTGGGGGGGGAGTAATACTGTACTTTTCTGCCTTTTTGTATAGATAAATATGTTAAATACATTCTGTGGAAGTATTTTCAAAGGATAGCATTAACAGCCATCAAGCGAATTTAAAAAGACAAATTCTGGCCAGTATTGCACGCCGGTTTTCAACTAGCTCTGACACATCAGCCGCTGAACTCTGCCAACACCATAGCAGGAATATTAGAACATCCACTTGTCAGAAGACCAGTCCAAGAACTCCCCGTCTCAGTAGAAAGCGGGGTTTGTGTGCTCGATGACGCAGCGCCGACAGTGGCGTCTGACGAACCGCAGAGCCTCCGGTGACACCTCGCAGTCCTGCACGTTGAGCAGCTGCAGCTCGCAGCAGTTGGCCGCCAGAGCTTTGAGTCCTCTGCCTGTTACACTTTCGCAGGCTCTGAGACTGACTCGCCTCAGGCCTTGGCAGTACATGGCTAGCTGCTCCAGCCCGCTGTCCGACACCAGCGGGCATTTACCGACATCCAGAGACTTGAGTCTGGGGCAGCTCCTGGCCAAGTGACTCAGGCCGTGATCCGTGAGCCCCTCGCAGCCCCTCGCATTCAAGTAGCGCAGTCTCGGGCAGTAGCGAGCCACATAGCGCATGCCTACATCTGTAATGCGGGTACAGTGGGCCACGCTTAAGTAGCGCAGGCAACCCTCTAGGCGGGCGACTTCCCGGAGGCCGAAATCCCCCACCAAGCGGCAGTCACTGAGGCTCAGCTCCCTCACTGAAGGGCAGTGGAGAGCCAAATGGCGCAAGGCTTCATCTGTTAGTCTGGTGCATCGCCGCAAATACAGATGAGTCAGGCGAGGGCAGTGGGAGGCGATAGTTCGCAAGCCCTCGTCCTCGAGGGAAAAGCAATCGGTCATGTCCAGGTAGTGGATGGAGATCTGCTGGCCGTGCAATGGAGACAGCTGGAGTGAGGCCTCTTGGGTTAGGCTGATGCATGTCACCTTGGAGCAGCCTGGAGGGAAAGGAAGCAGAGGTGATTTTTTTCCATTAAAGAGAGTCTCGCTGTTGATGTTGAAAGAACAGGTGTTAATGCAGAGCTCACATGTATGTATGCACATGGATTTTATGTTATAATGCAATCCAAGAGTAAGAAAAGAAGCATTTTCTCTCTGTCTATGTAAAAATGATTCTAAAAGTTCTTATCTCTTATTGTGGGACAGCAAGAAAGAAATTATAAACCAATTAAATTCTCTTATCAGGCCTCCTATTACCATCTGCTGCACTTTCAAGGCTATTTGTGTACAGCCTACAATGACAGAGGGAGGCGGTACAGTAGCCCAACACTGACTCTTAAAAGCTGATGTTAATTGAGTCGCCACTTGATGGCGCCAGAGTAAAAACCTGCTGTGTTAGATTACAGCCAATCAAGCAGAAGAATGAAAATGTGAGCGCAGACAAAGAAAACACAAGTGCGGTCGTTTTTAGAGACCAAAAAGGCCAATTCAATCAAAGTCTGGTGTCTTTAACACTTTGAAAAGGGCTTATTTTTCCTTTTACTACAAAGAGCTTCCTTCCTGCTGCTAATAGTGCAGACCTCGCTCTGCTCCAGTCAATGTTATTTGTGTCACTTCCTTAATGAAAGCAGCAGACCGCTCCTCTTACCCATGTTGAGGTAAGCTCTGCTTTCAGCTAAAGAAAGCCTTTCTTCTCCCACATGGGGACTTAAGGTTGGAAGAGCTTCTCCTGCTCCTCTAATGATTCTACCAGCTTTACAAGAAATCACTAAAAAAGGACTGAAAGGAGAAGTTCTTTGAGGCAAATCCACACATGTGCATGATGTCAAGTAGTGGCCACTCCTTAAGACTTAGAGCTTGCCCAAAGATTCTAATTAAAGTCAGATGGGGTTATTTGCTTTTTACTCAATATGACTTGTCTGTTTCTTTTTACCCGAGAGGTTTAGGTGTTCCAGGTTGGGACAGCGGGATACCACTTCAAACACGGCCTCATTAGAGATGTTATAACAGCCGGCAACCTCCAGGCGGCGTAGCTCGGGGCAGCACTGGGCCACCACGTGCAGCCCCCGGTCAGTGAGCCTCTTGCAGCCATTGACCACCACCGTCTCCAGGGTCAGACAAATGTTCGGGGTGTCTTGGCAGAGCCGGTGGGTGAGGACCCTGATGGCACGGTCGGCATGAAGCAGCTCTCCTGTTAGCTGGATAGTGCTCCACAGCCTGGGGTCCCAAGCCAAGTTGTACCAGCGGCGGCAAACGCGTGCGCAGCGGCACAGCTGGTTGGTCGAAAGGTGGGAGAAGATCTGCAGAAGGGTGTGGTCAGGGAGGAGATCGATGGGGGCGTAGTGGTGGGTTTTCGACTGTCTGGAGCGAGTGTGAGTGCCGGGCTGAGGGTGGATCACAGCGACCGTCTCAGCGGGGGCAGAAGACGAGGACGAGGAGTTGGTCTCGTGGCCGTTGCTGGAGAGAGCAGGTGAGGAGAGGGAGGAGGACTTGGAAGGCAGAATCAATCCCGGGCTCGGGGTGCTCAGTGTTCTTGTGCTGGAATCTAAACCTGAATAAAAACAATAAAACAAAACAAAATGAGACAGAATAATTCTTCTGTTTTGTTTTTTTTAAGTTTTACTTTTAAATGAATCTTTTGGCTGTTTAAGCTAATATTTGAGCTGTTAGGTGGACCAACCAAAAAGGGATTTCCCCTTTGCGATACCGCCTTACAATAAGGGACTCAAATAATTGTATAGTTAATTGAAAGAGTCAACAACAAGCTGAAGTTAAGTTAATCAGTCCCTTTATAATCTCAATCCAGGACATTACAGTAGATAATTGTTCAAGTAAAGTTAATAAAAGTAATTAATTACACTTAGGAGACAAAAACTGAAGGCACTGGTATGTAATGTGTAACTACAAAGTAACTGTAAGTAAGTAACACAAAAAGAGTAGCTAATGTTAAAGAAATGAGAAGTTACTGTTTTGTGACGTTCAACTTTTGCAATTAATCAGGAATGACTCATGCAGAAAGTGGGGAGTCCTGTTGATTTACAGATAATTATGAAATAATGGCAACCTAATGACTCACAATTTCTGGAAGTCATTATCTTCTAGACGGGTAAGGAGTTATTGAGTTAGAACATTACTAATGAATGACTCATTAACTGGTTGTTCCTGCTTTGTTGGTGTGGCTGTTATGTTCTCAGGAGGTAGAGCGGGTCATTTACCAATCAAGAGGTCAGTGGTTTGATCCCTGGCTACTCCAGTCTGCATGTCCAAGTATTTTTGGGCCAAATGCTGAACCCCGAGTGTTTGTGTGAATGTTAGAGAAGGCGCTTAGGTATCAAAAAGATGTTAAAAAAAATGTAAAAAAGTAAATAAATATAAAATGCAAAATAAAATTTGAGAAAATAGAAAAAAAGCATGATTTGTTTTCAGTGTTTCCAGGTATTTCTGTCTGTGATAATGACGTGTTTCCAACGATTTCCAGTCTTCTTATCTGAAATTTGTGGGAGACACCTGATATCTTCTGTTTTCTCGTTTGTGTAACGCGTCGTGATATTTTTCAGTAACACAGTCATGTTACATTGCAGTTACAATTATGTCGTTACTTGTGCTAAAACCCATCTGTTATCTGCGTGTTTTCTTCTTGTGTGTGCACTTGCGCTACAATTATCTGATTTTAGTGGGCGAGAGGAGGAAAATTGTAGAGTCATACAGCGATACAGCTTCTGAGGCGTGGTGATATGGACATTATTTTTATCTGATGCATCGGATGCACTGAGGAGTGATAGTGGGGTCTGTCTCTTAGCCGTTTTTTATCTTTGTCTTGTTGTCGGCTTTGTGGTCATATGTGAAAAGTACGAGAACAATAATATGTGTGTCTTTATTAGGAAAAGGATTTGTATCAGTGTGTGGTTCGGCAGACTAAAGGTTTATGTTGTTAACTGGTAAATATGTAAGGGGGCGTTTGAAGTATCATATTATGCACTAATGAGAAAGTAACAGTGTAACAAATTACTTTCTCTGGTGAGTAATTACGTGATGTACTGCATTACAATAACAAGTAATGTGTACTTCACTTTTCTTGAGTAACGATCCCAACGCTGCCTCACAATCTCTTGTTGAGACCTAATAATTCTACTGTAATCAGATTATGACATCGATTGAGGTTTTAAGGTCTCCGAATCTACTAGTCCTGGTTTGAAGAGTGCATTCAAGATATAATATATAAAGGTTGATTCTGTTCATCTGGGCGTAGCGTTTTCAGTTTTTCACAGTGATATTTGGTACAATCCAGACGTTTCTTCATTTTTTTTTCTAACACATGGCCTTCTGTTTTGTTCCCCAAACTCTCTAACTAACAGTAATGACATCTTCATGCTTTTATAGAGTCTCCCAAAAACCAAATAACACTTGATATAGTTCCAGTAGCACTAATGGCAGCCATTATACCTTCATATGTAAAGAAAAGGAATATCATTAGTACTGTATATGAAACCTTGCTTGATTAGAGGGAAGTGATGTACTGCATTCTACATTTGCTAGCTATTATCAGAATAAACAGAATAAGAATAAACAGATAAAAAGTTGGAAAAACTGGTCGAGAAACTTGGAATCCACAGTTACAGTACTACACAAGCTTTTATCATCAGTGAAGAGGCGTTTCCATGGATCCTATTATCAGGTTTTGGGATGTTTTTGGAAAAAAGTGTGTCACATTTATCTGCCAGGCGTTTGGGCAGCACACACAGTTCCTCTTCATCAGATTAACTCTGCGGCTTCAAAGCAAAGCAGATGAGGAGTTTGGTGCCTGGTCTGACAATATATGGTTAGCCCTGTGTAAACACTGAGGCCCTGACAGATGTGCACTGATTGCTGCCGTGTCTGAAGATGCAGCTGTGGGAAGACGAGGCTGGATCCCATCACTCTAGCGTGAGACGACAGAATCCTTTGTCAGCCAGGGCGCTGAATCTGATTCCCGGGGTCGAACTGTCGCACTGGGACACTGAGCGCTCTCCTCTGATGAAGTCTGCAACCCTCCAATCTATTCTTTACAATCTTGAGGATTTTAGGTGGACTGATAGTCATCACTAAAAACATTCCAAGAAGTCACTAGTATGATGTCACCCACAGCTGTCCAACCATTAGTACTAATCTGATTGACCTAAAAAGTAACAGTATGTGGTGAAAAAGGCAAGCTAGAATGAATCGCGTCACAAAGATTGCTTCCCAATAATTTGTTTAAAAGACGATGTCTCAGTTTTGGACAAAGGTTGTTACTATAACAAGATGAGATTTTTTGCCTTTTAACAGCAGAAATCCACTTAAAGCTTTCTGGGCTGTTCAAATGTTCCTGCCTTTATCCATGCTTTTTCCTGTTTAGGGTAGAGTAAGCAAAAGCTACTGAGTAGCCAGTTGTTTACGATTTGTTTAGGTGTCAAGCCAGCTCTGATTTATGCTTCCATCAACATCAGAGCTTTTTGGGAGACTCTTTGATGAGCTTACCTCATGAAAATGAAGCACTTTAGTCTTAAGCGAGTCTAAAGAACGGTAAAAAATTGAATGTAGGCTTTTTTTCGATGTAGAAATTTCCCACCAGTGGGATAAAGAGAGAATTTCTTATCTTGCTAATATGCCATTTTTATTCCAACGAAATGTTTTTTTAAACATTTTTTCAGAAGTTCAGACATTTTACCTTTAGTTTATCTGCTTTGATGCAGCTGATTAATGGTTTGTAGATTTTCTAGGCTATAAACATTCAAACTTGTGAACCACCTGAATGCCCAAAAATTTGTAATTAATGACAAAGCAGAGGACGCAAGTGCATAGAATTCGGCACTATTTCTTCAGGAAGCAAATTCCAGCTGTCTCAACATTCATCCATCCATCCATCCTGGATCCTATCTCAGCACTTAGTGGGTGAGAGGTTACACCCTGAAGAGGTTGCCAGTATTTAGACAACACCGTGGAGCTAATTTCCTAAGATATGTGGTGACTGGTTGTCTTACAAAAGCTACATTTGAATGAATTCTCTTTACAAACATTGGGCCCAAGAAGAAGAGCACAAATGTCCCCTTTTCTTCTACAAGAACTTTTCTAGGAGCCTTTTGTAGGAGCTCGTGAATTAGCAGTGTGTGGTTATAGACTCATACTTCTAACACCCAAACATTCATTAACTATTTTCTAAAGGGTCCGTCTACTACTGAGGTGGAGTCTCGTATTTCAAAATCCGAAACTACTGGTCCAAGACAAACTCTGAGTAACTGAGTTTATTTAAGAAAGCCCAGTATGTCTGTAAGATCAATATCAGGACTTCATTTATTAGTAATTCACATTATGGAGATTACTGAGCAGAATTATCAAAAGGTCAAAATAATACCAACAGTCATACAACACCCAATACGTCACAGACAGGCTCACAGCTATCTGCAGGATCTGAGACAATATTTTGGTCAAAAATAAACTTGCAAAGTCTGCAGGTAAGTGGTGAGGTCGTGACCTGTACGATTGTTGTACTTCAACAGACTATTGACAAAAAGGTGATTTCCATGTTAACACTGTCTGCAATCTACAATCTATATTTAAACTCCCAGTCGTGTGAACTGAACTATGTTGGTTAAAATGAAAGGGTAAGTCAATCATCTGCTTCTGCACAGTGTGTCAGCATGTGCAGTACATGACAAATAGACAGCATCCTGTCTGCCATGTGGATTTGTGCGCTGGGAGAGGTGGGCAGTGACACCGTCCTTACAGTCGTATTTCAGATGTAGATACCAGAGCTTCTGCTCAGTCTGCTTCCCATCTCACTTCTGATGACATCCACAGATTCATCCTCTGGGGAACATGTCCTCGAATCCTGCTTTTTAAACTGCCTCTTGTGTGCTTTAAAATTCTCATTCAAATCCAAATCCTGGCCAGATGAAGAGAATGCATCAAAACTTTTCACATGTTGGGCTTTTTTTTTTTTTTTTTATTCTTGTGGGATAGAGTCCACCTCATTTTGGTTATAATGCATCACATTCTTGTGGGTGGTCCATCTATGATTAAAATATGCAGGACTATTCTCTTGAGGACTTGTACCTTTTCTCGGCCAATAGATTTCTCCAATAACAATTCATTTTTTAGCTTAATGCAAAGGATTTAATGGTCTGACGTCGTTACAAACACCTCATCTATTTTGAATTTCACACAGCTGTCCAAATATGTCTCAACAATAGTAGTGCTGTACAACATTCCCACAATACCTAGTGACTGTTATTTTTTTTGCATAATTTGGCTGCAACCCCACACCATGCAGCACAAAACTCTATAAATGTGAAAATATGTTTAACTATCTTCCAAAAAAGTGAAGTTTCACTTAATAATGGGAATGAAAAATATCCTGATACTGCAGTAAATCTTGTGATGTGAAAAAAAATGTATATGTGCAAGTCTTGCGATGAAAACATCACAGCATCCAGGAGAAAATCTGATTTTCCATGAAGCTGTGTGCAGGCATTACATAGACACATTTTGTGAATCATTAGTTTTGATGGATGAATGAGGCACCGCTTTATTGTCCAAATCCTAGCTAATGCGATAGATTCAGCATGCAACTCATCTGCCACTGGCTAAGGAGCAACTTCCAAATTGCGTAATTACATGTGTCACTGATCAGAAGAGCACTCCAAGTCCAGGCTACACCCAACCCCTTTAATCTGAGACACAGTTTCAAACAGCTGGTGGGAAAAGTTAAGTGAAGTCAGCTTCGCAGTTGCTTAACTGTGCATGATTCTGGATAGCTAGCATCTGGATTACTTTAAGGAAATCCAGGTGTTACAGTTGTCTATGTTTTTCAGCTGAGTGAGGATCTTGTTTATCCGGGTATCACTGAAGACTCGAATGATCTCATTTCTGATATTTTCCTTCATTTTCCTCTAAACATTTTTCACATCCATCTGGTACCTGAATTACAAAGTATCACAAGATCCCCTTGTACTTCTTGTCTTCTGAGGGATTCATGCAGTTCATGCAATGCATTTGCAACACATATTCTTCATACTTTCAAATGTTAGGGGTTTGCGAATACAAACACAAATAAAAGAAACAACATGAAAGCACTTGAATGGTCAGTCAAGCACATAGTTTGAAAGCCCATCAGGCGGAATTTTCTATACAAAAACTTGTGGAATGAAAACATTGAAAGTTAGAGCCTGATGGGGTCGATATATTAACTGTTTGCTGATATATCGAGACCAATTTAAAAATGACAGATAAATGAAAACTTAAAAAGAAATGAAAGTAAAGAAAAAAGAAAACTTTAAAAGTAAAAAAGAGACACCCTTCAACCATGAGTGTTGATAGTGCATAGTCTGTCCACCAGAGGACACTCTGCCACTTTCCTATCCGGTCTTTAAGTGATGACATATCAACCCTTATTGCAGTTGTTCTCCTGACTGAAGTTTGGTCCGTTTACAGCATCCTGTCATGCGATTGCATTTGTCCCTAACCATCAGAAACACCCTCGAATAACTTTTACCGAATGGCTTCAGCTTTACTGTGCTAATGTGTTCATATTGTGCTAACCATAGCTGTGTAGCTAGCCACCAGGTAGCACACCATTATATACCAGCTAGCCCAACTTCAGTAACCCTACAAACGTCACTGCTGTTTAGTTTTCTGTCTTCATTTATCTCGAAAGTGATAGCAGAGCTGTACATTTTAATTTTTTTCAGAAATCCCTCAGTCAGAACATTAACAACAGTATTCTGACAAAACAATCACAGCTTATATTTCCCTTGCTAGGTGAAGCCAGCCTGGAGCTTTCAACACACTCATTAGTGGACCTTAAGATGGAACTGTTTTGTAATCTTCCTTTCAAAGAGGTCAAGAATGAGCTTTATGCATAAGCCAACATGGATGAGAAGTCCTAAAAGTGTTATGGAGAAAATTATAACAGCTACTGGGCTCACATGTCAAAATATTCTTCGCTATGACAACAAGAAAAACTTTCCTCTAATAAGGTCCATCTGAAACAGCAGAAGGTCTCTAGAAAACGTGGATCTCTTCAGAAGGTTTACTTGCAACTTGCAAGAATAAACTTTCCTGTAACTTCCAGTTGCAGCTTTACGAGTTAACCAGTGGTGTCGTGTTTTATATCTCTGTATCATTGCAAGCCTATCATTAGCAGAACAAATACTATGCAGCTGTTAAAGTTCTCTTGAAGTCACTGCAAGTGCAGATGGTGGAAGATTCAATTTAGTTTAAGAAATCAGAGAACAGTGGAACATCTGGTCTTTACCCTGGGCAAAGAACAACTGCACAGTAATGAAATGAAAGAGAAACTCATGCATTTTGAATGCACATATAGCCACAGCATGGCATACTTGGCTGAAATCATTTGCCACAAATACCCAAATCTGTGCTGATCCATGGCAGTGCCGCAGCAGGATCTCATTAACGTCAGCTCAGCTTCACTTCTAAAGCACATCTGGACTGTGCTTTGATACCAGAAGTTTAATGTAAATCAATCGGAATGATCACTGAAAAGACACCGTGCCTGGATGATGAAGAGGCGCAGCTGGCTATTTGGAGTGAGGTCGACTTAATAACAAAATCCTGATTAATATTTTTCTTTAAAGTAGCACACAAAAACAGATTTGAGGAAATCAGCTGAAGGCTTTCAAAAAGAAAGCAGGAGCAGTGGGGAAGGAAAGAGGGAAGATAAATTGGCAAAAGAGCCTGCAGACTTTACCAGAGACAAAGACAAGTGCACGGGCAGGGTCAATCCAGACTTTGACGCAGTCTGGTCATAAACTAAAGCTATAGGGATTCTACTCAGGATCTTGCAGTGCCGTGAAGCTCTGCTAAGACCCTGTCTGGGGCTCTCAGGATTATTACTGCTGCATCTGGCAGAACAGAGCAATGCATTACCTCAGTGACATTAGCCGTGTGACATGCTCCTGCTCTGTAAGCTTTCACTGGGCTCCTCCCTGCCAGAAGTGTGAGGGAATAAAAAGAAGCTCATTTTCTACCCATAAGTCAGGAAATCAAACCAAAATTAATTCAAGAGGAGTAACACGCCAAGAAGAAGTATCAGCTAATAAAAAACAACCAGGCAGCAGAGAGTTGACTGAAAAAAATGCTATTGATTTATCAGCACTAAAGGGGCATGTGCTCTAGTTCTTTTCTTTAAAAAAGGAAACATCCAACTGAGAGAGAGGACTGCTCGGATGAAAAACATCTGGGTCTGTCTCAGATTTTATTGAATACATGGAAGTTGATATTACTGTACAGTGTGGCGGCTGGGCTATCAGCAAAGCCTTCACTACAGGAAGGTCTTACGTCACTGCGCAATCTGAAAGACAATGGGGCTGCTGGTTCCTTCACAATGCGCACTCGGACAGGAAATAGACTTCTTCACTCGGCACAACCCCCAACCCACCTATGCTTCTGGACGGCAGCTTTTCTCACACTCACTCAGTCTTGAGATTCTTTCTTTGCATTTTTCTCTCTTTATTTTTTTTTTGAAGATTTTGCTGCAACAGATTTGGCAAGTACATATGCCAAGAACTATAACACGTTTTTCCCCACAATGCGACTAATTTCCTCAAGGGAGTTTTTCCACCTATTAAAGCCCCTCAAACGTTTCCATACCCTGCTCTCGTCACTTTATAAATCCTCAGTAGAGGAGGACAGCAGACGCTCAGATATTCTACAGCCAGATTCGAACGCGAACTCACTTCTTCAAAAATTAGCTCTTGTGTGTGCGCAAATTTTCCAGAATGCAGATGAAAGTTTGCAGTCCACGAGTGATTTGGCCCAATTCAAAGATGATCTGGCTTTTGGCAAATAATTGAAATTCAAGATGATGTAATTTTTCTTTTTAAAGGTCGTTAAATTGGGATGTCAAGGTTGGGGTGACCAAGTTTGGGGAGTCATGTGCATGATTTCTCTTTTATGGACAGTTTCACCATTTTGGCAGAGTGTGTGAGTGGGGTTAGAGTGCAACGTGACTGTAAGTCATGTCAAACGACCGAGGAGGGTAACGTAGCTACACAGAGCACATCTGACACAAATGGAAAAGTGAATGCTTGGCCAAATGTTTGATTTGGTTGTGATGAGGAGCAAATGTAATGATGTCATGTGGTTAAAGCAATAGAACAAGGGAAGTGCCTGGACTCTTTGGTTATAAACCCCTGACAGAAAAGGGCTTGGTTGAACTTCTGAAAGAGGTTGTTTCACATCAAAGTCCTGGATACCCAACTCATGGAAAAAGCTGACAAGTGCATTTAAGGAGAAAAAATAATAAAAACACAATTTATTTTACCACAAAATACTTCTGGAAACAGTACTGGATGACAGGATTAACATCTCTCTTTTGTCCATATGCTAAATCTGTAGCTACAGCATGAAGATGATTAGCTTGAGTTAACACACCTGTCAACAGCAGGGCTCTCTCCAGTACTACTGCTTTAACAGTCTTTGTTTTCCTTGCTTTTTACTTTCAATTACTCCCTGAATCAGAAGGAATGGTGTTTCTTTGTAATACACACCTGATGGTCCAGATATGGTAAATGGTAAATGGCCTGTATTTGTATAGCGCTTTTCCAGATCCAGGAAAACCGAGTTAATGAAAAAAAAAAAACGATAACAAAATAACGCTAAAAACCGATAAAAACCCTGAAAACCATACATTTCACACCCGAGTCTCAACTCTCGCAGCCCGGTACCAAACGACTCGTTGGGGACCGCTGATTTAGAAGATAGGCCTAATTATTCATGACCCCAAACGATGTACAACTACTGGAAAGTTTTTACAGAGGTCAATTCATATTCTGCTACTTTAGATTTACCTGTGACCTCAGTAAACACTTTCCTAAGAGTTTAACTGTGACTAGCTAGCATGTTTCTGGTAAATCTAATTTTTGTGCAAATAATGAAAAATGACTTTGCAAAGCTATTTTCTGGCCTTGTAGTATCAAACTTCCAATAATTTTGTACAATATTTTCAGCAATCTCTCATAAAAACGTTTTCATCAGTTGCTTTGTTTTAGGCCTAAGGCTGTACAGATCATCATTCAGGCCAAAATTCTGAGCTAATATTTTTCCTCCTATGATGGTGACAAGTGTATTTCTAGACCCAAATGCTTTAGATAAAGAAGATGTTTAGTTGTTTTTGCATTTGCGATGTTACATAGTTACATAAAACACGATTAATAAAAGAAAGACTCCCCGAGGGTGGAACAGTCTCCACAGCAATGTTCCTCTCATTTTTGTAACGCTGGAGCTTCAGCCACAACTGACGCTTCCCTGCTTACGTAACGAAACAAACCACAGAGTGAAATGAGGGGAGGGGAAGTCCAATGTGTCAGTTCAGCTGTTCCACAATCGCGGTCATATTGCCACATAAAAGCCCAAATACCCAGGTGGATCATAGTGAAAACATCGCTCGCGAGCCAAAATCTTACAGGAAGCGAGCATGTGTTTCTTCCAGGTGGCATCTTTCCCAACTCCTGTCAAATGTGCTCCTGTAGTAGACCTGATAAACGTGACCCCTGTTGAAGAAAATGGCAAGCACATTCAAAACAGAAGGGCCAGCACTTCCTCCCTCTCAGCAGAGAAAGAGAAGACCAAGTCGTAATCACAGAAGAGTTATGAACTGACTTCCCCCTCCTCCTCCTCCTTCTTCTTCTTCTTCTTCTTCTGTAAACTGCTTTCACTTGTTTTTCTTTTGGAGCCTTGTTCTGTGCTTTTTCGCTCAGATTTCCTGGCTTGTGGAGTGGTAGAAAGGAAGGGGTAGGAGTGAAGACAGCTGATGGAGAAAATCTGGGCAGAATAGCATTGGCATTCTGTTCCTCACTGTGTTCTATCTTTACTAAACTATTTCCAACAAGGATTAAATGCAAACCAATGATATTTCTTATTGCAATCGCTATAGGCTTGTTAAAAATGCCCTTGGATAACTGCAGGCAGCTGTTTTGTGTCCTAATTTAGGACAGTAAAAAAGGTGCAGATACTTGTTGAGGTGGTGAATTTCTGTGCATTAGTATTTCCTTTAATAGACAGTAGTTAAATATCTTCCGTTAAAAAACAGATGTGATGTTTGAGAGGAGGCTATAAAAAAATAAAAGGAGGCTAACACCTTAAATCTCATTTTTGTTGTAAAAATGCCCCTAAGTCAGCGACACTTACGGACATCTCTCTGCAGGATCTGGCAACAATCAACAGGGAAACACTATATATCTGGCTGAGCAAACACAAGGAAATGGGCCAACAGTATGCAGAGTTAGTTTATAGATGAAGTGTGAGGGATCTTTTGCTCCAGGGAGAGCAAAAATATTAACTTGTTGGAGACAGGAGTGAAGCTGTTTAGACTGCAAATGTGACCCCGACACGGCATTCGACCCACAAAAAGGGGGATTATTAGTTTGTAATGCTTTATATGCTACATTGGAGCATATGACTAGTGCATTACACAGATAGCCTAAAGATAGAAAGATGTGAAGTGAGTCATTGTGCTGACACAATGCATCTATCTGGCATACTTGCCACAGGATCGGTGTCCATATACAAACCTCCCATGTACACTAAAGCTTTCGGTTTAAGTGTGTCTTTGTGAGAAAAATCTAGTAGTGCATCTTAAATAGCAGTTTTTTTATGTTTTATTTCATTTTGACTTGTTTTTTTCCAATTCGTTGTATTTTCAGGTTGTTTCCAGACAGGATTTTCTTGTTTTAGTTTTAGTTTTTATGCTTTTCAGTTCTAGTTTTAGTCTTATTTTTAACCCGTCACCTTGCTCCATTGCTATATAAAACTACACAGAGCCCCAACCAGTCAGTGTTAGTCTTACTCTTGCATTAACTCATATAGAAACTTTACTTACGTCATGCAGAAAGTAGATATTTATAGCAAAATATCATCTAAAAAAATTGCTTTTGATAACCCTCTAGTTAAGAGCATATAAATTACAAAGTGTTTACAGTACAGCCTTGTACTACAGTGTTGGAAGTGCTATAGAAGGACAGATTAGGTTTTTCCTCGGTACTGTTATCTCTGTTTCTTTGGTCCTTGGCAGACAGAGAGGAAGTCAGCACGTTCATTGTTCCCACCATTCTCCTGTGTCTGAGCCACCTTCCTGGTGCCATTATGTACGAGTGAAGGAACTGACCCCAAACATTGGCTGTTTTTACATAATGAAACTGTGCTACTTCATTGGGTAAACCTTTGGCAAAGGCTCCAGCTGATACAGCAACATCAAAATGGTCTTCAAGAGTCACAGCATGTAGGCTGAACACCTCAGGGTGCTGTCTGTTTAGCGCTTACTATGTCTGAGCCACATTCCTAAGGTACCCGGCGTCCAGCTGTACCAAAGCGAACCCTTGAGGCCCAGACTGGGTCACTGTGTAACCCCTGCTGGGAGATACTCAATTTCATCTCACAGGAAGGATTTACTGTCCCAAGCCTGTGCCTTTCAGTCTGCAACTAATAAGCGATTCAACTGGGTCAGGCCACCACAAAGTTGTCTAAATAATAACTGAAAACAGAGACGTATTGCAAAATCTTGCCAGATGACTGCCCAGCTCAGTTTGTTTTCAAGAAAAGAATGAGTGTGACTTCCTAATGTTGGTTTTGTTGGAATACTTGACTGATCATTGAAAGACGGCAGGCACCAGTCTACTTTCCGTTTGCATACTGATATTATGGCTGGGCGATAATTCAGTAATATGGTTTTCATTAGTTTTTGAGATGATTACAACCTATTTGAAATTCTTGCGATGGCAATAGTTTTTGTTTAGAGAAATATGAAACAGCCCTTATGGGACTTGGTGCAGTCTCCAGCCGTTCATTTCCAGGGTCTCTGGTTTGGATCTGACATACAGTGGCTGTAAAAACAGACAGTATCGTTTGAAAAATAATGTTTAAAGAGAAAAATATTCACCTCAAAAATCTAAAAAAGGAATGCAAACTTGCATAGCATTGGTTGTGAATTAATATATACATCTTTTCCATGTGCATATACAAAGTTTCTAGTAAGGTTAACTTTGGTTGTTTTAATGGTAAGCTAACAACAAGTATTGTTCTAAAAACCTCACTCCTTTTCTTTTTTGGACAGATCATTGTTAAAACCAGATTCATGGATCTGCTTTGTACTCTAGATAGTGCAAAGCAGGGAAGTTCTGGGCAGCCATAATCAGCCCAGCAACAACTCCAATCTGGTCCCCATGGAAACCCTTGGAAAATGTGAAGGACAAAAACTGATACAAATTCAATTTTTCCTGATAAAGGCTTCCCACATGACCATTGAGACTACACCAAAGTAATTAAGTAACAAATAAACAATTAGATAACTGGAAAACTCCTGTTTTTCATTATCCAATATAGAAATGAATGTTGGGGGGGGGGGGGGGGGGGGGGGGTTAGTTACAGGATAATCTGAGGAGCAAGCTAAGAGAACTTTTTCTTTAATTTTATACATTAATTTCCTACAATTTAAGGCCAAAAGGTCATGCAGACAGATTTTTAAAATTAATAATTAGATTAGGTAATTAGATTAATAATTAGATCAGGGGTTAACAGGTGTATTAATATAAATAAATAGTAGTAGCATAGCATAGTAGCATATAAGTAAATAGTAGTAATATAAATTTACCATAGCTAAAGGCTTTACTTTATCTTGTATGACAACTAGCTTATGTTAGCTAATGTTAGCAAGCATTAGATTGGATTAGAACATTTTTATATTTTCTGACTAATATTTTTCAGTCACAACTTAATGACATATATATACTCCTTTCATCCATCTGGAGATGGGTGGAGCCAGAGGGCTGTGGCCTATCACAGCTGTCATAGGGTTTAGTTTAGCTTCATTTATTAGGATCCCTATTAGCCACATCAATGCAGCAGCTGTTCTTTTCCACAGGGGGAAAAAAACTTACACTGTGACAGTTCACTATAAACAACTTACACAGAGACATAAAACATCTTTACAAAACTCCACCACGCACACAAATAAAACAAAGTAAAAAACATAAAATCATAATATCATGTCAGCATGAGCAATCTATCATTTAAGTGCACAGCCAATATCCCCAGGCTTTTTTATCATTTCCTCTATTTGGTCAGACACCATCTCAAAAATGTAGTTTTTTAATAGCCTTTTAAATCCAATTCTGCTGGTTTCTTTCTGTGTCACCCGTTTGGCAGTAAATCTCACCTCTTCACAGCCTGACACAAAACTGTTCTTTCAACTGAATTAGTTCTTGCAACGGGTAATAAAAAAACATCCTTCTGTAGCCCGCCTGGTAGAACAATCATGTCTGTCTCAACAGAAATATGCATTTTTCTACAGTGAAAGGAATCTTTGTAACAACAGCACGAGAGGTCACCAGCCCATCACAGGGAGACAGACAGCCACACGCTCTCACGTTCACACTTAGAGCCAATTTAGAGTTGCTAATTAGCCTAACAAGCCTGCTTTTGGACTGTGGGAGGAAGCCAGAGCACCCAGAGGAAATCCAAACAGCCACAGAGAGAGCATACTACCAGATGACCAGGAGCTTCAACCAAGACTGCTGCGAGGCAGGAACAACTACACCACAGATCTAGTCTGTTACTCTATATTTAAGAATTAACACATGACTGGTGCAGTCTGTTTAGTTAAAGGGCAAATAAAAGTGGAAAACTCTATATTTAAATTCAAATAGGTTTAATTTATTTGGGCACTTACTGGCAGAGCATAAAATTTATGAAATATGTTGCAAAGTTAATATTAGAGATGCTCTGACCTCTAATAGTCTTTTAATCTGCTCTCATAAGGTATCACAATAATATTCCAGCTCATAGCATTCGGTGTCTTTTGGTTGCACTCTTTTATAAATTTATACACCTCTATAAATGTTCCTGTATAACCAATGTTTTCCTCTTTCATTGTGTTACTATGGTGTTTTACAAAGAGCAAAACAATAACTAACTAATGGAACTACATCAATGCAACAGTGACCATACTGCAGCATGGGGACACTGGAGGCCCTAATATGAATACTCCCAGTGTGTGGTGGGGAAACAGCCCAGACTGCTTCCTGATTAGTTTAGTGGACCACAGGACTAGGTGGGGAAGGGCTGTGTAATCTGCCACTGTGTATGAGCATGTGGATGTGGGTCCGTGTGTGTGTGCGCGTATGTGTATATGTGCATGCACATTCATGCGTGTGTCTTTCTAAGGAGGGGGGATTTGACTGTGGCCATAGCGGTTCCAGACCATGTAATTACTCCCACTTAGCATGGAGAAAAAAATAACAATTTCAGTCATAACACAGGGGGGGGAATTATGGTCTGGAAGCCACTGGCTATGGCCTGTACTCTCTCTATATATATATATATATTTCTATCTGCACAGGTTGTGCTCAGAGAAGACACATCCAGGACAATTATCGATTTCCACAAAGTACTCTGGATTAACTTCCAGAAGCTGCTCGGTGGACGGACCTTTATGCGTCAGCATTTCCAGCGAAGCCAAATGAGTAAGAGTGATCTATCTTCCTACAATGCACTCTCACAAGTACATCTCAGTGTATTTTTAAAGCAAGATGTGAAACTACTTGGCACAAACTTTGCACAAAATCTGATGTCTCCTGAGGAGTTTGTCTGATGTGTGGTTTCCCCTGTGATCCTTTTTTTTTTCTCTGAGAAACACCTTAAAATCTCCAGCTGAGTGACAGTTATAAAAACACGCTGTAGTTAGTATTTGTTTTCTTGTGGGCAGTGCAAAGCCACAAGAATACTACATTTAGCATGCCAGAGCAAATTTAAGATTGGCGATGACAATGCATGAGAGAAAAAGGGCGAGTGTACTGTAAAAGTGTATGAGCGTGCAAAACAGCCGATGACTCACTGGTCAAGTCTCCTACACAACAGTAGGGAGACCACAATGTATTTGTGGGGGATTTTGATAAAGCTTTTGATCAGCTTTTGATCAGAATTGTCAAGTGACTTTGTGATTACTTCACTGGGGTTTTACATCTTATTCTCACTGTCTGAGTCATCATCTTTGAACGCATTCTGACCAGTGGAAGTCTGATGTCTACAAATCATCGCGATGATAGCGACAAAGATGCTGTGAAGATACCCGACCTGGATAAAGAGTACTGATGAACTGTGGAAAGAGAGCACTATCACAGCACTGTAGTCCCTAAACATGTGGGTGGAGACCACAAACTAAAAATGATGGGTCACTGCAACACATTAGCCATAATAACTAGAGATGCTACTTAACAGAAGCAGCTGCAAGAAATTTAGAGGATATCGACCCTTTTTTTTCTCCATAAGTATCTTCATAACTGCTTTGCTCATACTGAGGCTGCTGACTTGTGGCTTGTTCTGAGCTTTGCGTAGCTTTAGCTTTTCTTGTGATAAGCGTTTTCACGGTAGTACTGGTACAGCAAAGAGCTAGCAGCATGTGGCTGTGAGTGCACAACTATTTGTCTGTGCACCAGCACAGCAGTACTGACATTTCCAGCAAATTGTAATCAGACACATGGGTGGCTGACCGGCCAGTCAGCAGTCTGGGTCAAGAAGGCTGGAAATCAGATAATTCTGGTCCCTGGCCCGTCGATTAAAAAATAAAAAGCCCATTTAAACCGTCGGTGTTCTCGTCCCTTGTTTTTTGCACTACTGTATTTTTACCTGATGTCTTAGAGTAGGGGAAAATACATTTAAAATTGGCATACAGTCATCCATCACTTTAAAAAAAATGTGGAAAAAGTGTATGATATAGATCGTCCAATGGAAAAGAGCGCCTTGCCTGTCTTCCTCCTGGCACCTCTAAATTCCATCAAAATTTCCGAGTCTTTCTCATTATGTGGTCAGGAACACATTTAATCATGAATAGTCAATAATTAATAAATAACTGAAGTTTTGATAGTTGAGAGCATGTGCGCCAAAATTTTTTAAATTTCCAAAATCTGTAGAGCAAATAGGCTTAAAGGTTACTGGACCTGTGTTTTTGGAATGCACTATAATACTGATGCATGAAAACATTTTCTAAAATATGTTTTTGGTGTTATATTCTGTTCTTTTGACTGACAAATTGTTCCGACTGTACCAGATGGATCAATGTTCGAGACAGCTGCTGACAGCAGGCTTCAAGATGTATCTGCCAGCTGAAAAGTATTTCCAAACCATTAGGGTAAGCACACAGTTTACATTAGTAACACATCCACTCCTGAAAGAGTTCCTATGGTGACTCTTGCAGAGTTGGACGCTTGCCTGGGCAAGCAGGAGGCTGAGGAGGTGAGAGGGAGTCAGAGAGTCGGAGAGGAGTAAGGGCAGGATCTGAGCAGAAGGTGAAGCTCTCTCTTCTCCATTCTTACTCCCCATACCTTCACTGTCTCCAACAAAATCCCTCTCGCCCACCTCTCCCAAGTGCATGCACCTCCCACCCGCCCTGGCAACGCTTTGAGCCTGATACGACCACAGTTTAGATAAGCATTCTTCCACAATGAGAAGCCAGAAGTGTTTTTTCCCCCCTTCTTCTAAAACAAAGCTCAAGAAATGCCTTTGGTTTCTGGGTTCTGATGGCAGCTGTGCGTTTGTTTTCAATTTAAGGTTATCCTAAGAACACACAGGTTTCTCTCCAAAAATAGGCAGCACAGAAAGTGGATGAGGAGGAAAAAGAGCGCTGGAAGGAGGAAAAGAAGAAGAAAAGGAGGGAAAGAAGAAGTAGGGAGGGGAGTTTGGTTAATGAGCACCAGATGCCTTACCTTCAGTGGTAGCCACATTCTTCGGAGCTTTAGTTGGTGTGTGATCTGTGCTCGAACTTATGTCAGAGGAGATGCTTGAGCTCCCTTTACCTGCAGGGAAGAAAAACAAAAGTGCTTGGACATAAAATATCAAGGTTAAGATAATAAACTGCCTTTTTAATTAAATTTGTAGTCATTTGAGGCAATTTTATAGCCCGCAATCCCCCGAAACTTTGATTTTCAGTTTAATACCTGAAGAATGTTTGCTAAAGATAAGGTGGACTCAAACTTTGATGACGTATATTATACAGTAAGGAGGCACAAAGTGTAGGGAAATATAAATCTCATCACTCTCTGCTTTTATGACTTTTATGTTCCTCGGTTTTGGAGGAATGGTTAGCCTTGGCACATGCACAAAGTATCTGCTGGTTCGTCTGAGTTAGTATCCGTTTTTGACATTTGGAAAAAGAATAAAGTCTTCTAAAATCCCCCCTTCAGCCCTTACTTCCACACAGGACGAGTGACAAAACACAGAAAGAGATTAATGAATGGTATCATCTGCAGCGAGTCAGCACTGTCTCACAAACACCACACCAAAGTGATTTCTACGTTTTCGTTCTAGGATTTCGACTTTGAATTTCTACACAGTCGACTCGTCTATGAGTGCTAAAGTGAAAAAAAGTATATCCTTTTGCATGACTGCCTCTGTTCCCAAAGTACGATAGGCTTCACTGCCATGGTGACTACAGGCTGCCTGTGGAGAAGTTGTTTATGGCGTTTCATTCCTCTGTCAGATCATAAATGCAGCTTTGTGGCTTTCCTGAGAGTAACTATGTGCCTTTCGCCCAGCACGACAGGCTAAGGAGGTGTTCCCAAACAGTCACGCCCACATCAAGCGCAGTAACCTAAACAGACAAGACAGTTCCCGAAATATGAAGAAACTCTCAAAAACTTGGGACGGAAGAAAAAAAAAAGCAACCTGTCTGCATAATGAGCCCAACGAAACAACGAAAGATCGCACAGCTACTTATAAAATAATACAAAACCAATGGAGCAGATATGGTATGAACATGAATGACACTTTGCGGTGACATCACTGAGCTGACACATCTGTTAAAGCTCCCCCCAGGCAACAGAAATGAGTCAGATATTCATGAAGAGCTTGCAGATGTTAATGTCAGACCACTTTTCCCAGCAGAGCATAAAAGGCTGAGTTAACGCAAGCAAATATATTTTGATATTTAGCCGGTTACACAATTCTTTAGCGAGCGAGGAACTCGTGGCTGCAGGGGCTGTTTGGTTGGCATGTGGGTCGGTCTCTGCAAGGCAATAACTGTTTTCTGTCTTTCATTGAAAAACAAGTTTCAGAAAAGCTCCTGCTTCCTGTCTTATGCTTATATAATGTGCTGGTTGATAGTTGCTGCATAGTTACAACCAGTGTGTAATTAATTGTGGAATCACACTTGAAAACAGATGTGGACTAATGGACTGCAGGATTCTAAAGTTTGGGTTAAGACAATGGTCTTAGATACTATCAAGCGATAACAATGCAATACTACCTTAATTTTACGTTACTCTCCTGACATTGTGGGATCCAAGGTCGACAGAAGGAAAAAACACAGCAAAACCAGAAATATTGTTTTTTTTTTTTATTCTGTGCCTTCATTACCCAAAACAGAACTCTATTACTACTATTAGTAATTTGCTAATCTCACACCACTTTGTAGCTGACAGCTGGTTGCTAATTGGCATTCCAGATTCTGGCTGTGTAGATATCACCATCATATGTCAGTCAGTTGTATTCATTTGTTCATTTCACCTGTTATACTCAGAGGTGTACACACCACACTTTGCTCTGTCATTGCTACAAATCACCCAATTTTATTGATACTCCACATTCCCTGGTTGCCACATCCACTGCTTGTCTGCCCGCTGCTTTCAGCCCAACCTCAGCATCACTTGAGGAAGCCTATCAGATTTTGTGCAATCCCTCCAATACATTTAAAGACTTCAGATACATGTTTGACAGACTGTTATGGAGAATTCCTCTGGAAACTGATTTATCTAACAGCTGATATTATCAGTCAATATTAAGTATTTGCTAATATATTGGGCCTAGCATTTATAAATGAAGATTTAAAAAGTAAAGATGAGCCAGGAGAAACACCCTTCAAACATTCTATGTGTGCTAACATTGCACAGTTTGTCCACCAGAGGGCACTCTGCAACTTCAGTTGACAATACACGTTTTTAACTCCCCAAATGCATAAACCATCTGATCTTAGCCAAATCAAGCAGATGGTAAACATGTATCTAAAAGAACTACATTAAAAAATGTTAGGAAATACGTTAATGTTTTGTAAAAGAAAATATTGGGATATCAGATACATAAATCAATAAATAGCACTGAAAACAGGTGAAAAGAATCTGGAGCCCAGTGTCTTTTTTTCTGCCAGAAATTTACACTTTCTGCAATAACTTTGGCAAAACCTACAGAACAATGTGCAACAAGTTTTTTTAATATCATGATGGAAAAGCAGCCATTTATAAACTGAGGATGCAAGGGTTATTTTTAGCTGTACAACAAATAATACATTAGTTATTATTCTTGTATATTCTGGTATCAGGTATAATCTTAATTTTTAATTCTGCATTGGATCTATACAGAAATATCCTATGCAAGTGGGTGACATCACAGCCAGGATGCATGGTGTTCCTCTGCATCTGCATCCTCTCATCCCTAAAACGTTGAGCTGGAGGTGGAGATTGTCTCTTCCAGTTGATCGGCAGAAGCTGGCAATGCATAGGAGGAAACAGCACTACTGAACGGGCCTTGAGGCAACATCTATTTACATTTCTAGGGAGTTGCATGTCAGGTTATGGCATAAGTTACAGCGTAGGGTTATAGAAGGGTTTGCGGTTATAACTCCCCTACGGTGTAGATTTAATGCAGAACCATAAATCTACTGTTAAAGGGGAATTCTACTGATTTTACACATCAGTGTTTGTATTACTAGCATATGTATGTTCTGTGAAGGCTGATACATTTTCTGAAGTGATGTTCTTGAGTTTGAAAATTATATAAATAGATAAATCAGTAGAGTATGGGACTAAGAAGGAAGTATGCACCGTAGGTAAGGATTGTTCATTTTGAGCCTGTCAAAGACTTTAATATCACTTCTTATGTTGAAGACTTTAAATCTTAATCAACAAAAAGCACAATTTTTTAACTGTTTGGTTTATTTTGTGCTAGATACTAACTGCACAGTATGGTGTTCTTCAGTCTGGGTATTCTCTGACTGCTGCACAGCTCAAGGACAACTCAACTTCAGCTCTTGAGTACAGGCCTTGAGCTTGTGATAGAATCTGTTCATGTACCTTAACAGACTAAATTCCTAGGTGGAGTTGCTCCACGTGTTATTTTTAACATCATGAATTCCAACCTTTTCTCTGCAGCTATTGACTTAGGAAGAGAGCTCCTTGGAATGTTATTTATACAAACATTTCTGCTCTGAGGTAGAAATAATGTGTTTGGTAAAGTCCGACCACAATTTTTTTCTGAACAAGTAATGCTGAAGATCAGACCTCACATGAGACCTGCACGGCAGAGATAGGTCGTAACACAAAGTTTTTATTTTTGATGATAACAGACAAAAGGCGGGATAAATTCCTGGATCATTAATGCCACATGTTGGAGATTTTTCTGCATTTTTCTATGAGAGCGAACAGATTCTGATTCTGATTGTGGTAACGTCATGAAAAACAAGGTCTAATGTTATCTTTTAGACGGTTCGAGCTGCATTCCTGTAAGCTGAAACAGCTTTCTGTACTTGTCTGTCCGTTAAGTGTGATGTACTCTAAGTGCTTTTTAATCTATGCAATGCAACATTTTTCTTGTCTCGTCAGTCATTGATATTAATATGTGGCTATTTTATTTTGCCAAGTCTAAACACTTGTGCAAGAAAAAAAAAAATAGCATTATGTCTACTTGTCCTCTGTGAACCCCAGTTTCTGAGGCTCCGCCCAAACACAGCATTTTACAGCATCTGCAGGAAAGTTAACTGTAATTGAAATAAAAACTGAAGTGAAGCAAAAATAAATCAGTGAACTTGAGATGTACAGTCTCAATGAGAATCCATTTAAGAAAAGATTATTCACAGTATTTAGCTGTTTGTGTCTTGTGCACTTTTGACTTTACACAAAAAAATAACATGAAATTGACTAGCATGTATGAAATGGCCTCCAAATCAAACAACACCAGGCTGTGGGTCGTGGACTGCAATCTCTGATACTGGCTCTTATCAAGATAAGCTGGACTTAAGTGCCCACATCTATGAGAACCACCTCCACTAAACCTGAATAGATTTTATCTTCAAAAACAAACGATAAGGCTACAAGAACTTGCTAAGTCAGAGTCGTTATGCAATGTTGAGATCCTATTAAACTGGCTTTCTTTCACTTATATGCTTTTAACTGAAGGCAAACACACAATAAGGCAGAGATGAGTTAATTTCCTTGAGAATAAGAAAAGAAAAACACGAATTTTGTTCAAACTTGACTTTTCTAACACAACAGGCCGCTTTTCAAAGGGATTAAAAACGACCGCCGCCAGATGTCACTCTTATCTTTTATGAATAAATGTGACATCTCTAAAACCAATATAAAATACAAGGCAAAAGTAGCCACCAGCTTTAACTGCACACACCCCAAACATCTCGAAGACATGTGGAGTAAATTAAAGTGTGCATAAAAACAGAAAACGCACAAAGGAGATTAAATATAGTGCACAACTCCGAGGAGATGGTGCTAGTTTTAAGCTAGCTAACTGACGTCTAGGGACAAGCTCGAGGAAGCTACAGACCCAAGAAACTCTGCATTATTTTCTATTTTTAGATGGCCAGGACACAAAAGAAAAAAGCCACAGACGATGATATCACAGCCCCTCTTTTACCCACTAAAAAGGGAGTTTTTCATATATACTTGCATAAAAAAAGAGCGAGTTTTAAAGTGGCATTCACATAAATGTGTTTAAAAGTAATTTTTGAAGCACTTACCCTCGCTTCCATACTGTTTTCCATTGTTCGCACCCATTTTAAAGAATACATAATCTACGAGCACCAACTCGGGTCATCAAGTTAAATTCCAGAGTAGGCTAAAATGGATTCTTTCCATCAAGATAGCAGGCTATACAGTCAAGAGTTTCGTGTAGGGCCGTTAGCTCTGGCTCCAAATAGTTAATCCAGATGTTGAGCAGAGGACGTCTGAGCATTACGCAAACCTAGAATCCCAGACTTGCTTCCAGCGGTGCAGACTTTCTATATCTGAACATCCACAGGCTCAGAACGGCGAAAAAAAAAAGGACCAAAAAAAAAAAAAAAAAAAAAAAAAATCCCGATTGGAGGAGTTTGGAGAAAACTTTGTGAAGCGCCCTAAATGGTAAGCAGCTGTTTATCAGACTGAGTGCGGGCAATCACAGCGGCCACACAACTTTCTGAGGACGCGCAGCTCCCCTCCAACTGGATTTGGATTTAAAGAGACCGCAGGCCGGGGAGGGAGATGTGGAGGTTAAAATAAATAAATAAATAAAATAAAAGCGTACAACATCCCAAAACTGCGCTTTAGGAACATTTAAGTACAGCATTTCTACCTATTTGCAACTTAGCTCGCTCATTTTAAACATTTTTGCACACTTGGAGTTTGCCAACTGTACACGAAGAATCACAGTCCAAGGAATCTACTCCTCATTACTACCAGGTGCGACTTCAACAGATTTATGCCCATCCAGTTAGAAGTGAGGACACATAATCGTTGATATATTCGGAGAACAGAAGCCCACTGAAAAAAGAGAGCGGTTTAACCACATGTTACAATGTTTCTATGAATAGCAGCCGTACAGGTCATTGGATATGCAGAAGTACAGACACGGGACAAAACCAGTTGTCTGCTGTTGACAGTTGACTTCGTATTCTTAATACATGTTAAATTCCTTTCTAAATGCACATCGCCAGTAGGTCTTCAGGATTTAGTTGAACATTGCACCAGTGAGTTTTGTCTCAAACATTTCTTTTGGAATGTGAAAAAAAAAAAAAGTTAAATTTCCTCCCTTTGTTAGAATGCAAATATTTCTCATTCTTTACAGACTACTCACATTTGTGCTATATTGGTAACCGTGTTGGCTTCCGCGCAGAAAAAGCACTACTGTGCTCAGCAGCAATCAAGAGATTTCTTACTGCCGAGTTTCCATTCCACATCGGTCTTCCACTCCTACATTTTCACGCCAAATGTCACTCTTATTGTACAAAACCTAATTTACATCAAAGAAGAAAAAAAAAGAAGAAGCAAAAACTAAATTGTGGTTTAGAGAGAATGCATTTGAGAGCTGAATCATATGCTACACCAAAGCTATTTTTTCTTTATTTTTATTTTTTAAATGTGTGGAGTCTTACAAAACATCAAGAGTGCATTATGTACTTTAACAATGTTTGATTGGCTCACATGGTACCAATCAACTGGGCTCTTGGCTGTCTGAGGTCAGATGTCAGACCTCAGATCTTTACAGCCAGTAATCTCTGCCACGCTGGAATGCATAGTAAGTGACATTTAAGCATCCTGCAGGAGATGGATGCGATTATGAACTCTGAATTACTCAAACACAGCCTTCTGCAGTTACACATTAGCATCTCTAACTGATAACGGAAAACAAATACCAGTTATTCTGGTCCATATTTATGGCTGATTTAACCCGTGAGAGTTTTCATAAAGGCTGTGGA
Organism: Copadichromis virginalis; assembly: GCF_057382275.1. Lineage (NCBI taxonomy): Eukaryota > Metazoa > Chordata > Actinopteri > Cichliformes > Cichlidae > Copadichromis > Copadichromis virginalis. Next base: position 19,476,742 of record NC_140626.1, on the reverse strand, counting down.
TGCACGTTTAGATCAGCTGTGCCTGTTGTCCACCCTGTGTTGAAACGTGTCTACAAGGGGTGGTGGGTAAGAGGAGGCGGAGGGACTTTAATTTATTTCAAGAATAGATTCAGATTTGGCTACAGTCAGGGCAGAACGTGCTAAATCAGCAACACTGAAGCCGTCCTTCGGCATAGCTGCACTTTGGGAGAAAGTGGCCAAAGCTCTGCTGGTGTCGGCCACAGCTGTACTCGAGGGAGCTGAATGGTCATTTTCAGTCTCTGTGGTGGCCGAGCAGCTGGGAGAAAGTGGGACAGAGGTGATGTCCTCGAGCTTGTTGTATAGCATCCTCATTGTCTCAGGGATGGACATACAGCTGAGTGGAGAAAAACAAAACAACTGAAAGTTCCTAGAAGGAGTGGAGCTAAAATTCAGTACGGCAACAAGACAAATCCCCTCCTCTTACAACCCAGTTGTTGAAACAGTCTGCTACCAGATATCTATATTCTTAATAAAACATGCAGGAACTTTAAACAGAAAGCAAATCACAGGTAAATAAATGTGCAAGGTCACAATGTGTTAGTAGAGACGTCAGTGGGACACAGGCGCTGTAAAGGTTAAGTGCCGCAGCTCGGTGGGAGAATGTAAACGCAGAGGAATCGGGAGAATGTGATGAAGACACATACTGAAGAGAGTTTAATCTATAGTTGTAACACAAACAGCAAGGAAGCTGCTGGTATGTTAGCCAAGCATTGTGTTGAACACACAGTTTAACCTCTTAATTAAGAGCATCTTTTTTGTTGGCGTGTGTAGCATGTTTGTAAATGTAGGATGAGTACTAGTGGTTGAGAAAGAGTTACTGTAATTCTACCATGTAATCATGTGCTCACATTTGTTATGCTAGTTAAAGCTGTAAAGTTTAGACACTGTTCAGGTAGCTGATGAATGAATCAGCATAATAAACTACATTCAGTTACTCTGCTGCACACAGATCTTCATAATGCAGAATTTCTGTACATTGTTACACACACTTGAGTGAGTAAATAATAATCACATTTACACCAACATCTGCATGTAAGCATGGTTCTTAAAGACAGAAAACATACCTCATGATGACAGAGGAGAGGTATTCATTAATGGAAGGATCACGTGTATTTGCTCCAAATAAGCTGCAGGTAATCTGGTGAGGTTTCGGTACATTCACCAGCACTGTGGGCACAAATCAGTTTAAATTACACACCACATTCCTTTAACTTGTTCATTTTCCCAAACTGATATTACAACCAGGTTTTTTTTTTACTTAATTTGCCCATCTACCACCATGTTTATAGCCAAAAAACGAACCCTGCAGGAAATATGATGACGTTCAAGAAACCAGGCTGAGATTACTTGTACTTTGTGGCATGACACTTCGTCCTGCTGGAAGGAGTCATGGGTACACTGGTGGACATTGCTAGCAGCAACACTCAAGAAGGCTGTGACATTTAAATGATTCTAAGGGGACCACAGTGTGTCAAGAAAATCTCCTTCACTACTCCACTACCACCCCCACCACCCTGAAACTGGAAATCAGAGCCATGCTTTCAAGTTGTTGTTTTCTAACCCTACCATCTGAATGTCACAGAAAAAAATAGACCAGGCAAACTCAGGCCAGGCAATGTTTTTACAATCTTCCATTGTCCAAATTTGATGAGATTGTGCAACTTTAGCTTTCGGTTCATAACTGACAGGAGCAGCACCCGATGCGTCATCTGCTACTGTAGCCCACCTGCTTCAAGGTGTTCTGCATTCAGAGATGCACTTCTGCATATCTTGGTTGCAACAACTGGCTATTTGAGCTACCATTGTTTTCCTATCAGTTCAAACCACTCTGGCTATTCTCCTCTGACCTCAACAAGGTGTTTTCACCCAGAGAACTTCCACTCACTGCAGTCTTTTCCCAGACCATCCTCTGCAAAACTTAGAGATTTTGCACCCTGACACCAAGACAAATTTCCTTATTTGTGTACAAACTTGGCCATAAACATGATTCTGACTGTGGTGATGTCAAAAACTCCCAGTAGATCAGCAGTTTATACTCAGACCAGCCCAATTGGTACTACCATGCCAAATGAAAAGTCACTTAAACCATATTTCTTCCCCATTCTGATGTTCAGTTTGAGCTTCAGCAGGTTGTCTTGACCATGTCTTTATGCCTATATGCATTTGATTATTGCATATAGGTAAAAAAAAAAAAAAAAAAATAGATATATTAAAAAGGATAAACTTTTAAAACAGCTAATTTTTTCCCAAATTTGAAATGAACTTAATGCTCACAAACACCCAGGGAGTCAGCGTCAGGTGGCTGGAAGGTCACAGAAAAGCTGCTGTCAGACTCTGGAAGGACTTCAAAATGCAGGCCACAAACTGAACCTGGTAAGATGCATAAATGAAGCGTTACATATTTTAAGCACAACAATGTTTGCTGCCCACTTTACACCATCTCTGTGTCGACCGGTTTTGTAATGTAAAAACACTCCTACCTGGACTGGCACAGTGAAATATGAAACAGCTCCTCAGCAGGGTGTTAATGGCACACTGGTGGCGCAGCAGCTCCAGCAGGGCTGGGACATGACCAGGGTGGGTGAAGGGAACACTGTCCACCACAGCCCCCCTGTGGGCAGGCACATCCCATGCAGCTCCAGGGAAAACATAACTATGCATCACACCACCAGGAAGAGTCTAGATGAATAAACATTGATCTTTTTTTTTTTTTTTTTTTTTTTAAATGCATAAATTACATATTCAATACTAACCCCTCTTTTACCTTTTCCACTTATAATAAATAGTATCCTCATACCACTGTAAAAATCATGTTGCTTTCGCATGTCATCTCCCAGGAGCTGTTTGCGCTTAATGAATCTCTCATGAGAAGCTTGGGTAAGGGTGCCCACTGCAGGTCAACATCTGGTACAGTCACATGTAGGAAATAATCGGAGACAGAGCAGCAGTAATGAGCAGGCTTTTTGTTTCATGTCCATTTCACAAAATACTCATGAAAGCCTCCCTGACCTGTAATTTGGCTGAGCTTCTTTACAAAAGACGGCATCACGGGCATAGCTGGCTGCAGTTTAAGCAGGAAACAGGCAGGCAGCATTTCATTTGGCACCTCATTCAGCGGAACAAACACAGGATAACTGCTCCAGGACACAATTGTACTCCATTAACACCAACGCTAGTGACAGTCAGACTCACTCATAAATGGAAAATGAAACGTGTCCCGCTGGGTGAGAGATTAAAAATCAGAAAGCAGGCAGATACCCCTGAGGATCCAGCTGGGGAGGCTGAGGGACCACAGATGCCATCTGAAGCTTGTGGGTCACATTGCTGACAACTACAGTAACCTGGGCGGCTTGAACAACTGGATTCAAGTCTGTCATTTGAGGAAAATCTATTACTTTTAACATCTCCGATGACACCTGTATTGAATGAACTGAATGAAAGAGAACGCAATTTATCACGTTTTTAACTCAGAAGCTTACCTGACACCAAAGTTTTTGTTCCATTGGTTGGAGGAATAAAGAACCGCATGGTGAAAGGACAATCTAGAACAGGGATGTCAAACTCATTTTACACCATGAGCCAAATTCAGCCTAGTTTCCTCTTAATTAGGCCAGACCAGTGACACTTCCCTTTCTGTCAGTGTAAATACATTTAACTTCAATTTTAATGACTTTTCTATAACAGACAGTGAAAACTTTTACATCACCTAATTGTTTATCTATTACTTTGTGTGGTGTGGTTGACTGTGGGGGAGGTGTTTATCAGAAGGAAAGTTGTAAAACTTGTGAAAATAAAGTTTTACATCTTTCACATTTTCCAAAGCCGTCCAGTGGGCCAGATTGGAGTCATTACTGGGCCAATTCTGGCCCCCGCACCTTATATTTGACACTCTTGATCTAGAATTTAATTTGCATAATTTAAATACAACCAATTCAATATACAAGTGTAACTATACCTTCTTTTCCCATGATTAAATCCCCTATCCTGCCATTGTTTATCAAGTCCATTTCAGGGTCAAAATACTTTTGTTCCCTGAAAAGAGGAAAAAATACAAACAAAAAAAAACTGCAGTTTATATGAAGAGCTACAATTATTTACTCTCCTGATCATTTTATATACATGCGTTTTGGTTTATGAAATTTAAATTGAAGCACTGAACAGGAATTCATTTTGTTTTAAGCAGACAGACTTTTGGAAAGTTGTTGCTTTGTCACACACCTTGGCAAATGAGCGATTTTCCATAAGTCTTTCCCAAGGCACTGTAGAGATGCCAACAATTTAAATTTAATTTCACTGGAAAAGAAAAAAGGGAACACATGGCTAAATGATCACAAGAGCCTCAGATTTATAAGAGCTAAAGAATATTTGATAAGCTGAGGTAGGCACTTGTCTCCAGGGATGTTGTACTGGGCAAAGAGGCCTTGTAACTTCAGGGAGAAGGCGGCAAAGTTTTTGGACCTGTGCACCCAGAAAGCAGCACAATCAGCAAATAGAGCTAAAACCATTAGTGCTGTCATTATGCTCTTAAAAAAAATTTAGTGGATAATGGCACTGCTTACTGCAAGAAAAATGTAAATTTAAAAGCAATCCATTCCCTTACCTTAGCAGCTGAAGCAGGGATTCACTGGGCTAAGAGACAGTTTTATTTTATCAGCATGATTAGCAAAAGGTGAGAAGTTCTAATGACTTGCTGGAAACAGCACAGTCCACTTACAACAGGGGATTCTCCGTGAGGGACCACCTTCACCTCCTCCACTTCACCACACGGCAACAACAATACCTCAACGTAGAATAAATCAGCTGATAAATAGCACGTGGCCTCAGCAAAATGAAAACTCATCCTTGGGAGAAAAGATTCATATGGATAACAAGGTGTCATCACAGTAGATTAATAGAAAAACAGATGAGGAAAGATATGAGTCTAAAAAGCAAAAACAAAGCCATGGAGGTCAGTTTTATACCCTTGTTGTTTTGCGATAATCTCTAGGCGGAGCTTTGTGGTGTTGATGGTGCACACTGAAACATAACGAGATTCATTTTACTTATGTAAAGTAAAAATACTTCAAAAAAAATAAATAAATAAATAAATAAAAACACATGTTACTCACATACCGTTTGATTCTTCCTGGAGTTTTTCCAGGGATCTTTCCAGTGGCTTACGGGATCTGGATTCATCTCTGGATTTCTCCTATTATAGGAACAAAGGCGAGAGACAAAGAAAACAACAATGGACTGTTTGTATGGCAAAAGCAAAGTCTTGTGCAAACAGCCTTTGGTCCTGTCTGCCCATCTCACCATGCAACACAAACTGCATGACACCATCTCAAGGAAAACACTGACATTTGCATGCTTTTCATACTGGGATGTGTGTGTTTAATGAAACAAATGTTTTGGAACTAGGAGTTTGAAATTATTGTACTTAATTTTTTTTTTGAAGAAGAACCCCACTTCTTCACAAGTTCTCTTTAAGATCACTGCTGGAAGAGAAATTGATAACTAGCCCCAGATGCCTTATCCCTTTGGACCACACATCACTTCAGACCACCAAGCAATCACATTTCTTCAACACACTCCAGAGACTGACCACTGCCAAGCTCCACTCCACATTAATCCAAAAGTATTATCTACCCTGCTGCTCCACCCATGACAAATCTAAAGAAAACTAACCAACCCTCTCTTCTCACAGAGGCCCAGCATACAGATAGAACAATAATAATAGTGACTGCACAGAGTACAGCCCGTTTGCCTCATGTCAGTGCTTGAACTCTCAAACCTCTAACCAAATAATATACATGTACAAGAGGGACATCCTCTATTTAAGAATCAATAAATAGTGCAAAGGAAAATTAATTAAGCCAGCAGTAGTGCATGTCTGGCCAAAAGGGATGCTGTTAAAAAGTGGAATCAAAGCCAATGCCATAAAGATAACCAACAACCCACAGTCAAACTACTTTGTTTTGATTTGAAGGCTTTACTCCATACACTGTACCAGGTGCTTGATAAGTAAATCCAAGTAGGTTAAGTGATACCAGTCAATGCAAAAAAAGAGAAGAAGAAGAAGAAAAAAAAGGACCGCTGATAAAAAAAAAAAACAAAGCCGTGTGTGTTCCAGGATGAATGATCTCATTCTGAGTGGATAGCCACACCAGTTCACACCACATTATCATATTAGCAGAGCCATGCACTAACCAGCCACATAACGCAACATACCCCCTTTAAACCCCAAACAAAACAAAGGAGGGGGTCTTAGTTTAAATTAGAAATAAAATGAGTAATCTCTTTTGCGTAAGACGAGATTTAAAAAAAAAAAAAAAAAAAAAAAAAAAAAAACCCTAACCGTACAACTAAAATGATTCAAATAGACCATTTGAGTAGAGGCATTTTCATTTTTATTTAATGAAGTCTGCCTCACCATACACCTTCGGACAAGCTGAAAAGTGTCAGCCCAACTCTTCTCTGCAAACTTCAAACACAGCTCTGGAATTGTGACCCTGTCCATCATCTAAAGCGTCGAAAAACAGGAGATTGATGGGAAAAAATAAAATTAAACTTTCTTCCCATTTTAAGATGTTTTATTTACATTTGCGCATTTTTTTTAACTTAAATTGTGTGTTTATTTAGTGAGAACACTATATTCAAACCGACATACCTGGCATGTGGAGGTCTCTTCACTCTTCTCCTTTTGAACAAACCTGCCACTATTTATGCGGATTAGCCAGTTAATCAGTTATGTGGTACCTTTCATCCGCTGTTCCTAATCTGCATTGTACTGTATGCTCAACTGCGAGGGTAATTATCTGATATGTCCATACCCGGGGCTATTTTTTTTTTTATCTGAAAGAAAATATTACACTCACACACTAAAGTCAAAGTGAGACGCTGTGTGCTTCTCCCAAGCAGGCGGGCGTTGTCAGTCGGAGCCAAGCCCACAGGACGTGCAGTCAGTCTGCTGCTAACAGCTACCAGCCGGGTCTCTGGAGTTAGCTAGAAAGCTAGCCATGAGCTAACAAGTAGCTAGCTGAGTCGTTTCGTTTCGCCACCTTAAATTCCGCTTCATCAGACCTTTTGCCAAGGTGAGTGCTGTTTATTTTTGGATTTGTGTTAATACAAGACCTGGTACTGGTGCAACGGACCCTGCTTGTCTTTCAGTTTTATTAGCGTCGCATCATTTAGTTATGATTAGCTGCTCGCTAGCCGTTTTTTCCCCTTTACCCCCCCCCTGTGTGTCCACACTCGCCCTCGCTAACGAGGAAGCTACTGAGTTTGGAAGCAACGAGCGAACATCTGTTGCAGAATATCCGCTTTTAGAGACGTGTCTTTCAGATGTTATCTTCATCCTGAAATGTTACTTTGATGTCAGGTGGCATTTACCTGCCCGGTAGCATAGTTAGCTTGTTAGCCACATTGCCCAGCAGTCAACCAGCTAAGTTGCTAATAAGTTAACGTTGTTGTTAGGGACGTGTACACTGACATTTGCTGTGCTAGTTTCTTTTATTGAAATAGTTGGTTAAATAGTTGATTTCTCAGTTCATGTTATGTATAGATTTTTGTGTATAGTATTTTGTTTTTTTTGTATTCTTGGTGTGCTTATGGTGTGGCGTCTTGTTTGTTTTTTATTTGCTAAATAATGACTCGCTGACTAATTTGTCTAACTGGTGTATTGACTTTCCACCCACATTTGTGCTGATGATTGTAAACTGAAGGCATAGTATTGTCTCTACAGTCTCCCTGTCTTTACATAAGGTGACTTGGGTTTGTTTAGAAATTGTTGTTAAACGTCTCTCCAAGCCCAGAACGACTGACTCGTTAATAGTTCCCTTTTCACTTCCACTCAAAACAACTTGTTAAGAGATGTTTGCAGCTTTAAAAGATGAAAGTAAAGCAACATTCCTTCAGTTCTTTATAGTACTATTGACTTGCAGTAAATATAAACCTTTTATGTTAATTTGTGTAGTGACGAATTGGCTGCAAGCCCATGCTTATCCCTGATCCCCCCCCCCCCCCCCCCCCCCCAAAAAAAGGGTTTGTGTTGGCCTTTAGGAAAGGGCTTGAACACACATTTCTGGACAGTATGCATTTTCTATAGTGTTCTTGGACAGTCCAGTATGGAAAAGAGGCCACTCAATGGCTTTATCATGTGTCACATTTTATCCACTGTTGTCAAAGACATATAAAGTACTGCCAACTTTTCAAAACTTGTCTTCCTTTTCTTAGGGCAGGTTCACTTAAAACTGTTCTATTAGTGGAATTTGTGCGCTTTATTTGTAGTTAACGTTACCTTTTCTGTGCTATTGACAAGCAGTATTTGGTCCTCAGGCTCCAATGTGTATTTGTAGTGACACTTGGCTGCCGAAAGTACTGCACCCACAAGGCGCCTTTCTGAATTGGTATTTGTGTTTCGGTATTTTAGCAACACGCAAAAGAGGTTTAAGATTATGTTAAATGTACCCTTTTGCTATGTTGTAGATTGGCCAGTGCATCTGTGATGTGAGGGTCATGTTTCGACCAGTTTGTTTGGTATAACCTTAACAACTGTTTTTACACAGGAATTAAAGAGTTAGTTTCTTGGGAGAAGTTAGGAATCCCTTTGCTGGACTAGGCCTAAAACTGATTCAAACAACATATTCATAAATCTTTCAAATCTTTGTGTACCTTCAGACATCTGAGAGGGAAAAATTAATAAATAAAATCGATTAGTAAATGTCTTTGCATGGACAAGAAAATTATTTCTTGTCTCTTGTATGAGGAAATTATGCCAGGGGTAATATTTCTACCAGTAGTAACTTGCACGTCTATTGCTTTCTCCAGCTTGTGTTTCACAACTAACCAAGATGTAAAAACAAAATGTACAGCTGGAAATTAGAGCCACGTTTACAATTTGTGTGATCTGATTTCTGTTACTTCTGAATACTTATGGCCTGAATTGTTAACAGGTCAAGTGGTATTGCGGTCGCGTTTGTAAAGAGGAAAGTAATACTGCTTAAGGCAGTAAGGGATAGGTGCTATTTGCACAGGCAAATGGCTTCAGAGCAGAATTTATAATGAAATAAATTTGCATTTCTAATGCGTCAGTCTTGTGTCATGACAATGTTTCCTGCATTCTTGTTAAGCTACCGAGAATCATTCTTTTGTGCGACGTCTCAAGTCTAATTGTAGTTTCTGCTTTTTAGCCTTTTATTGGTTTGGGATTTATTACCATGATGACTGTGCAATCAAAATGCAGAAATGGAACCTGGAGGCACTGGAAAATATGATGCAACATCTTTCTCTTTTTTTCTTTTCTTTTTTAAATTCTCCACAGGAACTATCATTCAGCCCTTTGTTGGACCTGCAGTCTTTGGATCTGATTTTTGCAGTCCTCACATTTCACAATCCCTTCCCGCCATCTTGCACTTTCTCCCTTTGATACTTGCATCTCTCGGTACACAGAGCCATGGCAGCTGCAAAGCCAAAAGGGCAGAACTCTCTAGCCCTTCACAAAGTGATAATGGTTGGCAGTGGAGGAGTGGGCAAATCAGCTCTTACACTCCAGTTCATGTATGATGAGGTGAGCTGCTCACATCACAGTACTCAACTGAAATTCCAGTTTTGAGGTTTTAATAAAAAAAACTCTGGCATAATGGATCTCTTTCTGTTTTCTAGTTTGTTGAAGACTACGAGCCCACTAAAGCAGACAGTTACAGGAAGAAAGTGGTGCTGGATGGAGAGGAGGTGCAAATTGACATCCTTGATACAGCCGGGCAAGAGGACTACGCAGCCATCCGGGATAACTACTTCCGAAGTGGCGAGGGTTTCCTCTGCGTATTTTCCATCACAGAGCTGGAGTCTTTTGCAGCAACAGTAGACTTCAGGTGCAGCCACTTAGATTCTTTTAATGAAGCACTTACCCATCCATTAGGATGTAATTAAGCTATTCTTCTTCCTTTGCTTTTTTGATACTTCATCACAACTCAAGGTTTTTCTTCCATCAGGTTGACTAGACTCATATGAGTAAGGATTTTGTGCATTTACCATGCAGCGCTCTGTTTATTTACATAATTCACGGCTGAATGAGATTTCCTGTTCATTTTGCAGAGAGCAAATTCTGCGAGTGAAGGAGGATGAGAATGTGCCCTTTCTCCTGGTTGGTAATAAGTCAGACTTGGACGACCGACGGCAGGTTAGCGCAGATGAGGCAAAGGCACGTGCAGAGCAGTGGGGCGTGTGCTACGTGGAGACTTCGGCCAAAACTCGTGCCAATGTTGACAAGGTTTGTTTAACTTGCTGAACATAATAATTCCTTCCTATGCTGACACCAAGCAAAACAGACACATAAACACAGAAATGTGAACACTTGTGTTTTTTATGTTCTCCTGTTAACAGGTTTTTTTCGACCTAATGAGAGAGATCCGGGCAAGAAAAATGGAGGACAGCAAAGAGAAAAACGGGAAGAAGAAAAGTAAAAGTTTGGCCAAGAGAATTAGAGAGAGATGCTGTATTTTATAGTCGTTAGAGGGAGCAGGCTCGCTGCTTATGTACATACGCATTTCTCAGACTTTTGCTTTTTTTTTTTAAATTTTAATTTAATTTAATTTTTTGTGCCCATACCTGACCATGACCTTCTGTTCCTGGTTAACAGGACATCTGACCATGTGTCAGGAAGTAGTAAGGTGGCGCTTCATACACCATTTATAGCTCTAACTTTTTATGTGCTGACACTCCAAATAATTTATGTACTCTCTCTCTTTCTCACTCTGCCCACATTACAGAGTGTAATAATTCAGTGGTGTTTTTAATTTAGACCTAAGCTTGAGAGGCTAAGTCCTGAAATGTTCCAAAACTTTTCATTGTAAAGTCTGACGTGTGTGTGTGTGTAACACACATATTAAGAGAGCTGTGCAGTGCAAGTTGAAAAAAAGATTTAAATGAAAGTCTAAGCGCCAAGGTTTAAACAGGGAAGATGTAACTGGAGCTCAGTACTGGAAAGCCCCAATCCCTTTTAATTAATCCACCATCTTTGGTAAGAAGGGTTAGTTAACAGACTCGGCAGTGTAGTGTCAACCCAGAGTTCATCAAGAGCCACAGAGGAGATGAACATTGCACTGAGCCTATGAAACCTTTCAATTAGAAAAAGTTTCATTATCAAAGCTCGAGACAAAATTTGATGCCATTCCTATTTGTCGTTTTACACCTCAGTTTTACTACGTTGTACAGTTAAGTATACTTCTTTTTAGTCGTGACGTCAAACATTTCCCTTCTTCTCCTCTATCATATCACCCAGTGTAAGATAAGCGCACTAATGTTTCCACTAATCTCTCCCCTTACCCCACAGACTTTTGAGTCTTCTCAAATGCACAATGGACATTAATTGTTACCCTTGAATCTGTGAGAGATTTTGCAACACTTGAACTCTTTTTCAATTCTAACATTTCAGAAGTTTTACCTCACTTGGCATTGTCTTTTTTGCGATAAAGGAATCCCTGGTGCTCAGATAAAAGGTGATTCCATAACACTACATCCTTTACATGCTGACACATCTTAATTTTAAAAACAAAGAAACACATTGTAACATGTAAAAAATGTCTTTTTTCATTTATAATTTTTCCTGACATTTAATCTGCAAACTTGTATCTCCTTTTTCCTTTTGTTAAATGGAAAAGTCCTTAATTGGAAAGCTGGGGTAAATTAATGAATAGATCATTTTTAAGGCATGAAATGAAAATGAGACTGCAGGCTGCATAGACGTGAGGTGATACTTGTCCAAAAAAAGTTTTAGTCGCCAAAGAAAAACGCTAGCTAGTACAAACAAGTGCCCACTTATTATTTGAAGTGAATGACAGCTTGCTGTAACGAGCATCAAAAGTAAGCACTACAGTCTTTGCAAAAGTCAAAAGGAGTGTCGGGAAGCGTCGAGATTTCAGTCTGATTCGCCTGGGGAAAGAAATGCAAGGTTATGAGGGCTTTAGTAATTCTTGTGCAGTGCGTCACTGTTGCCTCTCTGTCCATTGTGAATGTGAAACATCCCCTCATACTCATCCTGTTTGCCTGTAATCTTAGACTGCCAATGATTTGCAGAGTTTAGAGGTCACTGGCGTTCTACTTTGCTACTTTTTGTGCAAGGCTACCCTGTGTTACAGTGCTGTAGTAACATGCCGAATGTGTTCATTTTATCTTGTAGATGGCATTTTAGAGGCAAAGGTTGAAACAGTGTATAGAAATTGGCAAATTGAGAATGCATAGACCAAAATACACTGTGAAAACTGCCCCTTGTTTCTTAATTTATGACTGAGCCTTTTCTTTTCTTTTCTTGTGAACAATATAATTTATTTTTAGTAACTTATTATTTGTTTTTAATATTTCAGTAAAGTTAAACAGCCACATTGAGGTTGTTGCCATTTTTCTCTCTGATTCACTACCAATCGTTAACTTAATAAGCTGCTCACCATTTACACTAAAAGATTGCCACAACCAATAACGTGCCCAACACTGGAGTCTATGCAAAATGTTTGCTGTAATTGCAAAGAGGAAATGTGAAACTTGGAAACAGTTTAAAACACTGACTGGGTCTAGAAACTATTGAGAACTAGAAGCACTTGAGCTGGAGCGCCATTTAGAGATCTGACTGCAGTTTGGAAAAAAGTGTGTCATCCAACAGCTATGAAGCTTTCTTTTGTCTGTATGTTTGTCTTTTTAATGTGCGTTTATCATGCAACTCATGTCTACAGCAAAGCACATAGTAGGAGGAGTTGGACTTTAAAACAGTAACGTGAGGTGGCATCAAACTGATTGGTAAGCAGTTTATTCTAATATATGTCCTAAGGGCTAAACTCCCAGAGGTGTGGACTCGAGTCACATGACTTGGACTCGAGTCAGACTCGAGTCATTAATTTTATGACTTTAGACTTGACTTGAAAAAATGTTCTAAGACTTGTGACTTGACTTGGACTTTTACACCAATGACTTGGGACTTGAATTGGACTTGAACCGGTTTACTTGAAAAGACTTGATATTTTACCCCAAATATAAAATTTAGCATGCATATTATATAGAGATTGAAAATGTGACGTCATTCACGGGTAGAACCGCAAAGGATTCTGGGAACTCGTGGCAAGCGGTACTAGCGCACGCAGGCTTTCAATTGAAATCAGTCACACAGCGATAAAAAGAAACACAAAAATGTCAAGAAGCTGTTGTATTATTAACTGCAATAGCCGGTCGCATGACAGCCACGGGAAGCCGACGGGTAAAGAGATCGGTTGTTATCGGATTACGTCGTTGAAGAGAAATTGTTCGAGCCATGTTTCCGAAGTAACAAAGACGCGACTGGATTGCAGCCATTCAAAGATCAAATATAACGTCCTAGAACACTCCAGCTCACAGGTTAGTCTGCTCCAAGCATTTACACAAAGGTCAGTCTGCTGTTGTAGTTAATGCGTCATTTTCATAACATAATTGGTGATATAGGTTACAAGCAAGTCTGGCGCTGAACAGAAATGGTCGCGCTATGCTCCTTTATTTATTGTGCATAAATAGTGAATTGTCCTGACACAATATTGCGTTTCGCTTCTGTTATTATGGTACATTGACAAAAACATATACTTTTATTCACAGGATAAAACAGTTGTTTTGTATCACTAATTGTCCAGTGCGATTACAGCATACAATATTATTGTCACTGCTACATTTCTGTGATGGGTACCAGAAATTATTTCCACTACTAATTAATTACCGTTAAGCTCAAAGGTTATATTAATAAACGGTTAACGAATGTGTATTTATGAAGACTATTTGTGAGACTGGTAAACTTATGATACGTACGATGGTCTTTACTTTCTACACGGTGCATTTCAAGGTCCTGCACCCATCCGTCGGTAAACTGTACCTGGGCTTGTTGCAGTGACCGGAAGTTACTAAACTTCACGAGTGTATGCACTCACAAGAACCGTATAATTATAAATATGCATATAAATATGCTACGATGAGATAGCTGACTTCATCTAACTAGTTTTTTTAATGTATATGATATTTTTGTCATGCGATTTTAAAGCCGGTGTTGTGCCAAAAAGTGATTGTCTGCCAAAAACTGATTTCCAGTGTTTCTGTGTATTTTTTATGTGTAATATCTTTACGTATGTTCGTAAATAGACTTCGGTGAACAGGGGATACAAAGGGGTTACATAAAGAATTAAAAATTTATCTGTTTTTTAAGTATCTTTACAACTTGTACTTACATTATAACCAATCCGGTCCTTTATCCCCACTTAAAATATTTTTACAGAACTATTGTAATATTTGCTGCCATTTCTGCTGTCCTGTTGGGCAACTTACTCTTACAAAATACATTTTTAATGTTAATGAGATTTTTTTTTACTGCATAAATAAAGGTTATATAAAAGTCGCTGCCAAAAACTGATTGCGGCTTGTATCTTGCTACACGAATGTTGTTTGTGGCTCAAGATGACTTTATGTCATCCATAAGGGATGCATTTGACATATGTTTAACATATTATAGCCCAACAAGTTACTTATAGCACTTTAAATATGAGCAATCGCTTTTTGGCAAATACCGGAAATCACTTTTTGGCAGACAATCACTTTTTGGCACAACACCGGTCCTACAACCGCATCCAAGAATAACATGCAGCTTATCTCAGAACTGTCGGTGAAAATTATTCTTGGAGCTAGGTTTAATTGAGCTGCATTTTAAAGAGGTGCAATTTCACAATTTGTGTATATTTTCTAAGTTCACTATTTTGTCATGTGTTGAGAAAAACACAGATTTAAAAATTACATGGTCTAATATTTACATTTAGCATAACTGCAACATACTTTTTTCTTTTTGTTTTTTTTAAAGACTCGAAAGGACTTGAAATTCAAAATTTCAGACTTGTGACTTGACTCGGACTTTTACACCAGTGACTTGAGACTCGACTCTGACTTGCCTGACATTACTTGAGACTTGACTTGAGACTTACTTGAGACTTGCAAAACAATGACTTGGTCCCACCTCTGTAAACTCCAGTACACCACATAATGATTGAAACGCCCTGAAAGTTAAAGTGGCACGCACAGAAACTGGAATGAGCATAAAGATCCCAGTTTATTATTACTCTCCTTCTTTAGCTTGAGATTATTACATTAACCGCATTGTGTCTTCATTGTTGAGGATTACAGAAGCTGCCCTACATAAAGTGACTACCGTAATGCTTGCATACTATAACACTGGCTAAACAAAGTCTTTCTTGTTTCAGTTGTTTGTTGTGGGTTTTTGTTTATTCAAGGAGACATCATTCATAATCATTCTACTGCTGTTACTTTGTTTCCACATATTAATTTAATAGACTTGATAGCCCGAAAAATTTCAGTGAAATACTAAAACAGATGTTTGTGTGAACGCTATGAGCGAACTGTCCTACTGGGTATTCAGATAACTTGTTTTGCCTTTTCTATACCCTTGGAGTAAAAAAAGAAATCTATAGGTATCTATGTAATTGATTGGATGGTTGTATGTATGCCATCAGTTAAATGTTTCCTTCATGTTTACTTATTTTTAACATAACCACTAATGTAGCCTGTTTGTGAATACAAGAGGTGATGCTTACATTTCAATTCATTTTTTTTGTGAGTTTGGAAATGGCAAATAAAGTGGACATTACTAATAACACTTTGTATGTTCTGTGTGATACGTTTATTGTTTTTTGCACTGAACAGGTGAACTTTGAAGTGCTGTGTTATATGTATAAACATGGATAATATCTATCTCCTTACCCTGATCTTTCTTAGAGGAAAAGCACTATCTTAAGGTCATAAAACAAGCTCTTGAAGTGTCTAGGTTCTTTCTAAGCACCTTAGAAACTCATGAAGTCTTTCAGCAGGCCTGTATTGCCAGGAAAATAGCAAGACATGTCCATAAAAACACACCACAAAAACACTTGCCAGAAAATGGAAAAGTAACATTTATTCGTGTCTTTGTTGGATAAATAACAATAAAAACAGGTAAATAAATATATTTGTCACAATTTCAGCTTGTGCATTTGGTTTAGAGAAAAACGTAAAAAATTGCTTTAGCTTTTAGGTATCTTTCTCGTGTTACACCGTGTCTGCGATGAATGATGTTGTAATTTGTAAGGTATTTTAGTTTTATTGCATATAAATGTATCTATGCGCACACAGAATTTGAAATGTTATTGTACAATAGTGAGCAAACTAAGGTGTCGGTTGAGCTTGTGCATTGCCAGTCAGATCATCTTCTAATATTATTAAAAAATATCCTGAGTAAATGCAAAATGCAGTTGGTAAATGATTTAATGTATTCGGTAAAGGTTATCCAAACCTACCTGACCATATGTGAAAAGTTCTGCAAAGAAAAGTGGGCCGAAATTCCTTTGATGTGTGAGACTCAGTGCCAGTTATTGCAAATGCTTGACTGCAGTTCTTGCACCCAAAGGTGGCCCAATAGGTTACTAGGTTTAAGGGGTATTTACTTTTTCCTGAGGCCAGGTAGGTTTGGAAAGTTTTTTTTCTTTAATAAAAAGAAAATCTGTTTTGTTTTTAATACTTAAATTTAACTTCTTAATTTTCCAATCATTCCCTTGACAAATGACCATATTCTGTATAGTAATAATTAATCATTTAAACTGAGGAATGAGGAACAGATTAACTGTGATTAACGGCGCGTGACGGCAGCATCTGGTCTTATTGTAATCAATGGAAAGACGTAACCTGTAGTTCCATTTACTGGATACGTAGAAAATAACCATCTCCTGTACACTCTGGTTAATATCGCATTTTCATATCATATTATGTGGTGGTTTTTTGATGGTAGGGGTTTCCCTTTCGCTGTGACGTTACCAATGGATTACGAATACGAGTGCCATTGGTTGACAGCGACGCACAAGGCCTGTAGTTTGAAAGCAGCCTGGGCCCGGGTGAGCTGTACCGTTAGCTGTACTGGGAACAAAGTTAAATTAATATAAACACATTCAGAGATTTTTTTGAGCTATTTAACGCAGAGGTTTTGCTACTTTCGGGTAATGCTGCAATCAGCTGAGGTAGCAGTCCAGCAAGATACGTGGACGCAGGCGTGTTTTTGAATGGCATTGTTTTCTTGCATGTTGACTGAGTTGTCTTGAACTCCACACAAGGAGAAGCTAGCTGGCTAAGTTGCTAGCGGCTAGCTGGTTAGCCGCGGACTATCCGGCCAACTCGCGTGCTGTTCACTTCCTTGTTGCACACCGGAGCGTGATGGAGGGCAAGAAGTTTGTGAGAAGGAGACGGAGTTGACTACTTACATTTTAACACTATTCGGTAAATGGATTTACATGCTCGCACAGACGATAACGTTTTAGAAAAAGTGGATCTTAAATTTAGAGAGGCTTTAGGCCTGTGCTTTTACCATGAAACGGAATGCGACTGTGTAGCCGAGTACAGTTAGCCAGTTAATACTAGCTGGCTAAACCGACTAGCATTAGCTGATAAATCTGGGAGATGTCCGTCCTGGAACACAATGGTTGAGTATCGTATGGCTCTGTAACCAAGAATCATTTTGTGAATTTGATATGAGCCGGAGTGTGCTGGCACTAAGTGTCATTAATTTCGCTCTGAACCAACTCACTTTATCTTCAATCTGAACTGTACTAGCTTTGTAATGCTAACGTTAAGCTAGCTAGCTGGCTGGCTGTCTACCTGTGATTTTGCTGTTACGTTAGCTGACTAGCCTGTCACCATAGCTAGCCCAATGTTTTGTTCCACGACACACCAAGGGACATAGCTTTGGTAAATTAGAGAATATATTATTCTTAGCGTGGTGGTAGCATTTATTTGGGAGATAAATGCCTAATTCGGAGGTGCTTCGCGAGGGTCGGGGACGGAGCCCCTCTGCACAGAGAAATGCTAGCAGGCAGGACAGGCGTAGCAAACCGGGGAGCGGTGCCGCTCAGCGAGACAGGCACCGTGAGAAGAGGCGCTCATCGGCTTCTAGAAGAAAGAAACGCAGGCAACCCAAGGAAAGAGGCTTATGGCATACCGGTACAATAGAGGACCCTGACAATGATCGAAGAAGTGCTTTTGAGAAAGATGTTGAACTTCGGACACTGGTGGAGTACGATGACGTGAGCTCCCAGTCAGAGCGTTTTTCTGGGAGCCCGTCTCCTAAACTTGACCCCCATGCTGAGAGTCTCACAGCGGACCGACTTAGCGATGTTGACTATAATGGACCAGCATCCCCAGACAGAAGTCACCCCAGAGAGCGGGAGGCAGTAAGCCTCAGCAAGGACGAGAAAACAAGAGGACCACCTGAGAGAAGCAGGCAAGAGAAGGAGCTAAGTAAGAAAAAAGACCGTCACAGTCGGGAGAGGGACTCCTCAAAAGCCAGGAGTGGAGGAAGCCTGAGTGGCTCTAAAAATCACAGAGACACTACAAGGAGCAGTGACAGGAATGGCAAAAGGACATCTACATCCCAGTCCTCACAATCTGCTGATAAAAGGGATTCAAAAAGGCACAGAAGTAAAACAAGATCTGATAAAGAGCCCCCATCTGCATACAGAGATGCTCCACAGTCTTACAGAGATGATCGTGAGGACCTCAGGGCATACAGGAGAAGTCCTGGTTTTAAATCAGAAAGTCCCTATGGGACATCATATTCATATAACTACCAGTCTCCTGGCGGTTATAACCAGCTGATATCTAGAAGAAGTCCAACTTATGCGAGCAAAAGACTTTCTCCCAGTTCCACATATTACAGCCGAGATGCAGACACGTATGGGTCGTACGGTGCCCCCAAGTCACCCAGTTCATACTCGAGCAACAAAAGGAAGAGATCACCTGTGAGCCCAGTGAACTGGCGCAGGTCTCCGAGTTACGGTCGGCACAGTCCTTATGAACAAGGAGAGTTTGGCTCAAGTCCTTATGGTAACCGGAGGCGATCACGGAGTCCATATAGGAAGTCCTTGAGCCCAAGTCCTGATGTCAGGTGAGTTGTTATTACGCAGCTAATTGAACATGTTTAATTTGTTGCACATGCTCTGTTGGTGTGGTGACTTTATTAGATTTGTTATAATAAGGCTGCACTGTTTCATTTTTCATTAAAAAAAAAAACAACCCAAAAAACAACTTGCATGTGTCACTGCAGTTGCTAATCTGACTGAAATACCTTGAATTATAAGTGCTTTTGATGTACCAACTGAACATGCTGTTCTCATCATTTCCTTTCCAGGCGATCTGCTAGGTCACGCAGTAGAAGTCCATATTCAACTTCAAGGCATTCACGTTCTCGCAGCCGACACCGCCACTCTCGTTCCCGTAGTCGGCCATCTAGTCTTTCACCAAGCACGCTCACCTTCAAAACTAGCCTTGCTGCTGAACTCAGTAAGCAGAAAAAGGCTAAAGCTGCAGAAGCAGCTGCTAAGGCCAAGAATTCGAGCAATACATCGACTCCCACCAAGGGTTCCTCGTCCGCTCATCAGCCCAGCCCTAAATCGAATCACAACTCCAGAAAGGGTCGCCCTCCTTCTCCACCTCAACCGGAGAAGGGACCCCGAACTCCCACATCAACCCAGCCTCAGTCACCCTCAGAGAGGTCATCCAAGAAGACAACAGAGCACCAGATCAGCAGGGACAGGGATGTAAAGGGCAAGGATGACTCTATACATCGGGACAAGAGGAAAGCACCAGCCTCTGGACAAGGCAAAGAAAAGGAACGTACCACAGGTCAAGCCATGTCTACCCTCCCATTGCTGCCATTGCCCCAAACAGTTATTGAGCACATGGACAAAGGAGAAAGGTATGGATGTGCTGACCAGGAAATGTTTGTACTCTGTAGATATGATCAGACTGTTTCAGTATGCTAATGCTCTTTCAACATTTTTGCAGCTTGAAAGACAGCTCACTCTCAGGGAAGAAAAAGTCAGAGAAAAAGGCTCGTCAGCTTTTAACAGACTTGCCTCTGCCCCCTGAACTTCCTGGAAGCACAGATTCTACCCAGAGCCCATCTGATGACAAGAAGTCCCAAACAATTCGCCGAAGACCTAAGTATGTTCTTGATGTATATAGTGCTAAATCACTTTTTTTGTGCTGTTGCTGCTGTTTTCTGTGTTACTATTATTTCAATGTAAAATTAAATTTGTAATTGCCAGAATCTGTGGTCCGAGATATGGTGAAATTAAGGAAATTGCCATAGACTGGGGAAAACGTTGTGTTGACAAGTTCGAGATCATTGGAATCACAGGGGAAGGAACCTACGGTCAAGTGTACAAAGCTAAAGATAAAGACACCGGTGAGTTTTACTGAAGATTAATATTCTCCTAATTCCTCTACACCAACTTTGGCACTGATTCATAGTGTATTCTTCAGAAAGTGCAGTTTTTCTTTGACATACAAGTCAATATTGTCATAAAGATCTGTTTTATGTATTTCTTTCTGTTGTCTGTTAGCTGAAATGGTGGCATTGAAGAAGGTTCGACTTGACAATGAAAAGGAAGGCTTCCCAATTACAGCCATCAGAGAGATTAAAATTTTACGTCAACTGAACCATAAAAGTATTATCAACATGAAGGAGATTGTCACAGACAAAGAGGATGCTCTAGACTTCAAGAATGATAAAGGTAATTTATATTTTTGTGAATATTTATGATACTTAGTGGAATTTTAAAAATAGTTTAAAAGATATTTATTTATTCTTTAAAATTCTTTCTTTCCCTTTTGTCTTAGGTGCTTTTTATCTTGTATTTGAGTACATGGATCACGACCTGATGGGTTTGCTTGAGTCTGGTCTCGTTCATTTTAATGAGAGCCACATAAAGTCTTTCATGCGACAGTTGCTGGAGGGACTCGATTACTGCCACAAGAAGAACTTTCTTCATAGAGACATTAAGTGCTCCAATATTCTGCTCAATAACAAGTAAGATTGCCTTTTTTTACCCATTTACAAGAACTTAGTGCTTCATGTTTTAAAACCTTGCTAAGGATGCTTTCAAGTACGCTTTAAGCAGTGTTTTTCTTTTCTTTTTTTCCCTTCTACTCAGAGGTCAAATAAAGCTTGCAGACTTTGGTCTTGCTCGGCTGTATAACTCTGAAGAGAGGTGAGCCCTCATACATTCTATTTCTGAATCTTACCTTATGTAAGATACTTATTTATCATTACCGGTATCTTTTGGGTGTGATTTTGATACTAATAAACAGATGTTGTCTTTGTTTTTGTATTTTCAGTCGACCATATACCAATAAAGTGATCACACTATGGTACCGTCCCCCAGAGTTACTTCTGGGAGAAGAGAGGTACACACCTGCTATTGATGTATGGAGCTGTGGGTAAGTGCTGATACTTTTATTGTTAATCATAAACATTTAATAATAAGAATATCTGAAAGGTGGCATATGTGTGTCATGAATTGTGTTATTTTGTCTATTAAAGATGCATTCTTGGTGAGCTGTTCACAAAGAAGCCAATCTTTCAAGCTAACCAGGAGCTTGCCCAGTTAGAGCTTATTAGGTAAGCATAGCCTAAATTCCTAAACCATGACTGGCTCTCACACAGGGCCACAGATACAGTTTCCCTCCTGTGAGCTTTGAAATTAAAGAAATACATTTATTTCTCCTCACATTTTATTTTCCTCATATTTCCATCACACATTGGTGGTTGAAAGAGGAAAGAAGTGAGCTCTGCTGTACACAAATGTAATGCTTTACCTCTGTTACCTCTGCTCTTTACTGTACTTTTTAGAAAAAATGCCTTTCTGGTTTTTTTTTTTAGCCGCATATGTGGCAGCCCCTGTCCTGCAGTCTGGCCAGATGTCATAAAGCTTCCCTTCTTCAACACCATGAAACCAAAGAAGCAGTACCGGCGACGACTACGAGAGGAGTTTGCTTTGTAAGTTGATGTTTACTTTTTCTTATTGTAAGTCGTATCTGTGGAATTTGGCCTTCCAGCATTTATTTTAAACATGTTCCTGTGCTTTTGCTGCTGTTCAGCATCCCTCCAGCTGCCCTCGATCTTTTTGACCACATGCTCAATCTGGACCCCAGCAAACGCTGCACAGCTGAACAGGCGTTGGGCAGCGAGTTTCTCAAGGATGTAGATCCAGACAAGATGCCTCCACCAGAGTACGTTTGGGTTCATGTTCCATCATCATGTTCATCCTGTAGTGTTGCTGTGCTCATCAGATCTTTTACTTTCTCCACTTCTTTAGTCTCCCACTTTGGCAGGACTGTCATGAGCTGTGGAGTAAGAAACGCAGGCGACAGAAGCAGATGCCGGAAGAACTGGCAGCTCCAAAGGCACCCCGCAAAGAGCTGGGCCTTGATGACAGTCGCAGTAACACGCCGCAGGGTTTGTCTGCCCCCGGAGCCATCAAAGCCCAGAATGCAGCTGCTTCTGCTCTGCTAGGTGAGTTTGACGACTGCTTTTATTTATTTAAGGTGTTGTCGTCTTACACTTGGTTTCATTTCATACCTTAGTTTCATGAGCTAAAAGTAAACTCGGATAGTCTGATGTATTTAAAAATCAACTTGTTACCTCTGAGCTGTGAGGTAATGTATGGAAATGAGCTTTTTAAAACATTACAGCTTTCACCAGACTAACATGCTTTAAACTAGAGGTTAAACTGGAGGTCACTGTTCGGTTAAATAGCCATTACATCCGGAATGTAGCTCAGTCATTCATTTATTCACTAATCTGCCTTTGCCTTCTTCTCTGAAATATTTAAAAGATCCGTGTTGCTAGACAACACACTGAACCAAACTCACTTATGCTCATATTGTAATTTCCTTCCACAGAAATATATATATATGTGACTCTTGGTTCTTGCTCTAGTAATGAATCTTGCAGACTGATATTTCCATTCTCTTCACTTGGGAAAAGTAAATATGTCATCGATTAGATTTATGTATTTAAAAAAGGATAGAACTTGTCATGCAAGGTTATAATATATACGGCTGTTTCCCGAAATGAAGTTATTTTAAACAAAAGCCTTTTTTATAAATATGATATGGCCAGAAGTTGTTAAAGGAACTTTTGCTTTCATATATTGCATTCAGGATATTATCAGTGTTATGACTTCTGCTCAATCTTGTCATTTGTCTTCCTACAGACCCAAAGGGAGCAAACTCACAGTTAACCCAGGAACAGCTGGCAGTTCTCCTGAACTTCTTAGGGCAGCCAAAGAGTGCAGTCAGCACAGCCCAGTTTGTCCAGTCCATGAGCTCAAAGGTCAACCAAGAGACATTACAGCAGCTCTCTAAAGCCTTAGCTCCCACTGACCCAGCTGAGCCTCCTCTTCAGCCTGCAACTGCCAAGCCTCCCCCACCCACAGCCCCAGCAGGAGTACCCCGTACTCCTCCAATGCCCAAACCTCCTTCGCCCCCGATGTCTGCTCCGTCAAATATTCCAGAAGGCGAGGCTGCAGCTGCCACACAGACAGCCATGACTATGCTGCTAGCTCAGCTCCTCCAGGCTCAGCATACACAAAGGCAGGAACCAGTCGATGGTGGAGAAGGAGTAGAGAGCACCAACTCTGCTGGAGCTGCAGCACCGCTTCTACCTCCAGAGGTTAAACAGCCTCCTGAGCCCAGTCCTGTCTCACCAGGTGAGCTGCCTTCTGAACACACTGTGTCTGTGTACCTCAGTAGATTGACAAATACTTTTTCTTTAACTTTTATACCACTGAAGGTCAAATATCTTGTCAGACCAGCAGAAATATTTTTTCTGATTTTGCTTTAAAAATGAAAATAATCGGAGTTTTTTTATTAGCTGATCATCAAAAAGTGAACTAATATTATACATGTGCAATATAATACATTGTGCAACTGTGTTTTCAGTGTCTGATGTAAGTGGGGTGTCCATCCTGCCCCCAGACCAGAGACCACCAGAGCCTCCGGAGCCACCTCCACATGCTGACCTTGACTACCGGCAGCCACCACCTGAGCCCAAGACAGGCCATGCCCCCCCTATTGCATCTGCAGGTGCAGGTGACGGAGGGAGACCCCCAGAGCCAGACTATCCACCTCTGCCCACTGCAGAAGGTTCTGGATACGGTGGCGAATACAGCCATCCACCTCCTCCACCTTTTACACCTGCAGGGTTTGGGGAAAGCTACATGGGTCATATGTTGGGTGGGGGCTTGCCACCTCACACTCTGAGAGAAGTGTTTAGTGGGCCTGGACAGGCTGCCAGCTCCTCTACTGCTCCTGGGGCTCTTGCTCCAGCCCACCCCGACCCATTCCCTCCAAGTGCCGGAGCTTCTGGACCCAGCAGTATGGTTTTCACTGGGGACAAGGACCACCGTTTTGAGTACAATCACAGCCCTTTACCTGTGGAGGGACAGTCTAACCCCAGTGCTATCCACCTTTACAACCATGCCATGGCAAGAAAGGATGGTGTACCTCCTCCACCACCCATCCCAGCACCAGGACAACCCTGGGGCTCCCCCTCTCAAGTCGGGGCTCCACCACTACCCCTTGGCTTTGTCCCACATGTGAACTCGACGGCAACAATCAGAGGCCGAGGGCTGCCTTTCTGAAAGACTGGAAATATGTAAAGTGACTATGGGTGAAAGGGTTGACCCTGAAGCCTCTTAGACCAGATTAGATGGATCTGGAGATGCACATTAAGTTTTTAATAACTTAAATCTGTATAAGGCGTTGTATTCCTCCTCAGTCTGGAATGTGGAATACGCTGCAGAAGGACAGTTAACATCGGAGGAGCTTTTATTGCTCATACCATTTTCATATTTTTTTTGTAATCTATTCTGCTGTCTTTTAAATTAAACTCTGATCTTTTTGAGTGTACATTTATCAGGCTGGGTAAATTTTAAAACTCTACCTTAGCCTTTCTGTAATTGCTTCAGAGCAGACTAGTATTAATGTTTTGCACTACTGAGTGAAGTAGGCGGAAACTATTTTTGGTTATGAAAGGAAATGGATGATGTGCTCCATCTGCACAATTAGGAATATAACCCATAAGTAATGTTGTCCTCCTTTTTCTATTGTCAAGATTATCTTCAAACAGTGGTGGCCCATTTGGGTCAGATTAGTCATGAGCACAACAAGCTAATTGAGAGAATAAGGAGTAGTAACCTCTCAGACGAATGCACCAAATCTGATCCAGCTTCATGGAGAAAGGCTGTTTGAATTCCACATGCCTTTTTTTGCCAGTAGGTGTTGTAAAATCACAAGCAAAACAAAGAAGCATAATCGGAGTTTGAAAAGAAAACAATGTCTTCTTTTTTTTCCTGTTTTTTTTCTTTCTTTTCTTTTGTACTAAAATGATTTGTCAACCACCCTCCTCCTCCACCTTTGGCAAATGTTTATTAAAGAAATGCCGACGGTATTGTCGTCTGTTACATTACTGAAAACACTAGTTCTCACAGTGGTGTGGTGACTTCACAGAGCACACCACTGGATGGCAGTGTCATGCCAGAAACACTCACTTACCTAGAGTGTGTTCATTGCACTACAACCATTGACATGTAAACTCACCCTTACTAAACTGTTGGACCTTTAGCTTAACACCAAATTTTGACACTTTGAACATTTGGTATTTTTTGCCTCAGCAAGCACCCTGTGCAATTCAGTATAATGGAAGCTCCTGTATTTTGAATTTTTATCATTTAAACCGTGAGAGACTTTATCAAGAGCGACGTGGCTAAGAAGGTGCAGCACTCACTTGTGCTGCTGGCGGCACAATGTTGGAGCACAGATACAGAGCAGCACGACTGTCAGGAAGAAAGAAAATGTTCTCCAAGATGATGGCTCCCAGCAGATTTAATCTTCAAGCGCTAAGAAAACTGTTTCTTAAAGAAACTAACCTGTCCTGCTGAATGCTCCCTACTAATATCAGCTTTGATAAAACTTTTTGCTGCTGTCAGTTAACTCTTGTTGCACTCGGATAAAAGCAACAACAGAATTCTAATAGATTTTGGTGAGGGGGAGGGGACTGCGCTTGCACATCTGGCTTGTTTTACCCATCATATCCACATCTGAATTTGCCACACGTTCATTGCTGGTGATGAGAAAGTGATTATCTCCAAGGAGTTCTCTTCTGCAAATCTAATTCGCAACGTGGATGGCGTCTGATCTGTGCTTAATATGGCGTGGATGATGGATTGCTGAAAGTTTATGGTAGCTTCAGTCAGAGTGGCAGCATTTTTTTGTTTTCAGGAACATGATTGAAACAGTGAGTACAGTTTTAAAAGATGGAGACGGGAAAGCTACAGAAACAAATCACTTAGTCAGTTTTAGTGAATTATGCTGATGTCCAGCTTGAAAAATGACTTTTCAGTCAGGGCCGTGCTATATTTTTTAAAAACTGATGTAGTAATTCTTTCCTTTTTCCCTCAGTGTAAGTTGCTTACCAAATGTTCAGCATCATGTACAGTCAACTCCACTGAAAACAGGATCCAAACATTCAGCAGCAATACACAAAGGAACTATATGCACAGGTGAGCCAATCACATGACTTCCCATCAAAAAGAGACTATATACCGTATATCATCATCTATGGCAGTAAGCAGATCTTAAAGATCTAACACAGAAAAACAGCTAAAGAGTAATACAAACAACCTCAACATCTGTAAAGCTCGCAGGTGCTACCCCCTTTGTTCAATCCAAAGAAAACCTGAAAAATAACATTTAACTTTTCATGCTAAGCTAACTTTAGCACTAAAGCTGGCTTTGTGTTCAACCTACAAGCAAGGGTGGTATAATCTTCTCATCTGACACAAAAGCAAATAAATGAAGCAAATAAACATTTCAAACAACTCCTTTTATCGAGGCCCTCCAGTGAAAAAACTGCAATGTTTGACATGTAAACACATTTACTCAAAGTTCAGCCTGACAGAAGCTCCACTAGTAGCCAAAATAAATTTTTGTACCTAGCTGTACATATTGAGTGCGAAGGTGGTGGTGTGGCAGTTTTACTTATAACAACATAGAATCAGACACCGGTAAAGTTATAAGCAGTATGCCAAGATCATAGTGTCTTTGACAACCATGCATTGTTATTGCAACCATCACAGTAAAACACAAAATCACTTTAACTTCAGGGATATCAGTCTGTCCAGTTGGGAAACAAACTGTTGTGAATCCATTTCATCTGCTTTGGTACACTTTATCAAAGAGGGGGAGATCCCCAAGGCCTGATCCACCTGGGATTAAATAAGGGATTAGACCCAGGATAGTTCATGAAGTTCAGAAATATATATACACGCTATTGCACTAATGGTTATTTGAAATGCAGTGAAAGTAATGAAAAAGTGTGATATTATAAATCAGAAATCAGCGGGGCCACCATGTAAAGATAAATGGATGTAGGTGGAGTAGTGCATCAAGAGTGTTCTCAGCAGGCACTGAGGGGGGTATAGTTTGTAAAATGGTATAAACGTGATGTTTTGGCAATGCTATTACTCTGGTTCTTGCTGTGAGCAAACGGATCATCTGAAAGAAATGATTATACCAAAGGTGAGAAGTGCATTTATAAAACGAGGCAACAAGAAGACAACCCTCAAAAAGGAATGGTATTGCAAGTGGAGGCCACAAACTACTGCTATCTTTTTCTCCCTCCAGGCTGATTTTTCTCTAGTTTTGCTGGCAGGAACCAGGTCGTCCTCCAGGACCACATCTATACGTGCCATTTCAAGGAGGTTTGCTGTGTCTCCCAGCACAGTCTCAAGAGTGTGGACAAGATCCCAGGAGATGGGCTTTTACACAGGCCTGTTGAAAGGCACCAACCCAGAAACAGGACCCCATCTGCTCCTTTGTGCATGTTTCTAACCAAACTGTTAGAATCAGACACCATGAAGGTGGCATGAGGGTGTGATATCTTTCAGTGGGACCTGTGCTTACAGCCAGCACCATGTAGCTCAATTGGCATTCACCAAGGATATGCCTCCCCAGACCATCGCTGAGCCACTGCCAAACTAGTCATGCTGGGTGATGTTGCAGGCAGCATAATGTCTTGCCACGGTGTCTCCAGACTCTGTCGTGTATGTCACACATGCTAATTGTGAAGCTGCTGTCATGCCAGTGGTGGATCTGCCAGTACTGGTGTTCTCTGGTGAATCTGAAAAAAGGATGCCACACTCAAGGAGTGTGATTCTAAAGGTTTGGTTGGAAACATGCACGAGTAGCCTGTTGGAGGTCATTTTACAGCACTGTAGCAGGACTCCTCCTGCTCCCCTCATGCAAAGGAGCAGATAATGGTCCTGCTGGTCCCTGTTTGACTCTCCTCGTCTCACAGTAATGAACTGACTTTCTGTTACACTGCGATGATCAAGTGAGCTAAAATCTTCCCTTATTTAATTTCATTAATTTTGTGGTAAGTGTAAGTTGCTTTATTATAACAATACTTTGAACACACTGAATTGATTCTATTTAGTCCTTTAAATAAACGTCAGTTTGTGCTATTAAGACAATATGACACACATTAAAGACACCAATCAGAATCAGAATCGCATTTATTGGCCATATGCACAGACGCATACAAGGAATTTGGTTCTGGTAGATGGTGACTCTCAAGCACAGCAATGTATATCTCAACAATGTAAGCAACACAATTCACCCACACACACACACATGCGCGTGTGGATATATACAGCTACACATGCATACACATACATACACATACATATACAAGCTGTGTAAACCAACCATAAACCATTCACTTTATTATTGTGCAGAACAACCTACAGTCAGTGCATATGAACCACTACTTATAGAAGAAAAACAGGCTGAATTTATTACAAAAACCTTCCTGTTTTGTGATTAGCTATCAGGAATACTAAATCTGAACGAGAGGAGGTAAGGCTGTTTGCTGGGTAGCGTGAGAAGCGTCTGATAGGATGAAAGGTATTTGCATAAAATATGTCTAGGGGTCATGCTAATCCAGGTGCAAGAAATGGGCTTTGAAAAGTGCTTCATCTGATAATTACATCAAAAGAAGTGACAACACGTAAATACCATAGACAGATATATGGATGATAAGCCTGGCTCGAAATTTTGCCAGGCACTTTTGTGTACCTTATAAAAAAATGTTTATTTCTACACCTTTCAAACAGGAAATGTAATTTAGAAATGTGAAATGTCAATAAATTTGTTGATTAATTTATATATTAAGTTGATTTCAAACTGCTGATGCAAAGCAGGAAACACAACAAAGAGCAACTTTGAAAGACTTCACTAGGTTGCGGTTACAGTCTTTGTCACTCACAATCACATTTATAAACCCTATCAGACCCTCAGATACATTCGCTAACTGTGTGCGTAACCTGTAAAAAAGACAGCATCAGCAACATGCCACACATACTTAACTCAGAGAAAGTCTTTGCAGTGGATGCACACGCTCCACCTGCTGTTATGCCTGGTTTGAGGCACAGTGTGGTGCTAAAAGACTGGAAAGGAAGCTGAAAAAAAAAAGAAAAACCAGGAGCCTCTCAATCCATCACCAGGATTTCATAAACCTCGCAAAACTGAAAATTATGATGAGTACACTTCATCCTTAAAGCCCATGAATATGGACACATGCCCATTAACGCTGATGTCTGACAAGCAGAACTGACAGCATGAATTCATTCTTACTTGAGTGCCTAAAAAAGCATCGAGGGATAGCGGAGCGGGCTAAGGTGTTCCCTTGAATTTTTAAGCTGCTGGCTCTTGTTGAAAATGGATTATAGCCAATATCATTATGATCCATAAGCTTATCATATTTGGCTAATAGACTTGAGCTTGTTAAGCTATTACTACTCCAAGGTGCTTTGAGGACAGGAAGAGGTGCTACCTGTGCTGACTGTTGACATTCAAATGTAGAAGGGAAATGATTAGGAGTTAAGGATGATTTATTGAAGAATTAAGGTGCTGACTTTGAATTAACCTTTGAGATTTTGGCAGCAACTAAACCACGGTGGGACCCAGAGTGCGTCACTGCGCCTTAGGCCAAAATGCTCCTTAAAGAGGTGAGTCAGCTGAACTAATGGCTCTTTAATGGCCAGTGGTTAAACCTTGTTTTGTTTTTGTGTTCTGTCTATAACGTGAACGAAAGGCAACGCATGTCTTTGACATTTTAAGATAATGTTATGTATACATTTTGTTTTCGCTGAGTAATTTCCTCCTGGGGCGTGTTCAACATAGTTTTTAATTAAAATCTGAAATCTGAAATAAGTGAGACAATTGTTGTGCAGTCTTCCACATGCATGCACAACATAACTAACTCTCATGCCTGCCGCGTATTATTTAAGCTTAGGTAGAATACCAATCATTAACGTGACCAAGTTACAGGGTGTTAGTCTCACTTAATGAGCTCTTTCCTTTAGAAGACACTGCATTAGCTGTGCAACAGATACAAAGACGGGTTATACTGAACAGGCAGGCTTCACAGTCAATCAGTAAAGATGGAGTGTTAAAGGGCAGCTTTTGCATCCTGCTGCTGTTTATGAGGTTGTGTGATCGGCAACAAGGTGACACTTCCCAAAGGTTATGCTGCACTGACCTTTACTGTGCTAATGTCACGCATGGTGGCAAAGATGACCACAGGTTAGTGAAGCCATCACATTAGCGAAAGGTCATGATCTCAATCGCTGTCAATATGTGCTTTAAAGCTACTGATTTCTGATCTTCTCTCCCTTTTTTAGGTGAATTTGAAGAGACGGATCAGCTAAATTTGGCACCAATTACACACAAAATGTAGAATTGTCACTATACAGAAAAGTTCACTGGAATGTTTTTCTATTCATCTATGAGACGCGGCTTCACCTTTTCTCTGACGTCCCCATTAACTCTGACCACAAGGACACGGGGTTCTCCAATCATTTACAGCAGATATGACCCATAAATGTCATGCTCAACTTCACTTCACGCCTTACCTGTACATGTAAGGTCAGGCTTCAGTAAGTTATTATAAAAGCGAATACGGCTCTGCACAACCAGCCATTTTGACCCCCAGACTTCTTTTAGAAGGGCACGTCACAGCACAAAGTGTTTAGAGGGTTTTATATTAAGAGCTTTCACTGAATGGTGCATTCGAAAAAAATTTAAGAGACCCAAGCCTGGAGTCATGCTGAGCTGTGAGATGTTCTTCTACATCTATGCAAACAAACACAAACATAGCTTAGTTAGGCTAGTGATTACAGCTTGATTTGGCTGTCGCCTAAAAGTAAAGAAAAGTACAAGTTTAAATTAACAACAACTACTACATCTATTCTTGAAGTAAAACTTACTAGAAAGTAAGAGACTAAGTTGGCATGTGGAAGTTCTACTGCCCCTTCCATTAGTGCTTTGAGTTAAATTGAATATTTAAAGCACGGCTCTGCAACTTTTACTCAGAGTAGGCCTCAAAATCTAATAAATAATAAGTTTGGTTTCCCTACATTTCCCAATTTTCTCTTGCATTCACTACCTTAATAGCAAAAGTAGGGAAAAGTCATAAATATTAGGCAACTGACTCAGAAATAAAAGCTACATCTAGTTAATATTAATATTAGCTTACTATAGCTAGGGTTGATATGTCAAACGAGACTACTTTGCAGACTGCAGGGAGCAAACTTGTGTGGTAGTTCTTGGCTAACTTCTCTTTGTAATAGTGATATTTTCTCTTTTCAAAGCTACATAGCTTAGCCTTAAATCTTTATCATGCATTGAATTCTGAGTGATCTAAGTGATGCTAGCGATAGAGTTTAAAGACAAGCAGGAAAACAGTCTATTAGCGATTAGCGATGACAGACAAAATAACTTTTAGCAACCCAGATTGGGCAGGTACAGAGGTTCAGCTTTTCTCAACTTTGAGGCCAATGGTTGAACTGACTACCAGTGGGAGTGAATGGTACTGCTCCTTATGGTTTCTGGGGCAGTACCATTCACTCTCACTGGGGCAAAAATGCTTTGTTGATGTCAGAGGTCAAAGAAAAATGTCTGGACTGGTTTGAGCTAACAGCAAGCTAGCAGAACACAAAACTATTTGTTACAACCAAAGGAGAACATCTCTGAATGTAAAACTCATTAAACCTTGAAGTTGATGGGCCACAGTAGTAGAAGATTCCAGTGCGCCATAAATAACATGAAAGCATAAATCCATCCTGCTTTGCATCAACAGCTTAGGCTAGTGGTGGTGATGGTGCTGGTGTAATGGTGTGGGGGATATTTTCTTGGCACATCTTGAATCTCTAAGTGTGTCTTTTGACATTTCTCTCTCCACTCACCCCAAATTGCCCCTTCCTGTGTCTGGTTCTGCAACCGGAGATTTCTTCCTGTTAAAAGGAAGTTTTTCCTTCTCACTGTCACCAAAGTGATTGCTTGTCTGATTGTAGGATCTTTACCTTACAATATAAAGCTCCTTGAGTCAACTGTTGTCGTGATTTGGCCCAATATAAACAAAATGGGACTAAATTGAAAGCTCCTCTCAAATGGGTTTCTTGAACATGACAATAGGTTCACCGTACTCAGATGGCTGTCGCAGTCACCAGTAAAAAGGGAGTCCAACCCAGTACCAGCAACCTAATAATGTGGTTGCTGCGTGTATGAGGGGGAGGTAAATGCATTAGAGGGTTACCTGTGTAACAGGAGGCTGAAATACCCACCAACCATCAGCTACAAAGCAAAGCGCAAATTGCTTTAAATGTGGATGGGGCTTTGCAGTGAGAAAAACCTGATGGCTTTGGTAGACTTTGATCAGTTTGTTGCCTCAGACGAAAGGGTCACCACAAATTTATGCAAATATGATCAGAGTGAACATTTTTTTTCCTGAGCGCCCACCCACAGGCCACGTGGGGGTCAAACAATTGTTGGATGAATCACATGTTTTGGCTTTCGCGGTCAACAGATCTCGAGGTTATATATGCGCTGCCCTCCACCGTTAAAACATTAAATGAAGAAATATGTGTTGGGGGCATGGTTTTCCATTTATCTGACAGTGTTTCAGAGACTCGTGGAATCAAAGCAGAAAACATGGTGGGGCAACACATCACAATGCGCTTTATGTTCGCGCTTCCTTTAATTTGTCGTACGTCTGTATCTATAAAGAGAAAGTTAAAGGAGCGGGATTTCATTTAGGAATCCGCTGCTGTATTTACTGTTGGATGTTCTGGATCAGTGAGAATGAAAAGAAACAGTGATGCAGCAGTAATGGCAGCAGCGGTTTGTTTTTCATTCATCATGGTGTAAAGACATGTATTGAAAACGATTTTGGAAATAATGTTCGCAGAGAGGACAGTGAGTGAGAGTTATGTCAGCAAATCCCTCGCTTTATGCCATGCAAAATCTCATATCTCCAAGGTGAGGCAAAGCTAGATGATCTGTGAAAAAGGCTACATCTGTTTTATACAGCAACTTCCCACACATTACGGCTGTCTAAAGCCACAGCAAAAACAATCTCCGAAGCCATTAACGGAAATTGTGTAAGCACACACAACTGCTTTTTCCATAAATGTGAAGAGAAATATGAAATCAAGCGTGAAAAGTAAGAGTCGCATTTCTGGAGAATTATTGTGACTCAAATTGAAATGGCGTGGAGTCGGGGGGTGGGGAGGATACAAAGCAGGCAAACAGTGTGGCATGTGGAAAGGTTGATAAGTCACTAAAACATCCTAGTTATGAGTCATCACTCGTTTTGTACATTGACCCTTGCCCAAACTCTGTGTGCACTGTGCTCAGCAGCTCTGCTTGCATTACTGTAAAGCCTTGACACCCCACTGGAAGCATGTACAGTAACTTTACAGTACACGTTGTTCCATAGCTTGTTTCTCCACCGGCTCCTGTTAAAAAAAAAAAATGCTACAGATGAAATGCTGACATCTTCCTGAGCAAACAACCTGTCAGAGAAAAACATACTGCCAAACAACAAGGAAGGATCTTTACCTGGAGGGAGAACTCCACACCCCACAGACTCTTGAACTGATCAGAATGAAGAAACAAACACAATTTGTGGCTGGTTGTTTACAGCAACAGGAAAAAGTGAAGCACACCAACAATGATTGATACTGTCTTGTGTAATAATCCAAGCAGCAGGAAAGAATTTAAATATATACTTGGTCGTGTTTTTTTTTTCTTCCAATGATCTGTGCATCAGAATAACAACACAGCATCTATATAGTGCCGTAAACAAAGGTTTTTTTTGCATATTTATCAACCTCACGTTTCAGATCATCAGCCAAATTTTAATATTTAAAGACAAAAAAGCTCAGTGAGCCGAGTTAGTAACATTAGATTCTTATTCATTTTAATTTTAATCAAGTAGTAATAGCTGTAGATTGGATATATTACTTTTCTTTCTGATTTATCAATGAGCTCAGTTCGCCATCACATTCAGAGTAGACCTACAGCTAAAGAGAATTTGTTTGGATTCCATTGGAGAGGCAACCTCATTCAGTGTCACTGTGAACCACGCAGCAATAATATCTAATGAGTTTAGGTTGCAGGTAAATGACTACCCCTGGGCCTGTCTTTGAATATGGAGGTGCATTAAAGTAGAATAACAGAGGAAGGAGAATTAAAAAGTTATTACTTCTTTTTTTTAAAATCATATTCTTCAAGTCATGGAGAATAATGCATCAGTTAGTATGCTGTTTTCAGCTCAACTTTTACCACAAGATTTAAGTTGACTTGGCATTTGAGTGATGAAGTACATGAGCCATATTGTCAATTTGTTTGAATTTCTAGAGCGTTTTGGCAGCTTGTTGACTGATGAATGTTCTCCTCTGAATCACAAATATCCTCCTTGGTTTTTAAAGCTGTCCTGACTTATTGGTACCAGTAAGACAAGAGGGGAAAACAATGTCTGCTCTTATTACAGAGGGTGTTTGTTCATGAAACACCAGTGTCTTCATTTGCATCCTTGGTAACCTCTGTGCGCTCTATGTCTAATGGAAAAAAGAAAAACAAATCAAGACCTAGAAATGCCAAGCAGTTTGATTTCTTTCAGTCTGGGAATAGCTAAAAATACACATCCCTTCCAATCATTCAAATGTGAAAGTACTTTAATTCTTTGGGCATTCTGACCCTTTTAAAGTCATGCCATAGTATCTCAATCAGATTTTGACCTATTTTGCTTCTCAACACTGCTTCACCTTCTATATTGAACCAACTGTTATTCTACTTATGATCCTAAAGGCACTAATTCGATGCTTTTGCCCTGATCCCACTGAATGATGCCCAGGCAAACCCTGGAGGTACTTTTTTTTTTTACCACGTAAATCATTCTGATTGATTGATTTTTTCTGTGTGAATATGTTAGTCAGTTCCTAATGATGACACACCAATTATTTCAGTTTCCGTTTTTATTAGTGTTTTTTTTACAAAAACACACATGCTTTAAGGTCCTTGCAGAGTCAAAAACACAGAATTCTGCCAGTGATGTTTTAAATGGATTTAATCAGTGAACATTTGTCATGCATCCTAAGTCATTTTAAAGAAGAAAAACTCATTATCTGGATTGAGAACTTTCTATGATTTTATTGAGCCAAGGCCTCAAACTTACACTGGGGTTTTTTCCAGCCTTGTGTGAAGCGGTTTGGAGGTTGAGGTGGGCATCTGACCAGGATGCCTTCTGGGCAACTCCTGGGTGAGATGTTTTGGCCATCTAATGGAGGCCCTTGGGCAGGCCCAGGAGATGCTGGAGAGATTAGGTACTTTTTAAATGACTAAAAACTACATCATGCCAGATTTATACACCAGATTTATATGATACCAGATGGTGAGGGAGTTTTTAAGTATAACGTGGATTGTACTGCAGTTTATTTTGCTATAATATTTGCTTCTCAGTCCTCGGGAACTACTGTGCTGCAGCTTTTAGATGCATCCCTACTCCAACATAGCTGAATCATATGGCTTGATTACCGCTTCAGCATGCCATCAAGTTTGGCAAAGGCCCGATAACAAGTGTTACGTCCCTCTGCAGCTTCTAATCGTCTCAGTGTTTTCAGCTGGTGCTAATTGGCCACACCTAGTCAGGTGTGGATAAAAGCATACCTGAGGCAAGCTTTCCGGCAGTGCACTAGTCTTTGCCTTGGTGGCCCCAGCCATTTTAGCCAACCTGGTTTTCCATTTTAGGATGAAACCTCTTCTCACCCACACTCTGTTGTTCGTCTCCTTTTTTTTTATGTTGCGGCTTTTGAGCCGGGTCGTAACAACAAGCCATTCTTTTGATTCAGATGTGTTGTAACTAGGATGCATCTAAAAGCTGCAGGACAGTAGCTCTTGAGGACAGGACTTGGACACCCCTGCTTTACACTAACTGTAAACACTTGGTGTGAAGGTGCAAGTATCATCAGCTTTTACAACTGATGTAAGCTAACTCTGACCAGTCACACACTGTTCTTTACTTTAAACCTGCTACAGTACAGCAAAGCTAAGCTGCAGAGTATTTTCATGCAGCCTTTAAATAACACAAAGTTAGCATAGCTCAGTTTGTTTCCCAGAATTTACAATATGAAAGAAAAAAATAAGTACACATCTGAATATCTTAAAAAAACATGAGGATGTAGTACAGTACAGTAACTCAGTATTTGTACTTAGTTACTTCCACCCTTTCCATATATGTAGCATGTTAGTAGGATGAGGCTTAATGTATGAATACAGTGTTTTTATTCATGACACAAAAGGATGCATTAGAAGAAATTTGGAGTTCGATATTTTGCCAAAGGACACTTCATAATGGAGAATGATAGTACCGGGAATCCAGCCACAGACTACAATTAGTTGACCGACTTCCCAAGTGGAGCTGCACTGGTACAGAGGGGGACCAGTCTTCCTTGTGGAGTGGGTCTTCCTGTTTTGAATGCTCCGTCAAGCATTCCTTCTCTTGGGAGATTTTGTACAGGGTGGCAGACAGAATTTGAGGCAAAGTACAGTAAATGCCTGCTTGTTAATGGCAAACCAATTTTCTACCACTAAAATGTGCACATTTTGACATTTAAAATGATTCTTTTTCGAGAGGAAGGATATTTTTTAGGTTACTGAGTGTCAAAAAGTGTTTGTGTTACATCCGAGGCAATACTTTTTTAAAACGACACCCGTGATACTTTTTATAATTATATCTCAGTTAATTTTGGTATATTTTAATTAATAAAGTTTTAAGAGCTGGATACGGAAGAGAGTTATAGCCATGTCGACGCTATTATGCAATGGTAATGTAGACAGAATAATTGAGAACACTTATATTTGCTGCTGGTCTTGAAGATTTAATTTTTAATGGGTGTAATATTTTACAGAAATGATAATCACTTTCCACTCTGTGCATTGGTTACTGTAACCAGTGCCTGCCAACCGGTATAGGATAGCTTATGAGTCATTTATGACCCTTTGTGGTTTTCTGCTGTAATAGCACTTTGTGTGGAGTGCTGAGATGAGGACAAACTGTATATTTAGTGTTCGGCCCAGTCTCGCGCAGTGTGATTAATGAGCAAGCAGACAGACAACCAGGGTGCATTCTAATCACCCACAAGGACAAAGACTGATAGAGAGAGACAGAGGGTGTGAAGAAATGCCTGCTTACTAATGGCTTTAGCTGCCTGCAATCTACGGGATATTTGACTGAATTTGTTAATGGAAATGCACTCTAATGATAAAAAAATGTCATTCTTGTACATTTGCCTAATAATATGCCCTTGGAACATCGTAATGAGTCATTTTTTTTCTTTTCCTCCTTTTTTGTTTTTCATGGCTGATGCAAATCTTGACCTTGTACATTTTAGTTTGACTCAGAATAACAATGATAATAAGCTTTACTAAGTTTTTATCTGCGTTAGAATTTTGTAGGGAATAGAATATGTGATTATATCACAGTTTAAGATGGTAACATGTCCCTGAAAGCATGACAAAGCTAAAAAGTGAACTTTGGACTGAGATTTTTCAGTTTTTGCATTGCGTCCTTTTATACCTTGTACTGTTAGGCCTAGAAGATTTTGAACAGTGACAGCTTTTGTTTGTCATTCTGTGCATGAAAACAATAGATATTAATTCAGACCATCAAGATGTGACTGACCTTCAGACTTTCAGCTTTAGGTCAAAGGGTTTAACAAATGTATATTAATTGTTCAGGAATGAACCAGTGCATATTGTTTTGGTTTGGGTCAATTTTGTATCTGGGTTAAGAATTCACACATAACAAATGTCTAAATGATTTTTGAACACAGTAATTTAAAAAATGTAAATAGCTTATCTGATAACAAATGGAAATAAATAAATGCTAAATTAATATTTCAGAGAGCAGAGAGTGCATTTCATGCTTTACAAAATCACTTTAAACAAGTTGCAGTAAATTCTGCAGCAACTTACAGCAACAAATATCTTGCTGTAACTGCAATTACAGTAAAGTTGCAACTGGAATTTACAGTATTTTCCAGTATGTATTTATTTTTACAGTTATTTGCTGCTTAAACCTTTTGCACTGATACGTTTGAATTACAGAATGACACATGTCAACCATGTGATTTCATTATATTTTAAAGTTGGCATGAGTACTATACTTACTCAATACTTATTGATCACAAAACTGGCTTAGTGCAAACAAGCCTGGAATAAATTGTCCTCACTGACCACTCAAAGAGCTTTTAATGAGTCACACTTTAACCATACATTTATACCGCATTTGTTTCTGTACACTTAAAGCATTATATCTACAGCATATTCATATAGTAATGCCTTTGCACTGTTGGAGGAAACCAAAGGACATGTACAGCCATCTAGGCCCCTATTTTTAAAGGCTCAAAGGTAATTGAATTAACCCATTAACGCCTAGTTTACATACATACTTTGCCAGTTTTTGGGACTTCAACTGAATTTGTGAATTTTCCCCCCTGAAAAACCTAAATAAATTGCACAATACATTTTTAAGCAATTAAAAAAACAGATAAGCAAATATGATACAAATTAAATGTCATATATGGAAATTGAAATGTGATTTATTAAAAAAATAGTGTTTAAATAAACACTATTTTCAAAATATTTGAATTTTCTGGCAATTATGTCATGATTCAGGCTTTAAAGGGATAACTAACATAATTTTAAATATCCACATTGTTTTTAAATTCTTGGATGAAAATCCTTCGCAGTCAGTGATTGCCTGAAGGCTCTGACCCATGGACATCACCAAATGCTGTGTTTCCTCCCCTGAGATGTTCTGCTAGGTCTTTACTGCAGCCGCCTTCAGTTACTGCTTGTTTGTGGATCTCTCTGCCTTCAGTTTTGTCCTCAGTAACTGAAAAACATGCTCTGTTGGGCTGAGATCAGGTGTCTGAATTGGCCATTGAAGAATAACCCATCTCTGTGCCTTACTCTTACTTTTGCAGTATGCTTTGAGTCATCATCCATTTGCACCATTAAGCCCTGTCTTATCTGTTTTCGAGCGTTTGGCTGAGTATGAATAGAGCGCATACCCTAAGTATATTTAATTGTGTTTTCCCTTTGTCCTTAATTTTTAATGTGTACTGGGCTGATTGATTACTTCAGCACAGTTAAGAAAATAAAAAAAGAGCTTCCATCAATCACATTTTGAAAAGCTGCAGTAGGGAGCCAACAGAAGGCAATGCATTTGACCATTTTTGAAAAAGTGTTTCAAATTAATGCGCACATTTGGGAACCCAGTGGAAGCCAAAGGCATATATATCCAGTTTCTGCTCCCTTGATTTCCAACATATTTTGCCTCCAAGATAAATATTCAACTATCAGTCGCAATTCGGTGAAGCCAACCAGCAAATCAAACACAAAATGCATCCATTAGCAGTAATCTGCAGGGTAAATGTAAAATACAGCAAGAAGTGTACGAAATCAAGTTGAAATTGGTGGCCTCTTACTTACAGTGAAGAATTTGCCCCCCAAAAATGTACTTTCAAATATAATTTACACGAGGAAAATATGAAATAAAAGCACCGGAAAGTAGTACAGCAGTGCAAATGGAAAACACGAGCGCCATCAAACACCATCACGCTGGTTTAACAAAAGCAGAAAGAACAACAACAAGGACATGGTAGTGATTTATATGTTTGTCCATTTCCTCCAGCTTCTAACTTAAAACCCAAAGACCAGAGAAACGTCCCCATTTATGTGTGTTATTTGGCAATTCCACAGACTTAGTTTATCTATTATGAAATCATCTGTTCTAAAAAAATATGAAAAATTATGACTCATTTAGTGGCAAACAAATTAAATCTACATTTGCTTTCTAATATTTAGTATATTAAAAAGAATTACTGTTATTTGTTTCTCATGTTATTAGAAGCAACGGACAATTAGAAATCAGTTTATAGTTTCTGTGCCTCCCCCATCACTCCTGATTTCTCCCAATAAAAACGGAGCGTCCATGTGTGGGATGTATTGCTGAAAGTCACCATAGATTTGGGTGATGTATCTGCTGTCACTTTGTGAATTAACGGTCTGACCTTTTCTTCCTATTTCAGAAGCATCATGGCCCAAGCTGGTAAGAAAGATGGATACACAGAGGATGAAATCTGTCACAAGGAAAGAAATTGGGCAGGCGGACTCGACATTGTTGTTCTACAACATATAAACTACTCTCAAATGTGAAACTAGCACATGTTATCAGACAAAAATGTAATATACTGAGATGGAACCAGAAAATTGACTTTAAGTGATCCAGGGGAAAACAGAATAGAAAGAGGAAAAAAACAGAGTGAAAGGAAGATGGGTTTCACAGCAGAGGAGAAATCGACTTCTTTGCTCATTTGTGCTCTTTGTCTGAGCTGTTACACAATAGATCAGGCCAAAATGTGGATTGATTAAACTGTCACTGCCAGTGTTATCCCCCTTTTGAATGAATTTAATATTTGATTCAGTTTGTTATTCATGCTCGGGGTTCTTTGCAATGCCATTTGGCTCCACTGTCACTGTCAATTCATCTCGCACTGCCCTCACTGTCATTAGCTGAATCCAATACTGAAGAACAAGCTTTTCTGGTAAGCACAATTATTCCGGTTTATAAGCGTATTTTTATACTTTCTTCCTTTTTTGCATTATTTGAAGATATTTTCAGAGTGAAATAAAGTCACTCTTTTGGCCTTCTTCCCGAAGAAGTATATATTTGTAAAAAATTGACTTAACTTGCACTTTTAAGGCTAATTTATTCTTCTACTCAGTTTTTCACCCACTTTTTACTCTGTTTATTTGAGCTGTCATAGGCATTCCTACAGAAGAAAATTACACATTAAAAGAAAACAGTGTGAAATGATCATCAATTGCACATCAGCTGCAAAAGCTGTTAGCATGAAAACTTTATAACAATAAGCAGCCTTTAGAAGCCATGTGAATAACTGCATTTAAAATGGAAAATGAACGGAGTGGAGCTTTGTAACATGTTATTAATATCCTGTAACCACCAGTTTCTAGCGAGAAGTGTGTTTTCTGCAAGTAGAAGGTTGCAAATTGGTTGCCAGACAGTATTTAATACAGCACTGAAATGCTCTTTCTGGTCACTTTGGTTGCTAGAGGGGTGCCCATCTTTTGCATGTAAGACATCAACGTGTCCCTAAAAACTAGCTAACTACTTGCCAAGTGTGAGTGAAAATATGAAATATGATACACAAACTGAAAAGTGAGACTGTTGACATTCAAAGTAAAAGTTGAGCCTTTTGACATATGCTGGGTCAGGAGTAAGGAACAACCTCTACTCTGAAGGCAGGCATTCTTTGTTTCTAGTTTGCATCACAGTTTTTCAAATTTGACTCCAGCTTTGAGAGTGAATGGTGAGTATTTGCAGACACTCTGCATCTTCCATACAAACTATTGGTGATTACGGCAGAGATCAAAGCAATACAAGGAAGTTTTTGGCAAAGAAACGTCCTAAAACCACCTGCCAACCGGTCAGGGAATAAACATTTTTGCTCCCAATGAGGTTGCCAGGTCTCTATCTATGTGACTAAAGCCTACATTAAGCAATGCTACTTAAGCAATCTCAGTCCTGGTCCAGAGGCTGGTATGTATGAAGTGGTGGTGTACTACCTCCACCCCTTCAATCTAATTACATGGATTTTGACAGTGTGGGTTTTATTAGACATAGGAACAAATGAGTGATGTAATAGTTTAGTGGAGGGATGTGTTCCATTTATCATAATAATCAATCAAAGAGTGAATAATCAAGTATTACACAGACATATATACACACAAATAGGCTACTTGGGAAAGAAATACTGTAGCATCTGTAATGGTTCATCTGCCACTGAGTGAGCTGTGATGAAATTTTGTACAAACATTTATGTTCCTTTGAAATGAATTGTGAGAAACTTTAACTGTTTGTATGTTTGACTTCTAGGTCCATAAACACTGTGATTGTGGTCAAATATCAGTGTTGGCTGTACTTTTGTGGTTATTACTAATTTAGCACATTTTAACAGGCTAAAATAGTATGGCCTAAAGATATCATTTAAAATGGGTTCTTTGCTCAGTTATCTTTTATGCGTAGACACAACACTGGTTCATCCCGTAGGTGCCTTTTTTATGCTTGAATGACTCATAGGTCAGTGTTAAGTGGTTTAACAAACAAAAGATAACATCCCTGGGCAAATGGTCAGCTACAAGGGCTGGACTGAAAATGAATGAAAAGCAGCCAAAGAAAAACAAAGTCTGGCTCCTCGGAAGGACAATATGAAGAAATGAAGAATGGCTCAAGAGTTTTGCACATGGCTGTATCATAAATTTAAATAGGATTTTAAATGGGGAACTTTTATTTGTACTTTACGCTAAGTAAAGTATCTGGACACTTCTTGTACCATTTTTTTTTTTATCCCAAACTTGTACAAGTGTTACAAACTAACTCAAACCTGAAATCATCTTGTTTTATGAGAGCCAGTCTTTCAAATTCCAGCAACCCAGTTTCAAAGCAAATCTGTCTTTCACTGCCAGAGGAAGCTGTGAATATTTTTTTTACAGCTGAATTCTCTTGGCTATATTTCCAGAAAGTTATGTTCTATTATTTTTTTCCCATCACAACCATCCAAGGACAGATATTTACTGCCTGTAGCAGCAAACAAAGGGCTACATCATCACATACTGTAGTCGAGTCAAGCCCCATCGACAGCAAAGGAGAATATTATTTATGTAAGAATATCACAAGACCTTGTCTGCTTTAGTTCAGTAGTAAGATAAATAATTTACATTTATGAAAAATTAGAGGTGGTATGTTCTAAAATCCATCCACTGTATTGGCTCCAACTAATGAAATATAAATTATTTGAGTTTTGTATGGTGACTCCAGTGTTACACAGGAAGGATAACCTGTAATAACCCAAGCGTGAGTGAAAACTACACAAAAACACCAACAGATAAATCCTAAAGCTGGTAACTTTTTGGATTTTTAGAGGATCAGGAAAAAGAAACCAAACCCTAAAATATCCTGTGGATGTGCACACATCAGAGATATGGAATCTTTACTTTCTGATGAATAATTAATGTGTTTTGATCGTTGCATGCTGTGGGCTTCTTGCCTAGTGGGGAGTGCTGAACTCGTTTATTGCATTGGATTCGTATTTGCGCATGTGTACGTGTTCGTGTGCGGCTTTTTTGTTCTCTAGTTGATTTCTACACCGAGCTGGACTTGGATATGTAAAGCCCAAAGGACTTGGATGTGTAAAAGATGCAAGCACACGCTGTGCTCGTCTCTTGGCACCTGAATTCTTTGGCATGAGCATATGTACGTTGGAACGGATGCTTGGCTCCAGCCTGCTGAGAGGTGAACTGCATCCTGGGATGGCTAAGGGCTGAGAGAATCTGCCGGTTTGTGTAGCCATGGCAGCTGTGGCGGCGAAGGTAAGAGGTAAGGGTGCTGTCTCTTCAGATGACCTCTATTTGCCACGGTGCAAAGCACGGATGCCAGTTGTCGTCATGGTATCCGCCGAGAAACTTCCCCAGTCAGTTAACAGCCGGAGGGGTGGAACCGTTCAACAACATGAGCCGCACTGAGAGGCTGAGGAGTAGCTGTGAAACCTCCACCAAAATACACACTGCATCAGGCTGCCTAAACAAGATATGACACATGCCTCATTCCCTTATGCCAGCCCATGACAAGTGATCAGGCAATCTCATAACTCATGCAGTGCTGGAGTAGTTGGCGCACACATTTAAATACATCTCCATATACAGTGGCTCTGCTTCATTATTTCAGCATTTTAAACTGCGATAGCTTTGATTGTCACACTCTACCTATTCCTAATGTAAAAGAAATGCCCTTACAAGCTACCTCCATCAGCTAGGAGGCAAAATACACACTGATGATGTTACCCAAAGTATTTGGGGATGCATGAGTTGCAACCTGGAATTTCAAATGTGATCTAATAAAGTGCAATTCATATTTGATGAGGTAATAAAAC
This sequence comes from Copadichromis virginalis, assembly GCF_057382275.1. NCBI lineage: Eukaryota > Metazoa > Chordata > Actinopteri > Cichliformes > Cichlidae > Copadichromis > Copadichromis virginalis. Next base: position 19,432,454 of record NC_140626.1, on the reverse strand, counting down.
ACTTTTTTCACTCAGCAGCGAGCGCGAGAGAGAGATGGGTGGGGATCAGTGTGTTTTGTATGCGTTTCACCCTGCATTTCACATTTGGATTTCAAGGCTCCGCGGCACCCAGACACACAGGTGCATGCACAGAAACGAGCCCACACATGCCTGGTGTTTATGCAGCTCACAGTAGCTGTGCAAGCAGATTCTCTCTCTTGTCCCTTATTTTGGGTACTTTTCTCTTTCACGTAACAAACATGTCCTCCAAAGTGTGCTAATCGACACGTTATAGCTTGCAAAAGGTTTCTATACATATGCAGCACTGCAATAGAGTCAGATTGAATAACAGAACCTAAACAAATCTAATTTGTTCCTCACATCGTACCAGCCTTGTTTTCATGCTGGTGCCCTTACACATGTCACCGCGTACAATTTTAATGACATTTGACTAGACAGTTGGCATCACTAATGCATGTTTTTTTTTTTTAATAATGTGGTCCAGGTTCCATTTTTTTCTTGGTGCCTTACACACACAGAGAGAGGATAACACTTTAACAAGTTTCAGAAGCAAACGCCACGTTGCATTATTTAGTGGAAGTTGAGAGTCATTTCTGTGGGAGGAAAATCAGAGCTGCTTGGAATAATCTGTGAGGTTCTTCTAGTAGCACTTTCATAAAGACACTTAAGTCAATTGTTTTGGCTTTGGGACTGTTTTGCAGGGCTTAGCTGATAGCAGCATCTTCTTCCACAGCTTCAGTCTTTTTTGTGTGGAAATGCATAGAACTGTGTTCTGGATTTGACAGTGGATTCACACTGATGCGCAAGAAATATGACTCGTTTTTAATAAATATGGTTGGGAAGATTGTTTATTTCCCCTTAACATTAATGTTGGATATGTCCATGTGGTTTTAAATCATTTCAGCTGGGATGCTTGGTTTATTGTGCAGACTTATCAACTACATTTGTATTAGTATAATTTGCTTACTGAAGATGTATTTTTATGTAATTTTATTTGTTTTTGACCTGCCCAGGGACTGCAGATGGAAATTAACTAGTAGCTCAATGTGGTACAATACATCTTTTCTCTTAGGAGGTTAATGTTTTTTTGTTAGTGCATGGTCTCTGACAAAGTGAAAATGAATTAAAATGAAAATCAAGTGGTGCCACGTTTGTAAGAAAAATACATTCATGGGTTGCGCAGCAGAGGTGAGTATGTGGGCTGCATCCATGAAAAACTTGCCAGATCTCCTTTGACAGTGCCAAACAGCTTATTCTGCTGTTGACTCTTATTTGGTGCTGTTTGCTAGATTGGATGATTGAAGTCTGAAGAAACTTGGCATATTAGCACCTTAACAGATAACATGGACCTCAGTAGCTTGTAGTAGAACCATATACTGCCACTACAGCCTGGTACCTCATCTTCATGATCGTCACCAGCTTGGCCCACAAGTGATGTGGGATAGCGTCCCATTCTGGGTTGGTTGGTTACCCTGGCACGAACAGCATGCCCAACCCGATCCTACAAGTGTTCAGTAGGGTTGAGGTCAGGACTGCAGGCCAGTCCATCCCAATCCCATTTGATTGTTGTGCCTAGGTTTTCCTACGTGGAGGTTGGCCAGGAGGCTGTGGTGATAGTCTTCAACATTACTCAGCTCCCTCTTTAGTGACTCTTTTCCATAAACATGACTCCAGCTCCACCACTTTGGATGGCAGCTGGTGAGGGGAGTCCTTGTTAAGCTGTGAAGCCTCTGTGAGTTTGGCATAGGGCCACATAAACCCTTCTCCACCGACATTAGGTTCTGGATGGAGTGCCCCTTCAGTCCACAGTGGGTGTCCTGGAGAACAAAACAAGGACTACCGTCATCAACTGTACTCTAAGATGATAAGTCGGATGAGTGACTCATTGGAGGGGCTGTTAAAAATATCAAGGACTTAGAAGTAGATTTAAAGTTTAGTTTATGAAAGATGAGATGAGTTGTTAGTAGAAGATCTTATTGCTTTCAGCTGTTGTTTCTCCCTGTTTCCATCTTCATGCCAAACTAATTGATTATATATTTATAGGTGTATATTTATCACATAATGTTAAAATGTAAATATATACGGTACTCTGAGGGAACTGGAAGACTATCCTTTACTTTCATGCGGTGATGCAGTGATATGAAGTGCAGGTTACTGAGGACAGAACATTTACTTTCAGATACATGTCCATGAAAAGGAAATAGCCAGAGATTGTCTTCTAAGAGGAAGCTGTGCCAAAGCGATTTCATAATATTTATACCCGGGTTGCTTATCACCCAGAAAATGTCGAGAAGTATTAATATGTAACATCTTGCAGGCCTCTTCAGGACACTTGCCATAGCTCCGGAGACGGAGAGAGCTGGGTGTTATCGAGGCTTGGCAGTGTGACTTGGTGATGGTATCAGCCATGTTGACTGGATTCCATTAGGCAATGCCCACATCTATGTCTACTGAACATATTGGCTCACACTGCAGGGAACACAGCGAGTGATAGGCCTGCAGTCATGACATATGAGCTATCATCCACCATCCAGGAAGGCATATCGGTACATACACATAGTCTACTGCAGACCTGATGCTGCACTGCAGAGATTATGGAAGTCTCTCTCTTCCTCTTATATAAATCATACTTTGGTCAAAAAGCAGCAGTTAGGATGATGGGAATATTCTTCAGAGCTTTCTTTCCCCCTTTTTAAACACCCTGACTTCTTTCCCAGATGCCCACATTTCTCAACACTAATAGGATGAGTCTCCCCCCCCCCCTTGCCTTTGTATACACAGAGCTGCTGATTTAAGCAGCAGATTTGCATTGCAAAGACAGTAATAGAAAAATTCAAAAAACAGAACAGGGGTATAATGAGACAGCAGATAAAGGATAAGTAATGAGAGACAGTTCCCTGTTAAATGCACTGGTCCTTGGAGGTCAGAGATTCAAGTGAGACTGCGCTAAGCTGTGCATCTGCATCCATGCTGTTGTTTTAATGAGTCCCAGACTTACATAGCCATCAGCAATTAAATGAAAATCAATGAGATTCTAGTCACCTACTGTAGTATGAGTGGCTGAAATCTCTTACATGTGCAAAGAATATTAATAAATATCAAGGGAAATATTCTTTTTTGAGAATTTTATGTTTAATCTAAACTGCATATGCAGGCACACCCGCACATTTATGACGGGATCTTTTTTGTCTTTGCCAGGAGCTTGATTTTTATGTTAGATTTGAGGCATTGATTGTCTCACCATGAAATGCATTTTGAAATTATACATAGGAAAAGGAAAAACAATAAAATAAATACTAAAAAGGACTAACAGTTTTGCACTGTAGAGAAACTTTCCAGACCACAACAGCTGGATAAATGCAGGGCCGATGCACGAAACTTTAAAAGCAGAAGTAATTTCTCTTCTGCAGAGCACAGCTCTGCTGTGTGTCATCACTTGAACGACCACCTTTCTGCCTCTGTTTTTCTCTTCCTGCCTTTCTCTGTTAAAGTCTGCTTTGTTTGGAATGTGGGTGTTCATTCATTTTCTTCTGTGGCAGCTTACAGGCTCAGGCTTGAGTTCACAGTTCTCCCATAGCTCAGACAAACACATTGTGTAGCCTGTTAGGATTATCTACAGAGGCAACAAGCTTTGGAGACACTGCCAAACAAAATCCTAATTACGCAGAATGCACTGTGCTCTTCTACCAGTGTGGTGTCTACTAAAATGTTCCGACATGAGCGGCTAGGCTTTGCGGAGTGCTCTGACAACAGGAGCGAATCTTAGTGCATCATTACCTGTTTAAAGTCTTTAATTTCAATTAAAAATATATGTTGGACGAATAACAAAAACCCACACGAGGAAATACGAAAATGATGCACCTTAAAACATTTTAAAACAATGTTGAAAAAATGGTGCAGTATATTCACACACAAAAAGGAAAATCACAGTCACATGAAATAGAGTGCAAATGTCATAGTGTGCTTTTGGACACACTGAAGGGCCATGTTGCACTGGGGGCTTGGTGGTTAGAGCAGGGGGTTTTGTTTGTTGCTTTCCAAACCAGCAGGAAAAATCTGGTCAAATCTGGCAGATAAGACACTGGGAGCATTGGGCTGCTCTTAGGACAAAGTGCATCTATCCGTATGACTGGATCAGCCTGGAAATTGTACTTTAAAATTGTCACTCTGCCTCAGACTGTTCATCGTGTTTTCTAGTGTCCATGCATGTCTACATACACGTAACCACAACTGTAGTGCATGCATGCGTGCAAGTCTGCTGTTACTGTCTGCAGCTGCCCATGGAAACAGACACATACAGTCATGGTAAAAAGAAAGCAAAGGAACCCACTATAAATACCACTTTTTTACATATCAGGAAATAATAAAAATAAATAGCAGTCAGGTGCTGATGATAATGATCAAAGGCACATTAATTGATCATCATGAAGTGTCAGCAGCTCTATAAAAGGAGTGGACCTGGCAATTTGTTGGTCGGGAGGATTCAGGTTTGTGTTGACAAATTGCAAAGGAGAAAAGACATCAGCAATTAGAAGCTGTTAAAGAAGCCACTGTTGCTCCCCATTAATCTGGGAAGGATTATAAAGCCATTTTCAAACAATTTGACGTCCATTATCCTATAAACATTCACTACTGGAAAATATCCAAGATAGTTGCCAATCTTCTCAGGAGTGGACATTCCAGCAAATTCACACCAAGGTCAGACGGTGAAATGCTCAGAGAAACCGCAAAAAATCCAAGTGCTACATCTCAGGCCTCAGTAATCGTGTTAAATATTATGCTTCTTGACAGTACAACTAGAGGAAGACTAAACAAGTTTGAGGTGTTTAGCAGAAAAAAATCCTCTTCCTTCTAAAAAGAACATAGCAGCACAGCTTAGGTTTGCAAAGTTTCATTTGAAGATACCAAATGTCCTTTGGACAGAGCAGACCAACAGGGAAATTTTGTAGGATCTTCATCTTTGGAGAAAAAATAATAGTAAAGTGGTGCGTTGAGTTTAATTTGTTCCACGACGGAGGTCGTAACTCAAATTATTCGTATGCAAGCACATATGCAAGCACAACACTGCAAGCTAAATGCTTAAAGTGAACGAGTGAGTCACGATATGCTGGGCGGATGTTGCGGTGTTAACTGTGGCATTTACTGCGCCAAATAGGCGTGGGGTATCCAAAGCTGGCTTGTATACGAATTTCAGCTCTAGAGTCATAGCAAAGAAGAGAAGGCTTGTATCTCGAAAAACACATTTGTTCGGACACTTATAAATCAAAGTATCACTGTACCTCATGCCACTGTCGAACATGGTGGTGGAGGGCTGATGATTTGGGCCTTTTTTTGCAGTGAAAGGGCCATGAACTCCACAGGGTTTTAAAGTCAGTTATCTGTCCAATAGTTGAAGCTTGACCTAAAAGATCGAAACAGTGCTGTAGCTGAAGGAGAGCATCATCTGCTCATGTTTTAATCACCCGGGAGCTTGGAGGGGTTTGTTTCCTGGGGAGTGTAGGCAAGGATAAGGAGCAGAGAGAGGGAGTCCTAGGTAGGGGAAGGGTGTCGATTTGTAGGTCTGCTTGATATTAATGTACACATGGTCCATTAACCCTAATCCTAACAACAACACATGACAAAGTATATGTCATGTGTTGTTGCTCAACTCTGGATGTAGGGCATTTAACATGTTGATGAAGTTTAGGGAGTACAGATTTCAAACGTGCCTTATTAAAGTCCCTTGCAACAATATGGATGCTCTCTGGGTGGTGTTTCTGGCATTGACTTCTAATCAAAAGGTTGGTGGTTCAGTCCCCGTCTGCTGCAGTGTGCATGCCAAAAATCCTTGGGCAAAATATTAAGTTGCCCTCCGATGCATCCATCAAAGTATTTAGAAAGCACTTGCATAGAAAAAAAATTCTTATGTGAATAGAGCTGAAGGAGCCAAGTTGTGTAAAGAGTTTTGAGTGCTGAGATAAAGTAGAAAAGCACATAATAAGAACCAGTACCATTTGTCTCTGCAGGGAGAGGTGGTTCTACAAGCTACTTAATCATGGGTGGTAGTTTGCGTAGTGCTCCTGCATTTTAGCTTAGTTTTTGTTAAATAAATAATGACATAATATATGTCATGTGTTATTGTTCATCTCTGGATGTATTTGTATCCTTTTCCCGATGTGTAAAACAGAGGGTGAAGTTTTGTTTTGCCATTACAGTATATAAGCATATTAAAAAAAATGCTTTAAGGTATAGATAATAGAGTATGTAGGTATCGATTTTGTTGTTATATTGAGGAATATAGTGTCAAAACCTATAAAACTGTTCCATTTCCGAGCAGAAAGCAAGACAATGTAGAAATTACACTTCATGTTTACAAAGTGTGTGCAGAATTCCATGAATTCTTTAAGGCTCATAAGATTCACTGATGGCTGTGAGCAGGAACAAAAAAAATCAATAATACATAAATGTAACTCACCATTGACTGACTGGTGAAGTTTTTCTTTCAAAAGTTGCTTGTTTTGTACATGGCTGAGGGGAGAAACTGTCCACTCATCCAGGAAATAAGAGAGCAGCCATGTGATTTAGAGAGGAGAGTCTCTGTCAGGCATCCAGTCCACCTGAGACTGAGATCATTCTAGGTGTTCAGCAGCCCGTTGATGGATAGACACACTTATTTTATTGCTTTTGCTGGCCTTTGATCATTCTTTTGTGAACATACTATTTCATGTTTTATCTGCACTGCAAGATTATTTGCTATATATTATATTGTGTACCCAGAGACCTATGATCTCCAAAGGAGACTTCAAGGAGAGTCGTTTCCCCACCTAGCTTCTGTGTTTGTGTGTGTGTGTTTGTGTGTGTGTGTCTGTGAGAGAGAGTGAAAGATCATCCCTCTGGTTGATTAAACCACTGCACCTCAAAGCATCTCATGGCCTTGGTGTTTATTGGCAGGCACTACAGAAAGATGCACTCACAGGTGCAATAAACACACACATGCATGTGCACGCACACCTACACAAACCTTACTAACATCCCCAATTCTATCGAGCTCTGCTTCATAATGAGCATCTAACAGTAATTTAAGGCCATAACACTGACACCCATATTGATCGAGGTGGACAGGGCATGAAGAACACCCACAAATCAGCGCAGCGGTGTTAAATATCCTCTCTCATAAGATAAATCAGCGCTTGCCATAAGTCCAACCCTTCCCCACTGCATTTCAGCAAATTTGTATTTCATATCATGTTTTATACTTGACATCATACTGCTATTTATTCACACTGTATAAAATTATGTTCAGTTTTTGACAATAGCGTAATGGCTACTTGTGACTTATAGAAAATAAAAGGTGCAGCAGGGTACGAATTTGCATAAAGGACAGCCTTAAAATTCTGACACTGCAATTTATTTTATAGCGAGGTCTAACATTCATTATAACTTATACTAGAGATGGACCGATCCGATATTACGTATCGGTATCGGTCCGATACTGACCTAAATTACTGGATCGGATATCGGAGAAAAATAAAAAATGTAATCCGATCCATTAAATATCACAAAAGCACCTCACAAAACTTGCAACACGCTGTAACTCACCTCAGAACGTTAGCATGTCGGAGCAGTATGCATCACGTGATAGAGCGGCTGTGGCATGCGGGACCTGTCGGTGGTCTGGATAGCATTTGGAGCTTCGCTAGCAACCCGGCATTTCATCTCCGACAAAGTTATTCCCGAGAGAAGTAAAGCAAGTGTGTAAGTCCATCTCTGAATGTTTGTAAAGCATTCCTGCATTAAGCTTAACAAACGATATATGGAGCGACTGCCTCTTCTTGCTGCTACTTCAATCATGAAACTGCTTAATGATCAGCTGATCGGCTTTTCTGTAGCGAGTCCGTCTCTCTGGTTTGCTTTTGGCCCACTTTGCACCAGAAAGAGGAAACCACGTTTAAGCTTGATCAGCTGTTGTTAGAATGTATTTAATATTACTTTCTACTCGAGGATCTTTTTCTACGTAGCTGACGGCTGGTAACTGTGCAGGGGCGGATCTAGCAAAGTTTAGCCAGGGGGGCCGATAGGGCATGAACAGGGAAAAGGGGGCACAAAGACATACTTTTCTTTCTTATTCTCATTTAAAATGTCTAGCTTTTAATAAATAATTATCTGACACCCAAAGTTTTAATTTGATGTAAAATGAATAGAAGTCCATTACTGTATATAGTAACTATTAAGTCTAATATATATACCCTAGTAAGCTATAGTACTTTTTCCTTTGGGAAGGTACCATCTGTGCAGTCTGCAATTTTGTTGAAGAAAGATGTTGAATCTATTTAATATTTCTTGAAAAATAATTGATTTCTGTGCATTTTTTTTCACACTGCATCAAATTAAGGTTGATTACGTCGATTAAGCATCATGAGGTGGAGCGTGAGGGGTGGTTCCCTATTTTTTATTTATTTATTTTTGTTGTTGCTGGGAGTTGGAACCCTATTAGTTAGGTTGCTTAATATTTATGCTAAGTACTCTTTAAAATACCAGAATAGGGAGGATGGTGTAGGTCTAAGTTTATTAGATTGATCAGTATTGCTGAACTATGAAATATTTTTTTTGCATACAGGTATAACAGAATAGCTTTAGTGTAGTTGTTGTTTTAAACTTGAGTATGAACTTATACAAAATGCAGCAAGATATTTAAAAAAACAGTTTTGTTGATTAAAACACACTATATCGGATTCATATCGGTATCGGCAGATATCCAAATTTATGATATCGGAATCGGTATCGGACATAAAAAAGTGGTATCGTGCCATCTCTAACTTATACATGTCTGCTTTTTAAACGGGGCCACCCATATATCCAGTGAGAGGTGCTACTATCCGACCAGTTTGTTGCAGGGCTAACACACAGAGACAGACAACCATTTTAAAAAGGACCCGGGGTCTTTTTACTTTATTTTACACTTTCCAGTGTCAGTTTGATCTCAGCTGCCAGCTCCTCTCCTGTCAGCCGCTCCGATTGGCTATCCTACTCTGGCCCGGGCGGCTGCTGAAGTGGGGAAGACACAATTAGATGATGCTGTGACAATCAGCCTCCCCTGACACCACACCCTGAACCCGCTGCTTCACCCCTTGCCCACAAACCACACCCCGCCACAAACATATACAGTCTTATTCACCTACTGCAAATTAAAATAATAAGTTGACCAAATAAACACATCTTTGGACTGTGAGAGGAAGCTGTGTTACATGGTTCAGGCAATGGAGAGAACATGCAAGCTCCAAACAGAAAGGCCCCAGATTGGAATCAAAACCAGGAACTTGTAGGTGTGAGGTAGCACTGTTGCACCAACAAGTCCTGGGTTTGAACCACTGCAGTCCTATGATACAATATCACCACTGTCAGTTCTGACTTTGAATTTAAGGGGGAAAAAAAGACCCCCATCCCTTGCATCACTTGCATAAACGCATGCAACAAGTTTGAAGTTGCAATTATGGATCTTATGATGGTGCACTTATTTAATTGACTCAAACAGTCAGAAACTCCTTCAGCTCCTGTAAACATGTTGTCAACCCAGAAAGGCTATTCAATGATGATTCTCCAAACTAACCTCTTATACATACATGCACTGTATCTCCCTGAGAAAAAAAAAAAAGATTGCGCTGATCTGTAGTTAGCTAGACTTAAATGGTAACTACAGTAAAATCTGCACACACAGATTCATCCTCAGTGATTCAGAGGAAAAATTCTGCATGTTGAGTGTGTGCTTGAGGTAACATTACTTTCTGATTTAAGTGTCTCCGTGGGTTCAGAGCCAGGAAGCCGTGCATGAAAAATAAATTTCCTTGACATTATTATCGCCAGTCAGATTTATTTACTCATTAGCAAAGGTGCCTGATGGTTGTGGCCCACTTTATTCCCTGTAAATGTAAAATATGAAATCCATTCACACTCTACATGACATCTGGTCCTGATTTCGCGAATGGGAATTGCTCTATAAGAATTTTGACCTTGTACATATACAGGGCTTCTGTATGTTTACATGCAAGGAGGCCTATAGGAATTGTCACGGCCGAGGCCGACTCGAGAGAAAAAGGACTCAAATGCAGGACGCAAAGAAGCACAGAGAATGTTTAAGTGACAATGTTTATTTTTCACAACAAGTGTAGTAAACAAAACTAGAAAACTGAGTCGTGTGTTTAACTTGCGAGGAACAACACCAAAACTAAGGGGCACTTATGCGACCTGAGCTATGTAAACAACCAGTGATTTTTCAACTGTGGAAACTGCAGTTCTGTGGTTTGGGCCAAAGGGAGAGTCAGACTGGATGGCTGGGTCTCGGGAAAGGGTCAGAGTCACTAAAACAAGAGTACATATGTCAGGTATGGTTCCGGAGGAATACTGGCAGCTATTAGTTCTGAATATTCCTTTGCACTGCTTACTTGCCGTGGGTGGATCAGTAGCATGGAAGGGAGAGTTGTTCGGGTGAATGGTAAGTAATTCCTGGCGTTGAGGCAGGGAGGCAGGCAGGTGCATGGTGTGAGTAAACCCGTGAGAATGTCGGGAGGGCCAGCGTCCGGATGGGAGTTCCATGGTGGAGATTTGCATCTGGTAATCTGGTGAGTAGCTATGAAAGAGAGGTACAAGTTAAGACAAGATAGCGTGCCATGACGTGTACAAAACACATTGGCAACCTGCACTAAATGTGGTTAGCAGAGAATCTGGCAAAGAGAAGCTGAGTGCGCTGGCCTTATAAGTCCACGGCATAATTACCCACAGGTGAGAGCAATGAACAGGAACACAGTGGCTCCTCCCAGAGGTGGAACTGCTGGCTCGGTGGAAAAGCACTGGCACTCACCCAGAACATGACAGGAATTTCTTCTTAAGTTAAAAATCCTCATTTTTTAGATGTGATGTGGTACATCAAGCCTCAGAAAGTGATCTTACATGGAGTTTTGGTGATTATATCCATCTGAATATAATATAGAAACATAACAAAACTCAACTCTCAAAATATAGAATTATACTTTTAACAGTATTTGATCAAGTCTGATCCATATTGGTGGTAGACTTCACGACACCATAACCCACTGACTAGCTAAATATCACCGACCCTAACACTGCGTTAAAAAGTAGAACATGTTAGAATCACTTCATCATGAACTGCCACACCAACTTGCAAACTAAATATGCTTTTGACCTACAAATGGGAAACAGGTTTTGAGAAGAACCAAGTTACTGAAGAGTTGATAATCACCATTAACACTTACCTCTATAGTTCATTTCTCTATAGAGTGACAATCTCCCCCACTCGCTTTTATCCACCTCACTGAGATCTGTGGTTGGCAGTACATTCCCAGGAATATGTCTTACCTTGTGTCCTTTAATGATAGCATGATAAAAACTAACATTTGTAGCAGGTACAACCCCCTAATGTGATTTGGATTTTTGTATTCTAGCTTAATTTTAATGCAGTGTGCTAAAAATTGTTTCAAACTATTTTGAATCCCAATCTATGACAAACTGAAAAATGTTCATTTACATGGAACTGAAAAAGTAAATGGTTTTATTTTTTAACAAAAACAAAGCCCAGTCTTTTGCTGTTCTTGTGCCTTAAGCACCAAAGGTTATTAGTAAACATACGTGTGCAGTGTGAATTTCCCATTTGGTTACAAGAATTCTGCACATTCACATTTTTGCAAACATCTGGCCTCTCGAAGCCATCTGGAACCGCCAGTGTTTGAAGCTGCTTTGTGCAGGTTTACTTCAGGTCACGAAGGATGAACTGAGAATGAGATAACCAGGAAAGGATCCTGCAGGCGAACTAAATATAAAACGACATAAATTCATTAGTGTGGTGTAGAAAGAGAGAGAATTGTGTGATTTCATGCGAGCAACCTAATTAAGAAATAAGTTGTTGTACAGACTTCCTGGAACTTTCTGACATTGCATGCTGTTTTTTTAACTACCTTTGTCACTGTGCCCTGATTATTGCTGACACAGCCTGCTGGGCTGAGAAAATGTTGCAATAGAAATACATTAATGGCTGGACTCACCTTGTTTTATCCCCAGGGTACAATCACAGAATTTACTGAGAAAAACAAAAAGTACTTCAGTTTCTTAAACATTAAACAATTTGAGAATTCCCAAATTTGTCTTACACTTGCAACTACATAAAAATATAGAGTAACTGTTAAATATATTTTTAGCTACGCTCAAGTTATTAGTCATTAAGTTAAAAGGGTTATTGCTAAGGTACAGGGCTATCCAAAAGTTTTGAGCTCATTTTCTTTATAGTTTCCAGGGAGCAGGATTTTTTTGTAAGTTCTTTAAAGTGGTCTTGAGCAGTCGCTCTCCAGGCTTTCTGCAGATATTGAAAGTTTTTTTGAAAGCATTGGCTGCTTTTTCATTTATTTTACACTCCAGTTGTTTGTACCTGACCTTTTTTAAAAGAATGTTTTTTAATTGTTTGGTTGTTAAGCCACTTCACACTGAATCTACCTCAAAGGGTCAACCAGTGTCGTGTCTACACATAACAGACAACTTAGCAAAAAGCTAATTTGAAATTGTATCTTTAGACACTTTATTACTTTCACTAGCTGGGCCCACGTCCTCATTTTAGGTTTGACAGCATTTTACTAGGGTAAAGGTGAATGCTTGGACATGAACTGAGCTGCGGTTTGGGGAAGGCCTCGAAGGGGACTGGCGACGGCTCTCGGGCCTGGCAGATCCCCATGTGCTAAATAGGAGTGAAGAAGTTAAAGAATTGAGAAAAAGGAGGGAGGGACGTGGGGCACGTAAACGAGAATGAACAGCTTGCAGAACTGGGGGAACCTATATAGATGACAACTGGCAGGAGCATTTTTGGAGGCGTGGTCCCGCTCCTGAAATTCCGATACATAATCTCCAAATCAACTTAACCTAAAAAAATGCAAGCAATAACCCAGTTTGCAGGGAAAAGTTATATTTTGCATCTACAAGGTGATTCCCCAAAAAACCATTAGCTGATTAATTAATTAATTCAAATTTGAAATATTTGTCTCAAAAAACACGGTGGAGGCTCTGTCATGGTTTGGGGCTTCATCTCAGTCAGTAGTGTTGGAGATCTTGTGCTATCAGATTTTGATCCAACATCTGGAAAGCATCTGATTGAGAACAGCTTCATTTTTCCGCATGTCAGTGATCGCAATGATCATAAACACACTGCCAATGTAGTAAAAACATACCTGGATAGAAAACCTCAATATTATTGAACCAATGTAAGATCACCTTGTGAGAGAATGAGATTACAACAAAGCTTGTGTAAGAGAGTTCAGTCTGTGTGGGAAAATAAATGTAATCACGCAAAATATTAAATTTCAAGCTTGATAGAATTGCACAAATTCTGTTTTTGCCTTATATGCTGTATTTTCATGTATGTTTCTACATGTTTCAAGCGATTGCTGCACCTGCTTTCCTGTGCAATTAAAGGTACAGCGGCACCGTGGATCAGTGTTCTTACTCTCACCTGGTCTCTGATTTGTTTTCATCTCTTCCAGACAAGCACGTGTGTGCTCTTCAAGCATTCAGAAATTGGATTCCTGCTGACATTTTTAGGCTATTTGAACTCTACCAAGAAACAAACCAGTGAAGGCGATGAAGAATGTAAACAAGTTTTCCAAAGTACTCTTTTACTGTGTTTTCCAATTTCTAATACAGCACCTGCAAAACTCACTTTGAACATCAATTTGTTCATCCAATCCACAGGGTATGTTTAAATATTTTTTAAAATATGCATTTATAATAGTGATGAGGGTGCTGTCAGAGCTGCACTGTTATGGAAAATTGCCACACAGCCTCCAGCTTATCAGAATAAAGTAGTCTCCATGGACATACATAATATGTAATTAATTTGTGACATTGCTACAAACACGCCATTTACCACTGTGTGCTCCTTCTTGTAATGCACTGAATGTAAATTCTGTGACACATTACTGCGTCTGGAAGCATAAAATCTTCCAACACAGAGCTTCTCTATTTCTCTGCAGGAGTTTTCTCTTTACCTGAAGCAAAGCTCATTTCACTGGAAAATTGGCTCTACCACTCAGCTCCCCCATTCTCTCCGCCTGCCTCTCTAAATTCAGCCGTTATTGTAGTGCCTTAAGCACTAATCCAATTAGCTATAGGAAGCAAATGGCGCTATCTCTCATTTTAGCTTGTCACCTGCGCAGGAGGCAAAGGGAGGGGGGAGCAATGAGTTTTAAGGGGATTGTGACTTGGGGGGGCTGGTGGGAAGTAGTTGGTACCTGGCATGCAAATTTCTCAAGCCTGCAGAAGACGAGTTTAGACATTAAACTGAACCATCAACACAAAATGAGTTGGCGGTTGTTTTAGAGAGGGAATTGTAGTTAAAAAAAATTGAAATCAAAAATGTGGCTCTGCTTCATTTGCGTAGATGGCGTGCATTTCCTGGTTTGCTCTTAACACTTCACCACTTGGTGACTAAATCTCAGCTTTTCACTTCTTTGACCCTCATCCATGGCCTAAGGTGGATGGTCAAATTCCTGGCACCGTGCCGATCTATTAGACATGCGAACATATCATTGGTTCCAATGCACTTGCCCTAGGCTTCCCTTGGCAGTCAGGCATCCATGCAGCAGCCATATTTCTCGGAGTGCTTCGCTTAATGCCAGATGGTGTCAGTGCTTACAATGCCTGAAAACAGTGTGGGTGGTGATTTCAGTAGGTACCTGCAGCGATGTTTTTGAAATGAGTAAATGGATGGACTTGCTACTACTTTACAATTTAGACGCACCAAGAAAAACAGCTATTTTTCAGTAAAGTGTCTGTATGTGTTTCAGTTTTTTTCCCCTCGAGTATACGTTTTGTATTTGTTGTTAAAGATCAAAAAGTTGCAGGTATTTTGACTTGTATTGCTGATGTTTGATATGAGTGGTAAATAAAATAAAACTGATGGTGACGTTTTCTCCTGAAGGTTAAGGAACGCCTGCCTGTTCTTTTTTTGACATTACTTGTCATTTTAATACAACAATGACAAATAATTACAATTTTGAAAACAGTGAAACAGTTTCTGTAATTTTTTTGTTAGTTATTTTTTTCACATTTCTCACTGAGAACTTGACTCGACCACATTCAAAGTCATGAGACCAATAAGTTGTTTAAATTCTTCAAAAAATTCTGATTTTTCTTCTTTTTTAAACATGTGGTTAAAATAATGCAGAAAAAGGTGTAAAAATGTAACTTGTGTAAATTCAGCTGGTATTTTGCCGGTCGTGACGTCTTAAAAAACAAACAAACGATGATCCATATTTAATGAGCCACTACAAGCATGTTAACCTTAAAAAAGAAAAATATAAGCTTATCTGGCTAACCAAAATATCCAGTGGTCCTGCTTAAATTCTGCCACATGGTTAAGTGATAAAGACTTTAAATAAGGTGAGTAAAACTCACACCCTCTTCACTTTCTGTCGCTTTATTGCATGTGCATTGTAAAGATATGGCTAAACTGCACACTGAGTTCTGCTTGGCTGGGTTTAGCTGCATGTGTTAGTCACTTCACTAAAGTAGTGGCTTTGCTGTGGTTGTTAATGCATAGAAATTTATCATTACAGGCAGCAGTCATAGGTTACCAGCATAAATGAGATGGTGATTGTTTAGTCTCTGCAGGCTTGGCACTGGGTTGTTGATCTGTTAAGTTATGTTAGGCAATGAATTTGGCAGAGTTTAAATGATGTATTTGTGTATACCCAGCATATTCATAGAGTTTGTACCTCCTGTTTGGTGTGTGTCACTGCTTCTCTTATATTCAATATGAGGCAGAGACAGAGAGTATTCTGTGTTAGATGCCAGTGTCAGTAAATTAGCAAGACGTGTAAATCTGGGATCTGAATGATATGATTTGTGTGAAATTATAGTGTTTGTGTACATATGCAATTATGTAAATTTTGGAAGCACAACAGGTTAAATTTAAGTGCCTGGATTATGTAACTCAGTGGTTCCCAAACTTTTTTTGCTGGGCCCCCCTTTGTTTTAAATCAAGAATGTGGGATACCGTTTGTCCGTGATTTGGACAGCCCAGCGCATGCTCCCGATGCAGGGAAACTAGTTCTGTCGCAGAGACCTACCTCGGCACTTGTGCAGGTGAAGCCAAAGGGAAGATATGCTTCACCATATTTTCTAGTCTTTGGCTTGGAATGAAGTTGGTTTGGAAACATATTTGCCGATGCTTCATCTCCTGCTTTGCGTTTGTGTGGGAGCCCCGTCAAAAACCTGTCCATTATGATAGCAGTGTCCAAGTGTTCTTTTTTTTTTCCTTTTCATACCGCGCCCCCCCCCCCCCCCCCCCCCCCCAGGGGGCGGGCCCCACACTTTGGGAACCTCTGATGTAACTCTACACCTTAAAGTTATGATAGTTGAAACACAGCTCTTGGGATTATGACTACACCAATTCAATGCATTATGTGACCTTTGTTCACACATAGTTAAATTGTGGACATTATAAATTCATCAGAATGATGAGCTGCTGTAGAAGCATTAAGGATTTATGGAATATAGTAAAAGTTTTTCACATTTCTTCAATAACATTATGGAAAATATATTAATTTCACTGCGGCATTGTCATAATGGTAAGTTATAACCCCGCGACCCTGAAAAGGATAAGCGGAAGCGAATGGATGGATGGATGGATGCAACTGTGTGATCATGACTGGGCATCATTGTTATATCTAGGACACACAGCTCCTACAAGCTCTACAAGCTCCTGCTGCTGCACCAGAACACTGTCATGGACTGTGTTACGGGCAGGCTGCAGACCCAAATGCAGAACTCAGGATCAGAAGTGGAACAAAAAAATTAATCAAAATCAAACATTTGGTGGTTACTCCCCAGAATTCAGTGAGATTCACAAGCTCTGCAGTTTGTGAACAATACCCCAATTTAAGAGAAAACAGTGATATAAATGAGATACTGTAACACAGCTGATATTCACTCGACTTTAGGTGCTGTATATTTGCTCTTTTGTATCACATCACTGTGGAAGCAACTTATAAATATACAACTTTGTGGATTTCACGAATATGACACACTGTGCTAACTCACCATGGACACCTCCAAAGCTCCACGATAAAATCAACTGATTGCAGTGATTAAACTGGCCTGATTTTGATGCTCACTTAGAAATTAGCAAACAACATGCTTGCTGAACTTCAAAAATTTAAACATAAAGTAGGACTTGGATATCCATTTGAAAAATGTAGCAGCCACCAAGCTATGGCAACAGAGTGAAATATTTAGAATAGGTGACATTAGTGAACATTTTGGGGGATTCAGATCCTCATATTGACATAGGGAGAAGAAACGAAAAAAGCAGCAAATGTTTGTTTCATCCGTATAAGCTTTCTGACTTTTCTTTGATAAAGTGATTTACTTATAAAAGTAGACATGTTCAATTTATTTATACTTATTCATGTTATTACATTCAACAAGAATGCAAATCCGGTCACTTTCATGAATACAACATTATAGAAGAGTTATAAAACATACATAAAACATAGAAATGTACTTCACATTTTTTCTGTTCCCTTTCTCTTGTCCACAAATGGAAGCAGCACCGCAGTGGGTGACAAAGACTTCTATCACTATGTAAAAACCTTACCTGATATAGGTTTCCTATTTGACATTTCCTTTCTGTTCTCTGGTAGCTTTTTTTTTTTTCCAAGAAGGGCTTTTTGTATCTTTGTCCTGATCTGACTGTCACCCATATAGCACTGGCAGACCTGTAGTGCCTCGTCATGATGACAGTTCTGCCTTTTACCCTGCCTGAGCTTTTATAACAGTGTATTGCTTGTGGTGGATTGGAACATGATGAAGTGGACACACAGAGAGCAGAGACCTGCAGGTGGTTCAGTCTCGTACATGACTATGTATAGCTGCTCCAGAGAGGTCAGGCTAAGTAGCTTGAGAAAAACGCTAGCAAAACAGTACTGTAGATTTTGATTAGGTGGTAGTTGCTGGTACCAGGTACTTTTTTAGTACCTGCTCAGCCAGGGTTCTAAACAAGTCATAGACCAAGAAGCAGCTATATCATTGCCTCGATGTCCTTAATTGTTGCATTGTGTTTGTGTCACGGGACTTTTGACTGCGCCCCAAGAACATTGAAGTGATACTCAATTGTAATGGAAAATGAACAAATCTGAGTTGAGACAAGTAGGTACTTGTGGAAAACAGGTCTTGCTTTCAAAGACGTATAAGGTGCTGCATTTAAAGCCTCCTTAAGATTGCTAGCTTGTCATCACACAAGCAGTTGAAAAAGTGTGAAAACTGTGATGATTTTCCTTCAAAGAAAATGATGGCCTTGCCACCACAACCAACATGTTTCAAAAGTGGCAAACATGCAAACCATGTTTGCATGAGAGTTCATCTAGCAATTGCCAGCAACCTCTATTAACCACTTGCCAACCAGTACACATTTTTTTCATGGTCACTGGTGGTTGTTGGGGGAGTTGCCAACCAATCTGGGCTTGTGTGACAGCAGCCTGAGCTTTCTATAACAGGTACTCAATGCACTCTTAAACACATGCAGATGTTTTTGTCAGACCAAAAGTGTTACTAGCAAAAACGCAAATAACCAGTGAAGACAATAAAGCACATCATTTATAAGTGATTTATGATAAGCTGTCAGCTATTAGACCTCTATCAGATGTTGCTGTCACAGGTGGTGTTGCTCAGTTTCTTCAGATCAGACAGCGTTCAATTTGTTTGCAACTCACACATTTGACTGTGGAGCACCGCCATACTTCAAAATGAAAGCTTTCACTTCAAAGAAAGCTTTTGAATGCTGCCTGTTGTATTCTGTGACATTTCTCCATGGTGTCAAGGAGAGGACAGGCCCACCAGCTGTATGCAGGACAAACACCCATCTCCCTTTGAGTGATGTCTTTGAAGAGAAAGTAGATGAAACAGAGCAGTCTAATTGAAGCAAAGTCCACCCCCTGCCTATGCTGGCTGCCATTCTCTTGGCTGAAGACACTTACTGTAGGTAATTACAGTGCCGGAGAGCAGCAGTCTCTCAAGCTAATGTGCAATCACAGGTTGGAACCTGACATTAAACTGAATCTTGCCATATTTGGTTCTCATAAGCATCCTTGCATAAATAAATGCTGTGCTCACTGCATTTCTGCTGCCTCCCCACATAACTCAGTTGTACATCTGCTTTTTTGTTACAGACAAAAAAGCTGTTTTTCTTACAGTAAAAGATTCAAACCACTCTCACTCCATACAACTAATGCAAAGTCGCAGCAAGCAAATGAGCAAACTGTTTTTAAAAGCAAACAGCTGCTGTAAGCATTACTCATTCTTGTTTATCTTAAAGTATGTGAATCATGCAGCGGAAGGTTCTGTGTGCAGGTCCACATCAAGCAGGGCCCTAAATTATTTAAAGTAAGCTGAATAGCAGCATGACAGTGATTAACAGGTGGCTAAGTCAGGCTGAAATTGTAAGTACCACTGCCATGCAAAGTCACTTTTGCACAATTTTTGCCTTTGTGGATGCTTTGAACCACAGCTGTTCTTGTATTTATAATGCAACGTAGAGGAGGGACTATTTATAGAGATTGACAGACCGCGTGACTTTTGCGCATTGCATGCCGGGAACTCGTGGCAAAACAATCCAAGTACCGCATCAAATGCAAGCATTTGCAGCACCGCAAAACGTTCATTCTTCGGTTCCAATAAATTCTTGCTTTTTCTTTGCCCCCCAAAAAGGTATGTACAAAACGAAGGAGAACAATGCCGGTCCGTACAAAGACAGACTTGATGAAAAGTCAAAGAAAAGATACGAGGAAAAAAATCAAACCAGTGAAAGGGTTAGACCCTTACGAGCACACAGAGGGACAAAACACGTTAGCGTGCTGCCCAACTTTCACCACGCTCATATTTATAATTATACGCTTCTTGGAGTGAGTGCATACACTCGTGAAGTTTAGTAACTTCAGGTCACTGCAACAAGCCCCAGTTTACCGACGGATGGGTACAGGACCTTGAAATGCACCATGTAGAACGAAAGACCATCGTACATATCATAAGTTTACCAGTCTCACAAATTGTCTTCATAAATACACATTCGTTAACTGTTTATTAATAGGACCTTTGAGCTCAACGGTAATTAATTAGTAGTGGAAATAATTTCTGGTACGCATTACAGAAATGTAGCAATGACAATAATATTGTATGCTGTAATCGTACTGGGCAATTAGTGATACAAAAAACTGTTTTACCCTGTGAATAAAAGTATATGTTTTTGTCAGTGTACCATAATAACAGAAGCGAAACGCAATATTGTGTCAGGACAATTTACTATTTATGCACAATAAATAAAGGAGCATAGCGCGACAATTTCTGTTCAGCGCCAGACTTGCTTGTAACCTATATCACCAATTATGTTAAGAAAAATCACGTATTAACTACAACAGCAGACTGACCTTTGTGGAAATGCTTGGAGCAGACTAACCTGTGAGCTGGAGTGTTCTGGGACGTTATATTTTGTCTTTGAATGGCTGCAATCCAGTCGCCTCTTTGTTACTTCGGAAACATGGCTCGAACAATTTCTCTTCAACGACGTAATCCGATAACAACCGATCTCTTTACCCGTCGGCTTTCCGTGGCTGTCATGCGACCGGCTATTGCAGTTAATAATACAACAGCTTCTTGCCATTTTTTGTGTTTCTTTTTATCGCTGTATAACTGATTTCAATTGAAAGCCTGCATGCACTAGTACGTCTTGCCACGAGTTCCCAGAATTCTTTGCGGTTTTACCCCTGAATGACGTCACATTTTCAATCTCTATACAGCAGCCACACAAAAACTCACGAGCGATCAACAGCACCCCGATGAGACAAATACCATAAAGCTGTTTGAGGTTTTAAATGTTGGCACAGCTCAGTGGGTCGAGCATCTAAACAGTCACTGGTGCTTTGCAGAGCATATTATTCCTGGATCTTCATTGATGCATGACGTTTGTAAAGGTCACTGAAAGACCAGTCTTATTGTAATTGAAATCTCATGAACATACATGAATATTCCCTCAAATATACGATAGTTTCTTAAATCCCCTTTGGGACCAATAAAGGGACAATTGTTGATTGAAATGGACAACACTGCTGTCTGGGATATCTTCATATTGTTAGATCAGACACTGTTAACTCAGTGTCTTACATAATTGTAGTATTTGACCAATATTACATTTGACCAGTGTCTATAATTAGGGGTTAATTAGGAGAAGAGGTTTGAATGTGTCAAATTTAGGGAGCTGGAGTCTATCCTAACTTTCACTGGGTGAGAGATAAACCATAGATAGGGTGCCAATCTATTACAGAATAAAAAAAATAAATGAAAATCAGTGTAAAATTTTCATCTCAAATCTTCACAGAAGTTTACAGAAGTTCATACGATATTGTTAACCTGATAGAAAAAGAAAATCAATGAGAATTTTTTTTAAAACTGCACTGACTAATCCATCACTTCTCAAGACAGGCTGCAATAACAAACACCTAGCTGGGATTTATGACCTACCCTAACAAGCCTCTGCTCCATCATAGATGCAGTATAAGCTGCAGTCAGCACTGCAGGATGCAGGACTTGTAGCATATATCAAAAGGAACAGCAGCAAAAACAGTGGATATGATCAATAGTCTGAGCATAACAAAAACAAAATGACGCTATTATAATAGGCTTGCCTTCAACCAGCTTAGTCAGAAGAAGGCCATTATAAGCTGCTTGAGAGACCCAAACAGAACAAAATACAGTGAAAGGGACATCATTTGCACCATAGTATGAGCTAAATATATCTGCAGGTTTTACAGAAGGGTTGGAAACACATGGACTATATCTTATGCAGAATGTGCAGTCTACAAAAGATAGGTGCAAGGTGGAGGCCAAGGGGGGATGCATCTAGCAGCATTGGATGTTAGTCTATAGGATGGCTTCGGAAGTCAAGAACAGGAAGCGAGTGAAGGCAGAGGCAAGGATTAAATGGTGGAAGATGAACAAGGATGAACGCAATACAGAGTCCAGAGAGGAGTTGAGACAAGATTTACCAGATGAATGTGAAAGTACAGGAGAAACTGTTAAGGAAACTGTAAATAAAGTATCTGTTGTACCCTCTGAGCAGAGGAAAGAAGAGAGATTTGGTGTCAAGAAAAGAACACAAACTGGACTCGAGTAATGGATACTGGAAGTCCACAAAACAGCATGAGGAGCAGGCCAACACTAGCACTGTAGGCATAACAAGCTGACATCAACTGAATGGAAGCTTCACATGCACCGCAGACGAGGAGGACACTGCATGTTCACTTCAGCGCAGCAATTCCCCATAGTGTGATGGATCTTCAGCCTTTTATACTCCCAGGTGCAGACAATCAGCCAGTCAATTGGTCATGGAGTGGTCGTGGGATCTCCAGGCAGCCAATCATCCGCGAGTCCTGGCACACTTAGATTTGCATAAGCACAAAAAGATAGTCTCACTCTCTCCAAGGCCCAGGGCCGTAACACCCCTCCCCTTAAAATACAAGACTACGTTTTGTATACACAGATTTCAATATTCGTGACAAACAACAAAACAAGTCATACTCACAACTGGGAGAGGCCATCAGCTAGTACATTTTCTGATCCTTTTATATGCCGAATCTCCAAATTGTACTCTTGTAGCACCAAGGCCCATCGCATGAGTCTTTGATTGTGGTTAAACATTCAGGCAAGAAATACAAGTGGATTATGATCAGTGTACACTACAATGGGTAATGTGCCAGATCCCAAGTACACATGGAAGTGCTGAAGAGCTAGCAACAGGGCCAATGTCTCCTTTTCAGATTACAAAACCGTTCCGACCCACACTCCTTTCCAGAAGGTGGTGGTAAATGCACCTAAAAGTTGTTTGCCAGCCGCCTTTAAAATGTAGGAGAAGAAGAAGACAAATGTCTCCTTTTCAATGGTGGAGTAACTTAGGCAGGAGGTGACTAATCACAGGATTGCACACAGGTGAGTGATTATCAGATTGCTTGCAGTTATGCAGGTGGAGAAGCGTGGGAGTCTAGGGAGGCTTTGCTTCTGAAATCAAAGTAGATAGAAACACACACATAATCCAACATCCACACTGGCAGAAAGGTATGAAGAAGATGAAGGATGGAATACAAGTTTGATCCAGATAAAGTATCTGTGGTGGTATGGAGATGTCTAAAAGGGAGGGTAGGCGACTTAACCTTTAACCAGATAGTTTAACACAGTCTTGGAAAGTGAGAGGATGCCTGAGAAATGGAGAAGTATATTGGTGCTGAATTTCAAGAACAAGGGCAGAGCTGTGGAAACTAGGTTACAAGGTCAGTGAGCAGCAGTATAGCTTCATGCTGAGAAAAAGCACTACAGAAGTCATGTTTGCTTTGGTAGTGTTGATGTAGAAGTATAGAGAAACATCGTTGCACCATGTTTTGTAGCTTTGTCATAAAAAGGTATATGATAGGATGCCAAGAGAGGAACTGTGGTACTGGACAAAGAAGTAAGGATTGAGGGGTAGTGCAGATCCCATATGAGGGCAGTGAGACATTAGTGAGGTGTGTGGTTGGAGTGACTGATAGGTTCAAGGTGGAAGTAGGAATTCATCAGGGATCTGCTCTGAGACCCTGCTTGTTTGCAGTGGTGATGGACAGGTTGACGGATGAGGTCAGGCAGGAATCTCCATGGATTATGATATTTGCAGATGACATGCGATCTGTAGTGAGCAGGTGTAAGACAGTCTGGATGGGTGGAAGTATGCTCTGGAGAGAAAAGGAATAAAAGTCAGTTGAAAGAAGACAGAATGCATGTGTGTGACAATGTAAGGAGTAGAGGTAATAGAGGTGGATGAATTTAAATACCTGAGATTAACCATCCAAAGCAACAGACAGCGCATAAGGGAGGTGAAGCAAGGAGTGCTTGAAGGGTGGAGTGATGGAGATGAGTGTCAGGAGTAACAGAAGGATAGCAACTAAGAGTGAAAGGTTCACACGATGGAAGGGAGATCTGCTATGACAAGGTTTGGATACAGTTGACAAAAAGACTGGATGCAGAATTGGAGATGCTGAAGATTTTTGTTGGGAGGGAAATCTCAGTTTGGAGACAACATTAGAGAAGCAAGGCTGAGCTGGTTTGACCATGTGCAGGGGACTATCCTTCATAGTTGATTTATTGGACAAAGAATGTTGAAAATGGAGCAGACAGGAGGAAAAAAAACAGAAGATTTGCCAATATCATAAAGGAGAACACACAGAGGGTTAGTGTGACAGAAGAGGATGCAAGATATAGAGTGAGATGGAGGAAGGTGATACATTGGCCCTTTCTCAATTCTCAAGTACGCGAGTCCATACTTGCGTTCGTGGCGAGTCCGGAATTGCCGAGAACGCAAGCACGGACTCGCGATTTGCACAATTGGAACACCAGCGTACTTGATGTCACAGGACACGTCTCTTACCAGTGAAACAATTCACAATAGACTAACCAGGAACAAGACAATTTAATGTAAGAAACTGGATATAAACCAATTTCTTGTCTTCAGATTTAATAGAAGCAATTCAGACTTTAGCCACTGGAACAGACAGGGAGCTGTTATGCACCGATTCTTGATTATAATCATCTGCACTAATAATCTGCCTTTAATGTGTTCCCAGCTGCAGAGTTTTAAACATGAACAAAGTCTGAAAAACATTAAATGAATATCAGTAATTGGAAAGGTACATAGAAAAAGTTTCAAGAGAACTGCCAGGTCTTCAGTCTGAAGCCAGAGTCATCTTACAGTCAGAGCAGAAGCCAGTTGGCTTTGTTCAAGAAGGTTCAGCCAGATCTAAGCAGGAAAAAAAGTTTTTAAATATATGTTGTAAGTTGTGAATAAAACTCTTAATGAACTCGGATGTTTACCACAAGTTCTGTGCAACTGACAAAGAGACTTCAAATAAATGAATGAACCTTTGACCACATCAAAATTCACACTGACAAATGGGAATTTAGAATAATGGAGAGCGATTCAGTAAGTCTGCTTTGTGCCGATATAGCTTGAGGGGATTGTTTGTCTCTTTAGACAGACTGGGAAAAACACAGACTGCAAAGAGCTTTATTTCCAGTGAATGATACCATATAGATAACAGTGATGGAACCTGGTAAGATTAAAGAGAAGAGAGTAGATGCTAGATCTGGGAGCAGAGGTCTACAGTTTGTGGCTCATGAAGTGCTTGAGCTCAAGAAGGGGTCACCAGTGAAAGTAGAGAGATGTTTTAGCCAGAGCATGCTTCATGACTCAAAACACTGAAGGCTCAGTTGCTGACACACTTTTCACTTTGTGATTTTATTACAAAAGAAAATCTGTTGTAATAATAATTTCAGATGGCGTACACAGACTCTTGATGTTGAGTGCGCTGTCTTGCATTAAGCTTAGAGATCATATGTAATTCTCCTTCCTTGCAGCTGTCTAATGAAGACAAAATTCCCTCTGAGCAAAAAGCTTTGTTTGGTTTCAAATTCACATGTGCAGTAAAGTAGGTTAAAAAACAACAAGAATGCTCTGCTTGAGGAGCTTGCACCAGCTATATCTGCATCATGCCTTAAATAATGTCTTAAAATGCTTAGATGCCACTGCAGACACACAGATAGGAGCAAAGAGATGGTCCCACAGCAGGGTGCTTCTCTGGAAGCTTTAATGAAACTCAGCTTAGTTACAAACAAAATCACTTAATTCTAAGACAGAAAAAATGGCATTTATGTTGGGCTTAACCCTGATTAAAACTATAACTGCGTCAAATCAGCATTTGAAAGCTGATTATCACCTTCATCTTTATTTATACTATAACATGAAAAGAATCTAATGTTTAATATGTTTGTTTTTCAAATGTTTAAGAAAATGAAAGATAGAAGATGAAAGACAGATATTCTCCCACAGTCTGATACAGGTATTTTGCTGCTCAACATACCTGTGTCTTCTTCCTTTTGTTTAATGATGGGCCTAATGTTTTCTACTACGAAGCCATGCTGTTGTAGATGCAGTTTGTCATTTAGCATTGACTTGCTGAAATATTCAGTGGCTTCCCTGAAAAAGATGGGAGCATATGTTACTCTGAAACATGTATATAACTTTCATCTTCCCAAATGTGCAAAGTGCAATTTCCATAAGCACTAATGCATCCTCATATCATCAGTGATGCAGGATGTTGACCTGAGCACTGATAACAATCAAGATGGTCGTCAAAGGAGCTTGCAAAGAAAAGCGTCTGGACTTCTTTAACTTACTTGAAGACGTTTCACCTCTCATCCGAGAAGCTTCTTCAGTTCTAAGGTCAAATGGTGGAGAGTCCCAGATATAAACCTAGTGGGAGTATCCCCCCACAGAGGGACAAAAGGACCCCCTGATGATCCTCTAATCGCCTGAGACAAGGTGTGAAACTGGGTGTGGGTCCCAATCAGCCCGAGTTTCGGGTGAGTTCATTGTGAAACCTGGCCCCACCTTATCATGCGAATTCCTGAGGTCAGATGGCCCAGGATGTGAGTGGGCGTTAAGGCGTCTGGGAAGGGATCTCAAAACTGGATTATAGATGGCAGAGAGTTGGTGTCATAAACCACCGCCTCTGTTCAAAGATGGTCGCTCACAGTGGACATAGATGGCTCTCAATTTTAAATACACGTAGACATTGAGGGCTAGCAGGAGGGACCATGCGCTTACCTGCTGCTCTCTGGCAGATAGCTCCATGCCCTCCTGGGTTTTAATTGCACCTTAGAACACACATGCATCAACACTACAATGAGCGGGTGGAGGGAGGTTTGGAGTCTTCTCTCACCCCCGTTCTCTGCGGCCTGCTGGAGCGGGGGGGCTAGGAGGAGGAGTTGGCCGTCCGACTGCGGTCTGGAGTGTGGGGCCTCCCTGCTGCTGCGGAGTCGGTGCGGTCTGCCTCTCCCCACCGCAGGGAAAAGGGTAACACCACCTGGGTCTGGGTGCAGTTCCCCCCTCCAGGGGCAAGGGTACCTAGACCCGGTTCGTAGAGTACGCTTGGGGAGTGTGATCGTGTGTACAGCGTCTCTTTATGTCTGTCTCCACGTTGGTTGAGTGTGGAGTAAGTGCATATGAGAGCATGAGGGTGGGAATGGATGTTTGTGTCTGTGTGTGCCTGTATGTCTGTGTCTATATGTCAGGTTGGGTATCAGACGCCACCTCTCTGGGGACATCTCAGGCCCTCCAAGGTTTGGAGGCCTATCTCCACCCACCACCACTTCCCCTGCCAGTGGCGGACTCCCTCAGGTGTCGGTACGTTGGTGGTTCTTTGTGTCTGGGGGTGGGCGTCCGGGTACACACCGGCTCACTCCTTGGCGGCCGCTTATCGGGGCCTGGAACCTGGGGCTCGCTCGGGCCACTTCGGAGGTGGACTGCTGAGTCTTGTCCTGTGGAGGTGGCTCTTCTGTGTTGTGCCATGCGCTTGTGAGCCACCTCCACAGGACAAGACTCAGCAGTCCATCTGCATCTTAAGGATAAAGGACACTCTTTTGAGGATGCCAATGTTCACATTTTGGACAGAGAGGACAGATGGTTTGAAAGAGGAGTGAAAGAAGCCATCTATGTCCACTGTGAGCGACCATCTTTGAACAGAGGCGGTGGTTTATGACACCAACTCTCTGCCATCTATAATCCAGTTTTGAGATCCCTTCCCAGACGCCTTAACGCCCACTCACATCCTGGGCCATCTGACCTCAGGAATTCGCATGATAAGGTGGGGCCAGGTTTCTCAATGAACACACCCGAAACTCGGGCTGATTGGGACCCACACCCAGTTTCACACCTTGTCTCAGGCGATTAGAGGATCATCAGGGGGTCCTTTTGTCCCTCTGTGGGGGGGATACTCCCACTAGGTTTATATCTGGGACTCTCCACCATTTGACCTTAGAACTGAAGAAGCTTCTCTGATGAGAGGTGAAACGTCTTCAAGTAACTTAACCCTTTACAGCCGATCGGAGCGGGCACGCTCTGTTTTGCGTAACTATTTTTAAATCCCGGTAGCTCTGCAACCAAGTAAGCTAGCGCAATAATTTTTTTTGCATATGAAACTGGAGGAGTTGTACTTACATCTTATGCCATCAGCTTGTCCTAGGTCACAGTTTCCTTCCACATATAGCTTTGCAAAAACTGCATAAAAATCACTTGCAGCAACAAAAACATGATATTCCAGAAACACGCTTCGCCGATCCATCAGCTGTTTGTAACACTTCCTACGTCCATCAGCGCGAACTATCACATGACCGCATGACCTGCCCGAAACCGGAAGTGACGTCATTTTGCGGAAATGTAGTTTTTTACGATCGGGGCCTTATGAGCTTGTGTTTTACTTGTTATGTGTTTTAAAAAGTTATGTTTGACTTTATGACTTTCTGTGTCGTTTCTGGGATGCTTAAGACTCATATTGCACTGCTGGAAATAGTTTATTTTGATGCATATGCTGTTATTTTGCAAATTTGCACTATAATATTTATTTTCGTTTTTCCTGCAGTATATAAAAATTGGTGTATTTCAAAAATAAAACTATGAAGACACTCAAAATAAATTTCCTGTGGTGGGAAACTAGTTTGTGTAACTTTTTTGTATTTACAGTTTTGAGGGATAAGCCTCTTAAATTTCTCTAACTAGAAATATATGTTAAAAAAACAAAAACGATTTTCAATTTTTTTGTAGTTTATTGCACTTTTTTGCAATTTATGTAATTACTATGCACCTAATGCAGACATATTATTAAAGTTTGGGCTATAATGGTTGTATTGATGTATAGCAACTTGAAATGCTCCCAAAAATGGCTCCACAGCATGTAAAAATATAATATAAGCTCTGGCGAACTTGGTTCTATGGTAGGTCTTAAAGGGTTAAAGAAGTCCAGACGCTTTTCTTAGCAAGCTCCTTTGACTACGATGACCTGGATGACTGAGAACCTTCACAGACAATCAAGATGGTCCCTCTCCACTTTAGTCCAGGGAACACAGTGTCTGTGTTTTTCAAATAGAATTAAAACTTTTGGATTCATTTGAGCTCAGAATAGTTTTTTTCTTTGCCTCACTCCATTTAAAACGAGCTTTGACCAGGAGGATATCACAGAATTCATTCATCGTGTTCACACGAGTTCTTTATGATGGAGCTTTAATCTAAGTTTTTGTATGGCACGACAATGGTTTTTCTGAAGTCTTGCTGAGCCCATTCAGTGATTCCCGTGACAGAATCATGCCTTTTTTAAATTTAGTGTTGGCTAAGGGCCCAACAATCACCGACATCCATCCATTTTTGAAGTATAAGCCTCGTCCCTTGAGCAGATTTACCGACTCTTTTATTGACATTATGTACTAGATGAGATATTCAAACTCTTTGCAACACTCTTAGTTTAAACATTTGATATGTTTTCTGTGTTCTGTGAATAAAATATGGATTTATGAGTACTGCAAATTCTTTCATTATGTTTTTTTTCATAGACATTTTACACAAATGTCATAACTTTTTTTGGACAAGGTTTGTAGTTATAGAGCAGTCATTTGCATTTTGCATGTAAATTTAATACTTAATTTCACTCAGCACTTAAAAACTTCTAATTTTACCAGCTTTTCAGATGATAATATTTTTGGAACAGGTGCTTGATATAGGCCTTCATTCAGACAAACTGTAGACAGTTCATTTCATTTCAGCAGGCCACACAAAACGCTAACTCTTAGTTAACTTCTTTTTCCATCACCTGTGTTTAATGGCACTCCCAGGAATTCAGCAAATTATGCATGCCATTGTACATCTTTGAGTATATTTTATTTTGACAATTTAAAATGTGAGCAAACAAGAGCATTTTCAGTGTGTTGTGTGGAATTAGGTCACAGCGCAATACACAAGCTGAACACTGAGAGTGACTGGTACCCATCAGTATGAAGGTTATTTTTACCCCATCAGTCATGTAACTATTTTCATTACTTCAAAGCAATTAAAATAGTTACTGTAAAATTTAACTTAGTGATAACCATTTAAACTGAGCAGACACAAAATAAACTATGCATTGTTTGGAAGGGGTGCCAGGTTAGACAGACCCTCTTCTCTCTAAAAAACAAAAACAAAAACATGACAGAACAGCTCAGGTTTGCACAAGACTTCTGAAACAATGTCCTTTAGACAGGTGAGACCAAAATGGAGATGAAGAGACATAATACACAGCACCATGTTTGGGGAAAACCAAACAGCGTATCAACATCTCATACCAACTGTCAAGTACAGCGGTGCAGGGGTCATGATTTAAGATCGTTTTGTAGCCACAGGACCTCGGCACCTTGCAGTCATTGACTCATCCATGACCTCCCTCATATACTAGAGTATTCTTGATATCTATATCTAGTATTTTACAACAACAACTTAAATTTGCTCATGCAAAGATAATGATCACACTGCAGTAGCAAATCTACAACAGAATGACTGAAATAGAAAAGAATCAATGCGTTGCAATGGCCCAGTTACAGTCCAGGCCCAGATATAACCAACAAAATGGTAAGCAGTACTTGTGTGCATGTCTCACTCTTTTACTGGAAAATTTTCATGCTGTCTTTAAAGCTTTTAAATTAGAGCCAGCCCATCCCTGCTGCCATGACTAAGAAAATAAAATGCCCACAAGCTACAGTCATGGCACATTGTATCAGCGTCTACTGCTGGATGATCATTTCGCTTAACACAAGTAATTATCACATTTAACATGACTAATTTAATTGAACATAAATTAGCGTGATCTTCCTCAGGCATCAACTCCACCCATGTTCTTTTACATTATTGCTATACTGAAATCCACAGAGTTTCAAGGATTGGCGTAGAGACATAACTGATATTTCTTTTCCCACCCCATAACCATTTGTGTCACCAACCTTTTAGAGACGAGATACCAACTTTTCTGAAACCTGTCAGCATTTTAAACCGATACAGGGTTTAAATCATGCTTTTTTATGTGCATTTCATACATTTTTACTTTTTGGGAAACAGAACAAACAGAATCTCCCTTTTTCACAATACAGGAGAATTCACACTCTTGCTTTATCACTGTCCCCAGTTTGATTATGGGTCTGTGAAAATACATACAGAAAGAGATGAACATGTGGAATGAAAAAGGTGAAATGAATGTCAGCTGCAGCGATATATCAGCCATCTTAGTCCAAATGTCAGCCAGGCTTTCCTCCCCCGATAAAGCAACAGAGTTATCAAACTGCTTCCTATTGCTGCTGCCATGGTGACAGGAAGGTATAGAAGAGGTGAATCAGAGGCTGATAAGTTTAGGAAATAGATGTCACTGCTTCAGTCATGCTTTGCTGTTGTGTGCTGAAATTGTCCACATCCACAAATGGTTTGTAAAATGTTTCAAAGGAAAAAGAAAAAAGGTTAAAGTCTGAATTGTCATGTGTACTTTGTTAAAACACTTACAGCTATTGTGTTTAGCCGCCTGTCGAGTTCAAAGATTTCTTTTAAATGCCAAATCTTAAAAAGCAACCTTTTTTTTTCTCCATGTGGCATATTTTTAAAGTTTATCTCATTATGTTTGAGAGGATTTTATACACCCAAGAGTCGCAGCATTTCTCAAACCACTGCAGACCATTTAATCCTTTCAGTGGAAGCAAATTAATTAATTAATTAGTAACAGAAAGTGGTAGCTTAATTTCAGGTTTAGAAAGAGTATAAATGTGTAAAAGGCTGTTACATCCTGTGAGGCTGTGGGAGTGTGTGGGCGTGGTGTTGTCTTCTCCCTCTCCTCCTCCTTTCTTGCCCCTCCCCTTGTCTCTCTCTGCCCCTGCCTTCTCCTTTAGAACACACCTGCTGCTCATCTGCCCTCGTTTACCACCAATTACCCTCAGAGGTGATATAAGCTGGAGAAGAGCAGTGTGGTGGTGGTGGTAGTAGTAGTAGTCGTAGTCGTCTGGTGGATTTCCTCTGTGCTGGGTAGTGTGTGAGATACTGGTTTGGTATGGAAACGGCCTGCTGTGTGTGACCAGTCCCGCTGTGCGTGGCTCTTTGTGAGTAGTGCTTAACTGAGTGGTGGTTTCCCATAAGTGACGGTGGCCTCCATTAGTTTGTTTGGCCTGCCTGGGTATTGTTACTAGCAGCGTTGCTGTCTTTTTCTGTTGAAGCCTTATAGTTGTTTTCTTTATTGAAGTGGTCACTATCTCTTTGGGTTGACCTGTCTGATTTATTATTAAAGCAGCGGTGCTGTCTCTTTTTGTTACCATTTATCATTATTGAGGTATTTGATTATAATAAAGATTTATTTTGTGTTAAATACCTCTGCCTGGCGTTCTTTTCATTTCACCCAGATCCAACTGTTCCTGTCCCCCACCCTCATCGCCTAGCTTTTATGTGGGGACGTAACAAAGGCCCTGAAAGGTCAAAGGGACTGCAACTTCAGAACGTGCTAGCAAATAGAAAAATGCTTTAAAAGCACACAAAATACAACAGAAGCTGAATAAATACAAACAGAAAAGTGATTTTGTGGAGACGTCAGGAACAGAAAGCAAAACATTCAAATGACTGTTGGTTTTGTAAGGGCGAAAAAGTAACGTGTTCTAATTGTACAATATGTTTAATACTGTAGCTACATGTTTGCTATCAGTTGTTTATATTATTTTATACATTAATGTGTATTATTGGGCGCTCGTGGCTCAAGAGTTGAGAGTTCGCCTTGTAATCGGAAGGTTGCCGGTTTGAGCCCCGGCTTGGACAGTCTCGGTCGTTGTGTCCTTGGGCAAGACACTTCACCCGTTGCCTACTGGTGGTGGTCAGAGGGCCCGGTGGCGCCAGTGTCCGGCAGCCTCGCCTCTGTCAGTGCACCCCAGGGTGGCTGTGGCTACAATGAAGCTTGCCATCACCAGTGTGTGAATGGGTGGATGACTGGATATGTAAAGCGCTTTGGGGTCCTTAGGGACTAGTAAAGCGCTATATAAATACAGGCCATTTACCATTATCCCTTTCAATAATTTCTGTAGTATGATTTTTGTGAGATTTTGCAGTGTTTTTCCTACGTCAGCTGTTCTTTATTAAGCTTCTGTTTTGTTTTGTTTTTTTTGTTTTTGTTTTTTTGTGTCATTTTTCTATTTGTTTTCTGTCATGTTTTGCAACTTTCTTGGTTGGACTCAAGTGCGGGACTCAGGCAAGACGGCGAGACGTAGAATAAGCTTTACAATACTTCATTCGCTTTAACACAAAACTGAGAAAAACAAAGATTTCTTGAACATGTGGAAAAGGAAACTAAGGGTTACTTGGAACGTAGACAGAACTGAGCACTAGACTTTAACTGGGCAAGAGACAGGCAAATGGAGCGGAGGCAGGCAGCAAAAGGGTAGGCTGGATCTAGGGAAGGAGATGACAGGTCAGGCGGAGCAGGGAAGAGAGTTAGGTGATGTTATCCAGAGAGCTATTGTGAGATGCCTTACTTGTAATCCAAGTGAGATGGAACTGAGGAGGGAGTCAGAGGAGAAGCCTTGGATCCCCAAGTTACTGAGGAAAGGGTGGGCAGACAGGGGGAGCAGGAGTGGAGATCCAGTGACAGAGTTTGATCCGTAGCAGTAGCAGAAGAAACGGTGTTCCTGAAAAGGTGAATGTCAGGGAATGATCCAGGGTTAGCTGAGTCACTAGAGAAAGGAGGAAAACAGAATTACTTGATGTGAGGTCATTTAATTAGAGCAAGACTAACAACTAGCCCGTTTACCACTCTAAAAGAGCTGATAATCTTTCGGAGTCTGGATGGCTGCACTGGTCCTTAAGTATTGCAGTTGATTGGTGATGACTAGCAGGTGAACAGAGGAGGAGAGAAGGATGCTGCAGCTCTGCCCAGGTAAGGCGGAGATGACGACTGCCCAGAGATCAAGGCTTCTTATGACATTTTCTTAAGCTGCAGTGCATTTGATATCTCAGGGCCATTGTGTAAAAAGACGCTCACTACAATTTCTCAGTGTAGGAAAGTCTCAGACTCCATCTGGTCTGAAGTATATAATGGCATAAAATATGTAAGTGTGTGTAGCAGGGACATGCTAGAGGAAGAAGATAACACCATTCACATGGGGAAGACCATCATGACCTCCTGTGAAGCTGACATTGACCTGCTGTGCTCCAGAGATGCATATGAGTGACATGCTGTCACTGCGATGTCGGTATCACAGAGGAACGTGATCAGTAAATCAGTCTATTCTGCACAGAGCATTAACATATTGCCTATATAGTCTACATGCATAGCGAAGATGTGTGTTTGTTTATGCATTTGGAAAGGGTCGTTTCTGTGTTGCTTCGTGCTGCTTTTCCTCAGTTCTTCAGTAATGCTGCTGTATCTTGCTTATTGCCAAGATGTCAGGGCAAAGGTGTTGTATTTCTTTATTTGTTTACTTAATGTAACTAATATTTACATTGATGTAAATGGGATAATGTCGGAGTGTTTGATGCGTTTTAAAGCATACAGTAGACGATGGTTTGGGTGCAATACGTGTGTGGATTAGGAACACTGCATAAAAATAAGTAGGAAGTCACCAAAGCAGCAGTAAGCTACATTGATGCTACATCATTTCAGTAGGAAAACAATGTCCATGTGACCAAATGCCTCCCCTTTGTGTACATTTGAAAGCTGACACACTGGAAGCCAACTGGCACAAATAAACAAAAGATGATTTAAATTATACTGGTGTGCAACAAAAATCTGCTAACTACGGAGGTCATTTGAGTATAGTAAACTCATTATTTTGCTCAAGAAATCCATTTAAGAATGGATTGATGATGTTTCACGTTAACTTGCCATAGAAGTTGGGTACACTGATGACAAAGGGATGAACATAGTCAAGGAAAATATGAGGCATCTAAACGATGACAGACTCCACCTAAGATGCCCAAAGTGTCAAAGAAAATATCTCCTACACCTTTACAACACCATCACCTAAACCACTGATAGAAGGGAGGATTGATCCAAGCTGATCCAAATGTCTCAGCAAAAACCAAAACTTTTCCAGCTTTGCAATGTTTTGTCTCAATTTGATAAAACCATGAGACTTGAAGCCTAAATTTCCTTTTCTTAGCTGACAGACACGGTACCCGGAGTGGTCTATTGTTGTTGTAGCTGTTTCAACTTCAAGTCTCAATATGTTGTGCTTTCGAGATGCTCTTCTGCATACCTCGCTTGAAGTCAGTGATAATTACTCCTACCTTATCTTCTGTCATCCAGTCCAGGATGACAGAAGATAAGGTTCCTTTGCTTTCTCTCTCCCTGTCTTCCTCCCTTTTTCCTCTCAGGTAGAGTTGTGAGGTGGCACTTCTTGCTGGGGGTGGAGCCTCTGTTTTGCTGTCTCACATCTCTTCATCACTGAAGCAGCAGTATTTAAAGACTAACTTTTGCATCCACTCTCTGCCAGATTGTTGTTGCCTCTATGGTGGAAATTGGTTCCTAAGACTTAGTAACCTTACTATTTCATCTGATTCCAGTAACTGTGAAGTGAAGGATAGGTTTCCCTTGCTCATTCCCCCATCACTGTGGAATTCCTGAATCCGTTGTCACCCCAACTAGTAAGAGCAAACCTGTTATCTAGGAACAGTCACAACTTACCTACCTGCGCACTCTGCCGCTCTCTGGATTCCTCAGGCCAGTCACTGCTTCCTCTCCAGCTTGTTAATAGGAAAAAACAAAGTAGTCCACTTTACGCTTTGGCTTCCAAAAATAAGAGCAATTCTGGAAGCCTTACCTATGGCTGAGTCTAAGTCTTGTTTAGGCTTTGGCAGTCACCCCTTTGAGCTCCTGTAATCAGAGAAACTTACCTCTTGCTTTTCCTGGTACTGTTGAATTTCTACTTCCTGTAAATAAACCTTTTAAAACTGTGGCCGGTCTCTGGGTCAGCATTTTTGAGTCCAACCATTTGGTAATTGTGATACTATCAGCTTGAAACAGTCTGGCCATTCTCCTCTTACCTCTGACAACAACCAGGCCTTTTTTTATCCAAAGAACTGCCACTCACTGGACATTTTCTTTCTTTAGGACCATTTCTGTAAACTCTAGTTGACTGTGTTACACTATACATAGAGAACTTGGTCTGCATAAACAGTATATTAATAAGACAATAGTAAGAAAGCTGTAAATTTCCCAGCTTGAACATTTATGCTTAAAGTGTGTTATCCTTTCAATGTCCTTCATTTTTTCCTGTAATTTGCATAAGAATGAGCATCACTTTTATATCTTTATGTATTCTTTGAGCAAAGTTTTTGATTTAACATTAAAGGATGAAGATGGTATCAAGATTACCTCTAAAACGATGACAGTTTAATTAATTTTTGCTATACCCACCAGAAACTGACAAGTTAAACATTTGTTCCAGTAGGCAGATTTAATACTTGAAATATTCAGACAAGAAATAAACAGCAGAGGCCATAATTTAGCACGTATAGGTTTGCTTTCAATATCAGTACATCGTTCTGTTACCTATTGTTGCTGCTGTTTATGTCAACATTCACAAACAAGCACCCATAATCACACGAAGAGAAAGTTTACAATGTTTCCTTGTGCAATTTTGACAGGTAGGGGTAGCGCTCTCTCATTTTTTCACTGCCATAACAGCCTCCAGCTCCAACTTCAGGTAATGAGGTAAGAATGTGAACAAAACACACACTTCACACAATGTTTCATGTAAGTGGTAAAGTGTAACGTGAAAACAAATATTCTTTAATGATTAAAAAACACATTTGTTTGTCTCTGATAGGCAACAGTGCAGTATGTTATGTTAGCTGGGCTGGGCTGTAATTCTGTAGCCATGCAAATCATTTTATAGGTATTTTCCCATGTTTTGATGTATAGTAAAGTGATGTGTTGTGAATGTAATTTCAAAAGCACTTACATAAATGATGACAGTTTATCTTGAGATGAAACTAGAATAACTGCCATAGTGGGGCTTACAACCACTGACAAAGTAGCACACTTTAATAATATTGGCTTTATCTATTATCTACTTGACCTGGTTAAGTTAAAGTTAGACTGTGGGTCGCTGCCATACACAGCAGATACATTGACCTTGATGTTTGTTGACCCTACTTTTGAAGTCCGACTTTAGCATCATTATTATCCTCATCTCGTAGAACTTTTACTTGGAAGGCAAATGGTCTCTGTTTCTCTTTCACATCACAACTAATAGTCACTGAGATGGCATCTTCCATGAAAACTACAGGAAACTACTGCAATCTACTAGCGACCAAAGCAATCACAAGGATGTTTTTAGTTCAGCACCCTCTTCGCGACTGATCCCACTCACTGACAGCAAACTTAGTTTTTTTGTCCTGGATGTGAATGCTGCCACTTGGTCTTTCAACCAGGGGCGTAGAAAGCCCTGGGTTTCTCAGAAAGAGGCTTACATGACTGTCATAGGGGGGAAAAACAAACTGGCAGGCTGCTGTTCTAATTGTGACCAAACAAATATTTCAAAAATTAACGTTTCAATCTACTAGTACATCTTTAAAGAAAAAAACCCATAAAACCCCCAATTATCGTTTTCCTTTGTTTAATTCAAAACAGCAAAACTCTGTGTGTTCTATATTAATTCCATGTAAAGTGAAACATTTTGTTGTCATTTCTAAATTATTGTTAACAATATGAATAAAGTGTATCTGCCTGTGCAGTTCAGTACACTCAAACACAATCACAGGGAAGACTGCTGACTTGACAGCTGTCTAGATGATTCCCTTCACAAGGAAGGTAAACCAGAGAAGGTCATTGCTGAAAAGGCTGGCTGTTCTCAGAGCTGCTGTATTGAAGCACATTAATGGAAAGTTGACTGAAAGGGAAAAGTGTGAAAGGAATAGGTGTGCAATTATCAGAGATGACTGCATCCTTGAAAGGATTGTCAAGAAAATTAAATTCAAGAACTTGGGAGTGCTTCACAGGAAGTGGACTGAGGCTGGTATCGGTGCAGCAAGATCCTCAGCACCCACAGACGTCTTCAGGAAAGAAGTTACAACTCCCCCATTCCAAAGTGTAAAATGCTTGTGAATCACAAACATGTCAGAAGCATCCTAACTGGGCTAAGGTAAAATGAACTGGACTGTTGCTCGGTGGTCCAAAGGCCACTGCTCAAGATGTAAGGAAATTCAAGATCCTAGAGTCTGAAAGGAATGGAGAGACACAGGATTGTGTGAAATTTTCACAGTATCTCATGATTTGGTAGCAATGTCATTTATTGGTGTTGGTAGTGGATGGCGTTGCAGGTGTCAATGCAGGTGTCTGCCAGGAGGTTTCATCACATTTCTTGCTGACAAGCTTTATGGAAATGTTCATTTTCTTTCCCACTAGCACTGGGAAACCATTATTAAC
Organism: Copadichromis virginalis; assembly: GCF_057382275.1. Lineage (NCBI taxonomy): Eukaryota > Metazoa > Chordata > Actinopteri > Cichliformes > Cichlidae > Copadichromis > Copadichromis virginalis. The sequence goes on along the minus strand of NC_140626.1, from coordinate 19,394,109 downwards.
AAATGGTTTGCTGATCATGTTGTGTACTGTTTCTGTTTGGCCAGGCAACTCTGACCCGAAGCTCACAGATAATCTATGGGTTACTGTCATGATGACAATGGGACAAACCTTCAAAATAAGTTTGCTTTTTGTGCAGAAACAAAAATGAAAAATCTGTGATATTACTTGGATGTACTCACCCCTGCACAAATTTGTTTGCTTTCCGGATTTGCTCAAATGAATTTATAAAACACACGAATGGAGTGTTGATTGGTTTCTAATTTAAGGCACCATCTTTTAGCTGATTTATTCTGTATTACTCTACTCATACTGCATAATGATGGAGAAGGAAGCAGACCATGATGAAGTCTATCTTCTCATTCAGAACATTTAGTCATTACTGCATGTTTATTTCCCTCTCAGTCAGATCCTTTCAGTGTTTTCACATGCCTGTCCTTCAGTCAGCTGTAATACATCATTCCCATGGCATGAAAAGGAGTTTAATTTGATGGCTAAGTAAATGTAGATTGTTTTGTTTGTGTCCGACTGCATATTGATGCACTCTTATACAAGCCATTGATCTGAGACATTCAAATTAGCAAAAAGGACAAGCACATCAAATACAGCATTCAGCAATGTTGGACCAGCAGTGTTTTTAATCTGTGTGCCAGGTGGAAAAAAAGGAAAGTAAACAAGGCCTTTGTCTATGCAATTAGACATCCTCAAAGGCATATATATATATATATATATATAGCAGCTGGATAGCGTAGTGCACTGAAAAAAATAATCAGTGGTATAAACGTAAAAAAATTATTGTAATCGGTTGCACGAAATTAAGTTATGTTTGGTTAACCTTAGTTTTTTATGTTATACCTGCACACATTTTTCTGGTAACACAAACATGACTTTTTTATGTTGTTGTTATGTTTTTCATTCCGGTCAAATATTTATAGAAACCACTTGTTTATCAGACATGAACTTTTTGTGTTAATTGTATTGGACTACTATGTGTTATATTGACAAGATTATTTTATGGTAAGCTTATTTTATTTTATAACAAATTTCTAATATATAATATATAATATAATATAGTATATAATTGAGTGTTCAATAAATAAAACTAAATTAAGGCTGATCTTACTGTATGTACTGTACACTTTCTCTTCAATCAAAGAAATAAGCAAAACATTTTTGAACAATGACCTGTATTTTTGAAAATACTACACAGTTGTAACAATGGACTTTCAATTCAGGCTTCCAAAATATACATGAGTCATATTTGTACAATGCATCTCTTGAAAAACATTCCATAACATTCCTCAAAGTTATCTGCTGTAACCTGAATTCAACATTGTGGGGCCTTATGACATCGCGCTTATGTAAAAAATAGTTTTTTAAATGTAAGAGCCATAAGGTAATATGGCAACAGGGGTGTAATTATTAAAATGACACAAAGAAGAGACTTAAAATAACATTATAACCCACAGGCACACAACCAAGAGACCTAAACTGATTAGTATTGGCTTGCTTCTATCACTAAACATCACAATCACTAATACTAGACGATGCAATCTGTTTGTAGTGGTGCACCTTGGGAAAAAAATTGCAAACTGGTGAAATTGGTGCAAGGCGCCATTTCCATTGAGAAAAATGGACATTCAAAGTTTGAATTTTTTTTTAAAAGAGTCATGGCTTGAAAAGTGAAAACTGCAGTAATAAAGGCCCCAAGTTGAAAAGTGCCAGAAAAATAAGTTTCACTATGTCCTGCAACTTTACCAGTGCTGGCTTAAAAGAAAGGATGGTACATATTTGAAGAGGTAAACATGTTGTTCCCACATCATAACTGGAAAACTGTTCAATCGTACAGTCTGGTCCTGAAAACCTGGGCCTTCTTTGAAAGGCTGTTCCTTTTGAGCTCCATAACCAGTTTCTATAATACCTCGAAGGTATACTTTTCCAGTGGGTAGGTGAGGTTCAAAGTGTACATTAGTCCAAACAGCATTGCAGCTGCTAGGGTATAGTTATCCAAATCCTGCCAGACTCTCTGGCCTTCAAGGACTATCCCGATGTCCTCAGGGCTGCCATTGGCATCTCTTGACTTTATGATGTAAATTCCCATGGTTGTTTCCTTATTAGATCGTTGGATAATGGCTTCATCTGTGGCCTAGAAAATGCAGAATTCCAAAATTTAATTAAACAGAACACTGGTCAAAGAACATTATACCAAATCTTATTTTAATCTGTGTCACTATTCCAAAAAATGTTAACATTAACACATTAGGTGAACAAAAATGGATTCATTACAGCATGTGATTTGAGTCCTCAGAATGCTTAAAAAGGTAATGAAGTGAAATCTCCATGCAAAGAAGCAGAATACGGTCAGAGCACAGAGAGGTGTTCAACTATCAACTCCACACATAGAAAAATGCAGGTAAAAGAAAAAGAAAAAAAACGCACCCATGGTAAATTGTGAAAATCCCAGGTGATTTTCGACATACTCCTGGCATAGAGTGACAAGCAGCATTTTGTTAAAATTATTATTTTCCCTAAAGTGTATACACAAATTAATTTTTTTCTTACCTGGGCCGTGGGCTCCAGAATGTTCTGAAGTCTTCTTCCTATTTGTCCTCCTCGCCTTTTGAAGACCTTTATTAGTTTGTCAGATAGCACATCTATCTGCGAGAGTAATCTGGACTGCAGTGGCATGGTGGTAATGCGCTTAAACTCTGCATTTATCTAAAAAGAGAAGTTGTCACATAAAAATGCTGTCAAAATCTCAAATCTCACAAGGTTACATCCACACAAAGTTATATTACTATTTATTAGCTATGGGTCCCATGTTGCTGAGCAGTTCCATAGTTGCCCTTACTTCCAAACCACCCAAAGCCTGTTTGCAACCACAGCAGTTGCCTCCTTCTGGCCATTTTGCAGTTCTGCCAAATGACCCAGAAACGACATCTATTATTGTCATATACACATCAAGGTCTTTCATTAATACTTAGTTAAATTAGTTAATTTGACCTTTCCAGAAAATTTACCTTACAGAATGTGAGATAAGATATGCAAATCTTCACTAGTAAATAAAATAATGTTATTAAAACCTTAACAGTAACACCTCTACATAACAGCGCTAGACAATTGTTCTGAAGCAACACCAATCTGCCCTTCAGCAGGGATAAGCACCATATATCGATACAGAAAAAATAAATTTAACATATTTATATTGTCATTATTTTTTATCTCTTTAAGCCCTCCTCTCAGTCTCTCTATAAATCAGTTAAAATAATTTGTTGGGTTTTTGTGTGTCTTTAACATGTTATCAGTAGATTACATTCACTGCCCCAGAACATGAAATAAAGCCCCACGTCATGCACTTCCTCTCCTAATGAGTACTGCATAGGTGTCATGCCCTAAATAAACCGACTTTAGTGAAGACACCCCCCCCCCCCAACACACACAGAGCCCACCCCATGGCAAACTAGCTTATTTAACTGTATAACTAAAACATTTTAGGTACAACCAGTTAACTAAATGGACACGAGTTTGTTAGTCTGTATTCACTGAGAAAAAACAAGCGGATGTGACTGGGCACACACTGAAAAAAAGCTAATGCACATAATATTGTCCCGCAGCTTAAGCTAGCATTATCGTTAGTTAACTTAAGGAATGACTTGTTTTTTACATTATGTTGCTCAACAGCAATTCATGAGAAAAACTTCCCCATCTAATGGATGTTCTCTTCGTTTCCTCTCAAACATGTAGTTTTCAGTTTACCTTGACAAAGTAAAGCTCAGCACCAAACGTAAACGAAGCGAAGACAAAAAATGGCGGACCGCCACAGTGAATTTTCCCTCGCAAAACACACCCTGGGGGTGGAGTTTCAACAGAAAACATAACTATTTTCTGTTATTTTGATATGACTGGTTTTAAAAGACTGAACATCCTTCTAAAACAAGTGAAAGGCGTGAGACTTAATTATGTTTAGACCAAAAATATAAATGATTCATGTTGGATATATTTACTGTATTTTTACTAATTTAACAACCTCATCATTGCATTAGTCGCTTTATGCTATAGCATTACGCTTACATTAGCTTGAAGCTCAAGGTCGTCATTTTATTTAATTTCTTTTTCTGGGCTTACAAACAGGACACACAACATTTAGATAACCGTTACACTGAATCTTGGGTCTGTGTTGAGTCTTCCAGCTGCTGACTACAGAAGCTAGATTGACCTTTCAGCATGTTTATAGCGGCTGTGGCTATGTGCTGGTAATGTTACCGTGTGTGAGCAGTCACATTGGCAGCAGACATGTTTCAACAAACTAGTCATATCCCAGCCCTACATTAGCTTGTTTAATGGTTAAGACACTGCAGGTACCACCACTTACTACAGACACCGATGCAAGTTTGTAATAGTCTGTTAATTTAGACTGAAAGAATATAGAAACAATATTAACTCACATTATATATGTTAATTACTAATTTGCTTATCGCATAATTTCGGTTACCATTAGCTAACTGGAGCCTAACATTGGCCTTTCATGGTTTTCGATAAACAGCCCACATACCTGTAAAATAACAACACCCAGTAAAAGTCCACATATATAAAGGGTCTACACTCGTTCTCACTGGTGTGTTAGCTTTAGAGATGGCACGATACCACTTTTTTATGTCCGATACCGATACCGATATCATAAATTTGGATATCTGCCGATACCGATATGAATCCGATATAGTGTTTTTTAATCAACAAAACTGTTTTTTAAATATCTTGCTGCATTTTGCAAGTCTGCAAGTTCATACTCAAGTTTAAAACAACAACTACACTAAAGCTATTCTGTTATACCTGTATACAAAAAAAATATTTCATAGTTCAGCAATACTGATCAATCTAATAAACTTAGACCTACACCATCCTCCCTATTCTGGTATTTTAAAGAGTACTTAGCGTAAATATTAAGCAACCTAACTAATAGGGTTCCAACTCCCAGCAACAACAAAAATAAATAAATAAAAAATAGGGAACCACCCCTCACGCGCCACCTCATGATGCTTAATCGACGTAATCAACCTTAATTTGATGCAGTGTGAAAAAAAATGCACAGAAATCAATTATTTTTCAAGAAATATTAAATAGATTCAACATCTTTCTTCAACAAAATTGCAGACTGCACAGATGGTACCTTCCCAAAGGAAAAAGTACTATAGCTTACTAGGGTATATTAGACTTAATAGTCACTATATACAGTAATGGACTTCTATTCATTTTGCATCAAATTAAAACTTTGGGTGTCAGATAATTATTTATTAAAAGCTCGACATTTTAAATGAGAATAAGAAAGAAAAGTATGTCTTAGGGCATGAACAGGGAAGAGGGGGCACAATCGGCCCCCCTGGCTAAACTTTGCTAGATCCGCCCCTGCACAGTTACCAGCCGTCAGCTACGTAGAAAAAGATCCTGGTGTAGAAAGTAATAATAAATAAATTCTAACAACAGCTGATCAAGCTTAAACGTGCTGCTGTTGTTCAGCCGATGGTTTCCTCTTTCTGGTGCAAAGTGGGCCAAAAGCAAACTAGAGACAGACTCGCGACAGAAAAGCCGATCAGCTGATCATTTAAGCAGTTTCATGATTGAAGTAGCAGCCGGAGAGCGAGAGGCAGTCGCTCGTTAAGCTTAACGTGGGAATGCTTTACAAACATTCAGAGATGGACTTACACACTTGCTTTACTTCTCTCGGGATAACTTTGTCGGAGATGAAATGCCAGGTTGCTAGCGAAGCTCCACATGCTATCCAGACCACCGACAGGTCCCGCATGCCACAGCCGCTCTATCACGTGATGCATACTGCTCCGACGTTCTGAGGTGAGTTACGGCTGTTGCAAGTTTTGTGAGGTGCTTTCGTGATATTTAATGGATCGGATTACATTTTTTATTTTTCTCCGATATCCGATCCAGTCATTTAGGTCAGTATCGGACCGATACCGATACGTAATATCGGATCGGTCCATCTCTAGTTAGCTTTAAAATCTTATTTACCTTCAAGTGTAAAACTCCAGATGGTAGTAGATTTTCCAAAGCGAGAGACAAAAATGGCAGACAGCGCAGCCGATTTTTCCTTTCCAGGGGGCGGAGCTTGAGGATAAAACACGACTAACTTGTTTCTTTTCAACATGATTTGTTCTAAAAGAATCAATATTCTTAAAGAATATGTGAAAATTAAAAGACAAAAATATGTTTAGATGTGAAATTTAAATTAGTCATGCTGGATATATGAAGTAATTCTATGCAAATTCAACAACCACCCTATTGCATTTTTTTCAGTGTGGTTAGACTACACGCCTTTGGAACAGAGGATCGCAAGTTCGATTCCTGCCTGGGGCGTCTGTATCCAGTAAGGGTCCTAAGGCTAGACCCCCTATGCTAAGCAAGCCTACCGCAGACATGAGCGAGACAGATAAATATGAAGGCATGCCGGCTCGGACGTCGCCCGGATCAACAAGGTCCGCGTCAGGTGTTGAGGAACCAGGGCACCCTGACGAAAAGTGGGCTACTGGAACAAGAAGGCATCGGTGGGCAAGAGACAAAAACAGGGCATTGTTGGAATGCTACTACGCAAGTAACCCTGGCGGAAGGGGCTACATGAATAGGATGAGGGACCTATGGATTCTTCAATACCCAACATCCACAATGACGGCGAAACAACTAGTAGCTCAGTGTTCCAACATTCGAAAGAAGGGACTGCTCTCACAGCTAGAGATTGACGAGGTACAACACAAATGCTACGGCAAGGAGGAGTCAGGACGCCAGGTCAGGGGGGAGATATCATCACCCGAGATTGGGTACATAGCCCCAAGTGCGATAGGAGAAGGATCGTTGAGTGCGAGAGGAACTGACCTGAAAAATAGGATCATGGCCAAGCTTGAAACCTGGATCCCCCGTAGCCGGTTACCAAGATTACGTGAAGTACCCTCAGAAGGTCTGCTAGATGATGTTAATGCAGCACTACGGGCAATACCTACAACCACGATTACCGACACTAACAAGCTCATCTACAATACGGCAACAGTGATCAGTGAGATGCTTGGCTACAAGTTGAACAGCGACAAGGGGCAGTACCCTCCATGGAGAAGGAGGCTAGAGGGCAAGATCAAAGTAGCACGGAGGGAGGTTAGCCAACTAACGGAGTTGCAGAAAGGTGCGACAAATAAGGTGCCTAAGAAATACAGCAAGCTGTCCATACCTGAGGCCTTGGAAACTGCCAAGCAAAGACTCACAGCCTTGGCCAGCCGCTTGAGGAGGTACACCAGAGAGATAGAAGGCAGGAGAATAAACCAGCTGTTCTCCACAGAACCAGCAAAGGTGTACTCTCAGTGGCAAGGGAACAATAATAAGAGAACAGCACCACCAAGGCTGGAGACGGAGCAATACTGGAAGAGCATATGGGAGAAGGATGCAACCCATAACGGCAATGCTCAATGGCTAGAGGATCTGAGGGCAGACCACAGCGACCTCCCTGAACAGGGTCCAGTAACCATCACAGTGGCAGATATCCAAGAAAGGGTCTCCAGTATGAAGAGTTGGACAGCACCAGGGCCCGACATGGTTCACGCCTACTGGCTGAAGAAGCTGACTGCACTCCACGAGCGTCTGGCAGCACAAATGAACCAGCTGCTAGTTAACGAGAGACACCCGGAATGGCTAACTGAAGGCCGGACGGTCCTGATCCCCAAGGACCCCAAGAAGGGACCGGTCCCCTCCAACTACCGACCAATAACCTGCCTCAGTACTACATGGAAGCTCCTGTCAGGCATCATATCGGCTAAGATGAACAGGCACATGGGTCAATACATGAGCGGGACACAGAAAGGAATTGGCAAGAATACCAGAGGCGCAAAACACCAGCTACTGGTAGACAGAACAATCAGCCGAGACTGCAAGACCAGACTGACCAACCTGTGCACTGCCTGGATTGATTACAAGAAGGCCTATGACTCAATGCCCCACAGCTGGATACTGGAATGCCTAGAATTGTACAAGATCAATGGGACCCTAAGAGCCTTCATCAGGAACTCAATGGGGATGTGGCGTACAACACTAGAGGCCAACTCCAAGCCCATAGCACAAGTCACCATCAAGTGCGGGATCTACCAAGGAGATGCTCTGTCCCCACTGCTGTTCTGCATAGGCCTGAACCCCCTCAGTGAGATCATTAACAAGACTGGCTACGGATACCGACTACGGAACGGAGCAGTTGTCAGCCACCTCCTGTACATGGATGACATCAAGCTGTATGCCAAGAGTGAACGAGACATCGATTCACTGATCCACACTACCAGGCTATACAGCAATGACATTGGAATGTCGTTCGGACTGGAGAAGTGTAGTCGGATGGTAACAAAGAGAGGGAAGGTAGTCAGAACTGAGGGGATTGAACTACCAGAAGGCAACATTGCAGACATAGAGGACAGTTACAAGTACTTGGGGATCCCACAGGCGAATGGGAACCATGAAGAGGCCGCTAGAAAAGCTGCAACCGCCAAGTACCTGCAGAGGGTCAGGCAAGTCCTGAGGAGTCAGCTGAATGGTAAGAACAAGATCCGGGCCATCAACACGTACGCCCTGCCCGTGATCAGGTACCCTGCTGGGGTAATAGGCTGGCCAAAGGAGGAGATAGAAGCCACTGACATAAAGACAAGAAAGCTCCTTACCATGCATGGAGGGTTTCACCCCAAATCCAGCACCCTGAGGCTGTACGCTAAGCGGAAGGAAGGGGGCCGGGGACTGGTGAGTGTCAGCACCACAGTCCAGGATGAGACAACGAACATCCAAGAATACATTGGGAAGATGGCCCCAACTGACCGAGTGCTCAGTGAATACCTCAGGCAGCAGAAACCCAAGAAAGAGGAGGGAGACGAGGAACCATCATGGAAGGACAGGCCCCTGCACGGTATGTACCACCGGCAGATAGAGGAGGTGGCTGATATCCAGAAATCCTACCAGTGGCTGGACAAAGCTGGACTGAAAGACAGCACAGAAACACTAATCATGGCAGCACAAGAACAAGCTCTGAGCACAAGATCCATAGAGGCTGGGGTCTATCACACCAGGCAAGACCCCAGGTGCAGGCTGTGTAAAGATGCCCCAGAGACAATCCAGCACATAACAGCAGGGTGCAAGATGCTAGCAGGCAAGGCATACATGGAACGCCATAACCAAGTGGCCGGCATAGTGTACAGGAACATCTGTGCCGAGTATAACCTGGAAGTCCCGAGGTCAAAATGGGAGATGCCCCCAAGGGTGGTGGAGAATGACCGAGCTAAGATCCTGTGGGACTTCCAGATACAGACGGACAAAATGGTGGTGGCTAACCAACCGGACATAGTGGTGGTAGACAAACAGAAGAAGACGGCCGTAGTGATCGATGTAGCGGTTCCGAATGACAGCAATATCAGGAAGAAGGAACACGAGAAGCTGGAGAAATACCAAGGGCTCAGAGAAGAGCTCGAGAGGATGTGGAGGGTGAAGGTAACGGTGGTCCCCGTGGTAATCGGAGCACTAGGTGCGGTGACTCCCAAGCTAGGCGAGTGGCTCCAGCAGATCCCGGGAACAACATCGGAGATCTCTGTCCAGAAGAGCGCAGTCCTGGGAACAGCTAAGATACTGCGCAGGACCCTCAAGCTCCCAGGCCTCTGGTAGAGGACCCGAGCTTGAAGGATAAACCGCCCGCACGGGCGTGCTGGGTGTTTTTTTTTTTTTATGTGTGTGTGTGTGTATATATATATGTGTGTGTATATATACACACATATATATACATATATATATATATATATGTGTGTGTGTATGTGTATAAAGTCAAAAAGGCTTGTCGAGCTGCAAATGTAGCTGTGGGAAAATGGCAAAGATCACCTGTTCGTGCAATTGTTGTGCCCTCTGATTTGCTCAGCCGTGTTCAGAGGCCGTGTTTGCCTCTTCATAGATCAAAGGTGTGCGACTCCTGTCTCTGTGAGGACATTGTAAGAACACAGCATCCAGCAGACTAATCCAATTAAGTGTGTTTGTTCAGGTTGTGATGTGCCTGAGCCAAAATAGCGTTGAAGGTTGTGCTGTCACTCTACGGCAGCAGACGGAGCGGGAGCTTGATTAGACTCGCGTGTCCTCAGTCCACGTGCAGCGAGCCAAAAACTGAGCTTATGAGCATATTTACAGTGAACGCACGCGGCAACCAGCAGCTCAATTATTCAGCATGAGGAAGAGATGTAATGACTTTCTCCTGTTATTAATGGCCTGTGCCTGAGCTTATTTATGAAAGGATACTTGGGTGTATTAGGCAGAGATGAAGGAGCATGAGATTGAAGATGTTCCCCTTTATAGTGATTCAGGCTTAATTAAAAGTTTTGTGAAGTCCAAACAAATAGATTGCCTCTTTACACTTCCTCTCATGTACATAAAAGCTATTTTGATTTCAAATTTCAACTACAGATTGCCTAATTTTAATAATTTATGTAATATATTACTTTTCATAGAGTTTTCTTTCGCCATAGGCAAACTTTGGATCAGTCAATATCAAATGTCAGCTGCTATATTAACTTGCATGCCTATGCAACTAACGGCTAGAGCCAAAAAAACAAAGCTTTCATTTATGTAAAACAATTAGCTCCCTTTGAGTAGCACAGGCTAAAGGGAGTATAGCATGCCTTATGCAAACATGTTTCCCAGGACTTCTCAATAAAATAAGAGGCAACCTTCAAAGCTTTGTGTCCTTGTCTTAAAACTGGGGCTGTGGAAAGGTAGCATGTTCAAACATTCACTAACGAACAGAGTGCTATGATGAAAGCAAAGTTTTCCTCAAGGCCCAAATCCCTGTGTGACTCTGAAAATAATATTTCATCTCAAAAATTTGTCTAGTTGCATTTAAATAAGCCACATTAGTAGCTGCTTATGATTCCTGTTAGGAAAATAAACCTGTTCCCTTTCTATATTTAATGTGAGAACATACTGATGAAGCTGAAATGATGGCTCTCAGTGGACCTGTAGATGTGCTCGGGATTCACTTCTTCTCTATTAAATGGTCACTTTAAAATCCCAGTGGTAATGTTAATTATAGACCTGTGTGGCTTTAGATATTGCAGTAACAAATCCTTACACAAACACACACACACACACACATGCTCTTGAGATCTGCTGATTCAGACGATATGGCAGTGTAAGGGCAGTGAACAGGGCTGCTTTATCAATACTTATTGAGCTGTGGCCTAACTGGATACGTTGCTGGGTCTCTGAAGGACTGTACAATAAGTCTACTTTGTGTTTGTCAGCTTAATGACTAACAGTTTATGTTACCGTAGGACAACATTTATGAAGTAAACCCTCCATGCTCTCCTCATTGGTGTTCCTCTGATTTGCATGTGTTCCCATAGGTCAGTGGTTCCCAAACTCTTTTCACTGGGCCCCCCTTTGTTTTACAGAAAAATGTTCGCGCCCCCCCTCGTGCGCGCACACACGCACTAACACATCCTCCAACCATATGCACACATATTTTGCTCAATTGCAGTTTATTTCACACCTAAAACATTTAGTAAACAATTAAGCAAATACAAGTAATCTGCAGGTAGTAAGAAAATAAACTACTAACTCTTTTATGCTATGTCCACACCTACACCGGTATTTTTGAAAATGCAGCTGTTTCGTCCACACGTAAATGGCGTTTGGAATCACCGAAAACTGAGATTTTTTAAAACTCCTTTTTTGCGTTTACGTGTGGACGAAGAATACAGAGTTTGTCACCCAACGTCAAAGGTATGTGCCTTTTTCATGTCAGCTGTGCACCACGTTATTGCTTACATGAGATGAATAGCAGAATGGCAGATAAACAGTATTTTGTCTCTATCTTCAGGTTTTACACTCTTACATATACAAACACATTATTTCTATCCTGCTGTAACTTTACTGTATGAAGAGCTAACATCTCCAAAATGTCAGGAGTAGGTAGTTATTACAACAGAAAAGTGTAATCTATACTGACCTATACTGATAAAACTTTATAACGAAAACAGTCATTGTGCAGAAGCTCTTGCCAAGGCTTCACAATCCTTGAAAAGAAATATTTCTGAATCAAAAAGGTCGATGTCATCTATTTTACACAAGTACCGCTGCTGGGATATTGTCTTCTCTAGCAAAGACAGGTCATTTGGTTTATCGCTGCTTGGGCTTGAAGAAAATTTCATAGTGTACAATAGCATGATTTCAGACTGCTGAATCACAACCCACATTTGTGACTTGTTCAGATAGGGTAAAAATTGAACTGAATTCTAGTTAAGCCCAATTCCCATACGGTAAAAAAATATATTTTAAAATACATTTTGAAATATATTTCAAAATATACAAAAAATGGCCAAAAAATATATGTGCTAAAATACATTTTAAAATATATTTATATATTTAAAATGTATTTTAGCACTTTTTTTTCCTAGATGGGAAGTCTATCCAGTTCACATTACAGTAATGCTAACACCCCTTTTGGTCGTCTCTCCTTACCTTCCAGCATTCATAAATCTGTTGACCTTCTTTGTCTGAGACCAACCACTACAATGCATCATCACCTATTTGTATTGGTAACTTACTTTACAACCTATTTTAATGGTTGCAAAGTAAGTTACTTGTGCTGTATGCAATTTTAGATACACAGAAAGTCTTCACTTACTATATATGGCTGTCATAGTGTCCTTATCAAGGGCAGTTCTTCACTCTGCGCCGATGTCCGTTTTGCTCTGTCCTCCTATAAAAAGCATGAACATTTGAGTGTTTGACTAGTTTTAGATTTCCAAAAATTTGATATTTGTACAACTAAACATTTGAACTACAATATATGCTATTGAGCGATACTTTTATGGGTAATTTTTGGTAAAGAAACTGGTGACAGAGTTGTAGGCTTTTTAAAGTACTATTAGCTAACCATTTGAACTGACTTTCAAAGCTGATTACCTTTTAAATTGCTGTGGATCAAAACCTCCAGTGGGAAGGCGGCCATTAGAAGAACACGCACCATTGAACCTGAAAATAACAAAAACAAACAAAAAACAGAACAATATATAAGAGTCCGGTAGGGTAATAAATCTCTTCTGAAGCAATATAGTTCATTTTGGGTGAAAAACAAAACATTCCTCTAAAATATATATACTGACATCAGCAATCAACATCATGATTGTAATTATTTCCTTTTTAGTACATCTACTGCTGTTTGCATGTGTCAAGCACTACGACTGTATCTATGCATATGCAATGTCTAAGCAGTAGTATTGGTCTGAATGACAACAAACCTAACTAGTGTTTTGGAAAATCTGTTAGAAAACAGTTATTTCAATAATTATGATTAGCATGTGACACAGACACCGCATAAAAAACTACAACAACAAATACTTACTTTAGGAGGATGGGGGAGGGCAGCATGAGGTTGAGACTTTGACATCTGTAAAAAACAAATTCATGTATTACAAACAAGTCACTTAAAAATACATTAATGTGGCAGACTGTTCCCTGTTCAGATGCAGTGTATAAGTACAATCAGGGCTGTCACAACAATGGGGTGGGGCCAAGTGGCTGCAACCCTAGGTACAATGTGCAGGTATATATAATTACATATAATATATGTGAATAAAGCAAGAATCTGTTTAGGTTAGTCACTGTGCTGACTGATGCTTGCTAGGTTTATATGATTGCAAACTGCACAAAAACAACAACAGCAACAACATTAATGACAATGACAAACAAAATTACTTACATTTATGTAAATCTCACATTAGGAAGATCTGCATTCGATTTCATGGGCTGAAATAAATAGGCAGAAACATTACTGCTAAAAAAATAAAAAACAAAAACTCTAAAAAGCCTAAAAATGACTTAAAAAGCAAGGAAATGTGGAACATTGTAATTAGCGAACATTAATAAAGCATAACTGTTCTTTGTTTCTAACCTTGGTAAGTACTCTGTAGCCAGAAGGAGAGGTAGGATTTCTGTGAAAGCCAAATTAAATGTGAATAGGCTTTGATAGTTATTGAGAAGGCAGAATAATAAGAAAAGGCAAAAGTACGTCACAATATAATTAATTAAGTTACATATTTTGATTACCAAATTATGGAAGCGTGGAGCTGCCACCCAGGCAAAAGAAAAATAGAGCTGTATCACGTTATGACGTGAAATGTTTATTGTTCTAACATTATGCTTTTCATGTTTGTATAATATAATATCACGTTATTATAATATACATAATTGTCACGTTCGCACAATATTGTACGGCGTGATAATTATGTACATTTTTCGTACAATGTTGTTCAAACATGTTGTTCAAACATGATAGTGTATTGTTAGAACGATAAACTTTTCACGTTATAACGTGATATACTTATATTTCTCTTTTGCCTGGGTGGCAGCTCTACGCTTCCGTTCCAAATACACGAGAATAAAGTAATATTATATGGGAAAAGGCACCTGCTAGCTTGATGATGGAGGCTTCTTAGACTGGCCACCCGCCTTGGCTTCTTGTCGCCACTCCATGAAATAAAGGTCCGTTTCCTCCATGCCGGCTAATTATTCATCCTCATTAAAATCTCGTATATGTTCAGTTGGCAGAATTGAGAATTTTACATCTTCCAACCACTTAATTAACGCGAACATAATCGGCTTGTTTCTTCCCGTCTCCTGTATCCGGCCGTTCCTCTCGCTGTCAAATTTCGCGCCTCAGAGACGTCGTTATTTTTCAAAAAAAAAAAAAAGAAGAAAGAAAGAAACAGCAACAACTACTAAAGAGAGTTTTTGCACGTTCATTGCACATTTGTGGGAATGTTTAAATATTTAATTTTTATTAATTACTTTTCATTATATCTTTATTTTTTAAACCACCGTGGCAATGCGCATGCGCATACACTCCTGCACGCAAAGGGCTTTGGAGTTGACGTAATGTCGCAATGCATTGTGGGAGCGCAGCACCATCTTGGCAGGTCACGAATCAAAACAAGATTGCTACGAACCATTCTGAAACGTAGCTCAAAAGAAAATGACGGTATAGAGACAGATTCTGTCCAGATGCAAAGAGACGGTACTTGATTGTTGAAATGTGGACCCGTATGAAATATAGCCGTGGAGTAGAAACCCTGAAGACCAAACCGCTATTGACTTAGCATGATCTACTCTCATACCTTGTCTGTGGAGTCAGAGCATACACGGCGCACCAATTTCGCAATTATAAATCTCTGGAGGCGCACATCCAATTCACCAAGGACTGGGTACAAGATTTGGCTATTTTTAAGCCTCCACGTTGTGAGTACGGCGTCATTCAAGCAAAGGTAAGTCAGCTTGAGTACTGCGAGTAAAATGCGTTTGATTCCCCCCAACATTCAAATTAGTGCTAGTAAAAATTCATTCGTGAGGGGGAAATTACAGTGAGAACATGTAGAGGCTCTGTTAGAGGGATAACATAGTGAGTTCAGTGCATTGATGTGACATTGTCCTGAAGGATTTAGTTATTCTTTATGGTTAAAGAAATTGCCCTAATTAATTCATATTTATTATAAATAATCCTAATTACACATCTTGCACACAAGAATTTCACTCACATGTGCTGTACCAATGTACCTGCACATGTGATGTGACAATAAAAAGTGATTTGATTTGTGATTTGATTTGCTTCCTTGTTTGTGTCCTGTGTCACTAAAAATACATTCATTACATACTTTAGGTTCATTTTTTGCTGATAGGTTTCTAAAAAGAAACATGCAGATTTAGAATATAACATGCAGCGTTCTATAGATGGATACATAAAAACACTTTATTTGTTACATTTATGATAAATGGATTTGAAAGTAAATAAAACACATTTGTGTCGGACTTGGCTTATTAAAGTTCTTGTCTTTAAATGAACTTTGTCTGTGTGTGTTTTAGGTCCTGCACTCTTAAAGACTGAATTGCAGCATTGCAGCCACAGGTCATTGTGAGCATCACAGGGAAGGTTGAAGCCGCCCACTGCAGCTGTATGACTAGAGTCGTGGAGACTTGCAGCCATGTCACTGCTCTTCTGTTTAATGTAGAAGCAACAGTGAGGATCTGTGGCACAAGGACTGTTACAGATGAACCTGCATACTGGGTTTTGCTGGGTAATATGACCAAGATACAGCCAGAGGTTGGCCATAAGATAGACTTCTCCTCTTCAGCTGCCCAAAAAAAAGGTTCTTGATCAAAACATAAACAGACCATTCGTTGTGACAGGTAAAAGAAGCCATCCTCAAAAAAGAAAAGTTCCACCTGCTACTGTGGAGGAGTTGGATCAACTGATGGGACAATATTTTTCCAAGCATAGTTCTGTTCTGAATAACCCATAATGTTTTAATTTAGGGGGCCATGTAAATACTTTGCATTTACTGAATATGTACTTACTAAATACCACTGTTCAAAAGTTGAATAAAGAAACAAAGAAATGTTTGCCTATTTTTAATTAAAAGCACTTTGTCGAACATCACATCAGTTACAATGTAGAAAAAATGTTATGTATAGTTTACAAATGACAAAATGTTCACATAAAATCATGACAGCATTTGTATAATATCACCCACTACTAGCATTCTGTAATTTACTGTCTCTTTTGAAAACTTATCACTACATAAACAGCACAAGACTTAAAAGTATTTAACAAGAGCATTTTTCCCTGGTTTTACTACCACACTGGGGCACATGTTCACCAAAACGCAGCAAACCTTTGCCATCTTATCCAGGAAGGTCACCTTTTTACCCTCACATGGAAGAAGTAATCTGATTGGCATGGTGGTATGTAGCATGTAGTTTGAAGCAGGGATTTCGTAGTGCCCCATGTGTAGTGTTGGAACCCAGTCAGGATTTGTTTCACTCATTTCATAGGCTGGTTTGTTGCAATAATGCCAAATAATTAGCAACTCTATAAATAGAAGGTAGTTCTGCATGTTTGTTCTAAGTTTGTGCTATTGAAAATAAAATTAACAGGCTATAAATAATAATATGAACTTATTTAGAACTTACCTGAATGAAAATACTGGAGCACACCAACAGATATCTGTGGCTGGTAGAGAACTGAATATCAGCTCGTCTCGCAGCTGCTATCCAGGCTAGACGCCTTCTTTTGGTAACATCCAACACATAAGCTCCCTCATGATGTTTCCAGGTGAGGAAACAATGAAAAGAGAGCCTGTTTTCAAGCTTATTCCTTTGTCGGTAGTGCAATCTAACATTACAACCGACCACACAGCAAGCATTTGTTTGGCCTGCTAATATGGCGCCTTGACCAAAAATCGTGGCTACGCCCCATCCCGTAAGATCACGCTCCAGAGCCCTATTAACGTACGGATCTAGAAAGAAGACGCTGCATTTTTAACTCTGAGGGAGATGGAGAATGAGCCTATTTCCAAAACAGTGGAGTGTGTTCCTTTAAATACTAAATTGTATATATTGTCAAAAACTAAAGTGTACATAGCAGTTGTTGTATCTTGTTTACTGTATCACTGACAGATAATTTCAAAGTCAATGAATGCTACATTATAGTGAGATATTGTGTAATGTGAAATACTGTAAGCAAGTGAATAAACAACCTAATTCGTGATAGACCTTTGACTCTGTTTTGTTTGAATCCAACTGTTTTTTGCAGATGTGCATAAAACATGTTACTTTTAGTATTGTTATCATTATCATCATTATTGCACTAAATATATTTTAAATAAAGGATACTTTGATATACATTCTACTGTAAGGTTGGAAATGTATTTTCTTCACCCTAAAATATGTTTTGAAATGTATTTTGGTTTGAAAGAAATACATTTTCAATTTCAAAAATATATTTTTTTGGAGCATCACAAATACAAAATATATTTACCATATATTTGAAATATATTTTGGCCAGGAAAAATGTATTTTTTTACCGTATGGGTTATCAGGCTAATGTTACAAACTGGAGGACAGGAGGTTTAAATAATGATGCAATAAATAATTATTAACAACCATCTCCGAAAATGTTAGAGCACTTATGCAAATATGTGATGTCTTGATAAATCGAGCAGATATTTGAAGTTTACACAGCACCATTCTCGCATGAAAATATCTTTAAAAGTTTATTTTGTGATCCAGAAAGAGTAATATTTCAAACGCCGCCACTCTGCGTTCCTCCGCCACTGCCTCGTTTGAGTTTTGGACAAAACGGATTCTGGGAAATTGCATTTCGTCATTTCAAGCCGATTGGAGACCAAAACAGCCAATCAGATTTTTTTGCATCCATGTCTGTGATCGGCTGGTTTTGTGGCACAAAAATAACGGTGTACAGAAAGAGTTGAACGTGCACGGGCAGAAATGGTGAGAGCGCAAGCAACACATTGCGAGCAAGCGCAAATGCAAAAACTGAGCGAGAGGGGCTGCTATTGTGTGTGTGTGTATAATAGCAAACACTGAAATACAGTTTTTGCACGCAGCAATGAATTTTGTTTACTGAAATTTAGCTTTTCTTCGCTCAAAATAAATTTGTTCTCAAAATGCAACACTTGCACCTGCAATTTTTTTTACATGACCTCAATTTTTTTTTTGTGCGCTCAGAATACTGGCAAAAAAATAACGTCATACTCTGATCATTAACCTATCTTTGACGTATTTTCTCCGTTAACGCTGTGAAAAGTGCTTCGGCATAGTGATGGGATTTCCGGCTCTTTTTAGAGAACTGGCTCTTTGGCTCGACTCACTAAAAAGAGTCAGCACTTTTGGCTCCCACCCGGCTCTTCAGGTTGTTTTGTTGCTTTAATTAATTTATTATTAACAACAATATAAAATTATGCACAAAAGGAATTACTAATGTAAAAAAAAAGGTGGTTTTATTTATATATGTTTATATATAAATATATGCGGTGGCCCCTAGAGACAAAGCACGTACAAACTCCAAAACACTTCTAGCGTTAACTGAACTTCCAAAACAGAGCTACCTAGATCACTTAAATTACACAATTGAAAGCATATGTGTATTGTTTGTGTATTTATACACAAGCACTCATATATATTCAAATAATTAAAAAAAAAAAGTTCATTTACCTGTTACTACCACACACAAAATCTGGTCGTTGGTACTTCCTGGCTTGTGTAGCCACTTGGTAACAAAAAACCTCAACACTGCCCCTAGCATCCTGGAGCACTTCTGTTGTGTTTTGTACGTGTTTTGGAGTTTTTACGTGTAAAAGAGTGAATAAGCTCATGTACACGCTAAAAGTGCCCTACACGCTTGTACCTTGGAAAACGTTTGTCTTTTTACAGAAAAGAAACAGAATGGAGAAGTCTTGAGAGAGGAAAAGGTTTAAAAAGATATTCATTAAAATCAAGAAAAGCAAGCCTTGTGTGGAGATCTCGTCTATTTGTTCGCTGGCTGTCTAGCTTCACCTGGTCACGTGTAGTGAGGGCAGCAGCGCCCCCCACCCCCGTGCATGGGGCTGTACGGCGTCAACGCGTTAAATGAGCGTTAGCTAAAGCCCACGCACAGGGCGATTCGCGGTAACTCGTAAACAGAGATTTGCCGCTTTAATGCAGTTATGGCGTTAACGTCATTTTAACGAGATTAACGCTGACAGCACTAATAGATAGATAGATAGAGAGATAGAGAGATATATATAAAGGGATAGAGAGGACATAGAGAGGATAGTGTTAACACAACGCAAAAAAGAAAAGACTTAATCTTAGAGAAGCACTTGTTGCTGCCTGTCAATCTGCCAAGGGTTATGATGCCATTTTCAAACAATTTACACTCAATTGATCAACAGTGAGAAACATTATTCACAAGTAGAAAATATGATGATTTGTACTTGCTTTGCAGCTACAGCACCTGGTCACCTTGCAGTCATTGAGTTGACCATGAACTCATCTGTATGTCAAAATATCCTAGAGTCAAATGTGAGGCCATCTGTCCAACAGCTAAAGCTTGGCTCAAATTGAGTCATGCAACAGAAAAAAATATCACGTGCACGGCAACAAATCTACAACAGAATGTTGAAAAAGAAAAGAATCAATGTTGCAATCAGTGTTGCCAACTTAGCGACTTTGTCGCTATATTTAGCGAGTTTTCAGACCCCCTTAGCAACTTTTTTTCTAAAAAGCAACTAGCGACAAATCTGGCGACTTTTTCTGGTGTTATTGGAGACGTCTTTTTGACGTGAAAGCGCGTATCGCTTTTACTCTCAACAAGCAGCGGGTGCTGCCGTGGGCACCTCGCCCGTGCCAGAGCGCTCACAGGCGGAGGATAGTTCTCCCCCAGCTGCTATCAGTAGTGATGTGTGGCTCAATCCTGACATATCGATTCCTCCGATACCAATCATTTATGTTCTAGAATCGATTCTCACATTAAAATATCGATATTTTAGTAATTTAGAGTAAATTTGTAGCTTATCATTAACAGGAACACAATGGAAAGAAACTATAACATTCAGATTGTCTACATTCAAAGGAACTACTTCCTCTTCCGCCTTTCATAGTCATGTGCGACATACGGCTGTATAAATGTCTCGCAGCCCCTTGGCGTGTGCACTCACGACAATGGCTGAGCGTAATTGTGCGAATGTATTTTACCTCCACAAACAGCTGAGACGTGGTTTACGATACATGTGGCAAAAAAGTGAGGTGTTGTGGCCATACTTGCCAACCTTGAGACCTCAGAATTAGGGAGACATTCAAAAGGGCTGTTTGGGGGGGGGGGGGTAAATATATTTTACAGTGTTTATTTATCGGATAAAATATGTTAAATGTCACCGTTATTATTGGCCGGCCCGGAAACAGCGGGAGTGTCCAAATTCAGAGGCTGCTTCCACCTGAGGACCAGCCTTCGCGGTCTAAAGAAAGCCGGGTAGTACGTCATGAGTTCCCTCGGTGGAGTGAAACTCAGCCGTGTGCTCCTTGCTATCTAAAATATAACAGGATACTGACGTAAACTCTCGACCGTCTCACACTTCTATTTAATCAGTTTTCTGTTTGACGTTTATTCAGCTGTGTGAAAACCCCGGAGGAACCCTCCCGAGGGATTAATAAAGTTTAATTTAATTTAATCTAATCTAATAACTTTAATCTCAGCCAAACCGATTTGCTCACGAACAAATAAAACACTAAGAAAGCCAAACAATAACATTTTTAAGTTATCAAAGTGACTTATATATCATGTTTAACCCGAGTGGTGAAAGACCGCGGGGGTTTGAAGATGATGTGTCGATCATCTCAGATATTTGAAGTTTACACAGCTACATTCTCACCTGAAAATATGTTAAAAGTTTTTTTGCGACCCAGAAAGAGAAATAAGAGTGATATTAGAACTAAGTAGCTGCCGTCATTGTTGGAGACTGGAATTGGCTGGGCTGCGCTATGAATTCTGCGATATGGTTTTTCAACTTTGTTGTCCGGGTGGAAAATCTGGAGAAAGGTGGGATTCTCCCGGAAAAATCAGCAGGGTTGGCATGTATGGTTGTGGCAACATCACTAACCTTGTCAAACACCTCAGAGTAAATCATATCACAGAATATGACGAGCGTATGTTGAGGCGAACTGAAGAGGAGGAGAGGGACAGGTGCTGCTAGGGTGAGTCTCTCACGGAGAGTGCTGCAGGCAGGCAAGGTGTTCAAATAGCGCACAACTTTAGTTTTTTTATTTCTATATGATGAACTCTGCATTATTAAGTGATAAGAACAAGTAATCTGATGTCCTGTAATCATTATGACGCTATAATTTGAGATACAATAAATAAAATCCGTTTTTGTACAAAGTATTGGTATCGGATCAGTATCGTCGATACCACCCTGAATATTACTTGGTATCGGATCGGAAAGGAAATCAGTGGTATCGCACATCACTAGCTATCAGGGCAGGAGATGTTCACACCTATGCGTCCGAACTGCAAATGAATCGCGCATGAGCGAAGCCGCTGCTCCTGCACCGACTGTAACGCAGTCAGTTCTTCTTTTACTGTTATGCTGTTTTGTGGGTCACAAGGTTTAAAACTACTTATAAACACACACAAAGTAACTACACCAGAGTGCCTATTTCGGGTCACTTTTGCCGGTCCAAGCCCGGATAAAAGGAGCAGGGTTGGAATTGTGACATTACAAAAAACAATAATTGCTAAAATAAATTTAATTTGTAATTCTAAATAAACTGTAAATGCATTTAGGATGTTTTTTACTCACTTTATGTCTCTTCCACGATGTTATTTCTCTCTCCAACAATGTAGGTTACAATTATATTAGCATGACCAATTGTGCAAATTAGGCGATGACGTCATTTAGCAACTTTTAGGACAGCCAATAGCGATTTTCCTTACTGAGGAGTTGGCAACACTTGTTGCAATGACCCAAAGTCCAAAGCTCAACCTGACTGAAATACTGTGACATAGAATTGTACATGAATGCCCACAAACTTTAATGAACCAAAGCAACATTGTAAAAAAAAAAGCGGGCCAATATCCTTCCACAATTATGTGAGAAAATGAAAAAGTCATCCCCCCAAAATTTAAATACTCAAAGTAATTTCCGTTAAAGGTTATTCTATAAATTGTGTCCTTAGGGAAGCAGTGGAAAAAATGGAGATGGGTAAGAAATGGCACCCTCAATTAATGCAAAAGTCAATGGGAAAGTAATTTGACAGCAAATTATAAAAGCAATGAGTATATGGAAAATTTTGCCCACTAAATTAAAGAAAAGAACTATATATGTCAGAAAACTTCAAAGATCAGGCCATTTGTTGGTTTAACACATAAGTTTAGGTCAAAAAATTTTGTAGAAGGCAAAAGTTATGGGAAGGAATTCAAGTTAAATAAACATTGTATTGTAGCTACAACATGACAGAACAAAATATATTGGAAACAAATTAAAGCAACATTTTTATTATTCGGTTTGCAGCACCAAAAACTCATCAGTCATTACAAAAAGTCTCTTCATTTGCATTTGTAAGAAAGATACAATACTGGTAACATTTGGTTGAAATTTACCACAACACAAAACACAACAGAAGCGGTATAAAACAGCAGACATAGATTAAAAAAAAAAAAAAACAACACAGGAAAGCTCACAAAAAAGAAAAAAAAATCTCATAAGACACAACAAAAGTGTCTTTTGGTGAAACACTAATGTGATGAACCAAGTGGTGAAGTTACATTATTAGTAGGGATGAGAACTGATAAGAAATTAGCAATTATGATTCTGTTATCGATATCACTTATCTATTTGTTCCTTATCGATTCTCATTGGCTCTGCTTTTAGAGTCACCACTCTCACTAAGCATAATATCAAAGACGTTACAAAAAAATTAATTGCATGCTGTGTGGTCAAACATTTGTGCATTTGTTGTAATCAGTGTTGGGGTCATTAATAATAGTAAATTTAAAAAAATACTGCACACTAACACAGAAAACCTTCCTTAAAAACAGTCCACTATGTTACTTAATTACTCCCAGGAGAAAGTAATTTACTACACTAGTCATTACGTTATTTTTACATTTCTCTAAAATGACCTCAAACCATTTGACAATATAAACCTACCTACAGTCCCACACACCAACACAAATCCCTATCCTAATCAGGACATATATATGAGCTTTCTCTTACTATTTAGTTAAGAGCACAAATCCAACAGCGCCAAGCAAAGACGAAAACCTGCCCACTGCCACTTTAAAGCGAGTAACAGTGATCTACCTTAGAAACATGAACAGGCAGAAATGGAGATTTCATCCTAACTGCTCATCTCTTTGTTACCTGTTGAAGTTCAGGGTCGGCCTCCTGGGCTGGGGTCAGCATTCACTCAGCTTTAGCATCACTGTGGGTTCTTTGCTAGCTTAGTGTTAACAAGCTGTCTGTGCAGATACTGGATTTGGAGCTGGAGTTGTGTTAGAAGCACAGTGGAGATGTTTCTGTCTTGTATGTAGTTTGCACTTCACCATCGCGCTCTTGGCCTTTTGTGCAATAAAAATAAAAATACTGTCCATATTCACACTGTAAACTGTGTTACCATTTTCCAAGTGCAAGTGGAACTGATAATCTAATTAATAGGCAAGCAGATTAGCAATAATAGCTAATAGCAAAGATGTTTCTAAAGTATTATATATCTCATGCAATTAAAAACACATTACCTTGTATCTTTTTTTTCCTCACAACAGGAATGAATCCTCAACTTTTTTAAGCGTGTCTCAGTGCTTCAAGTGCTTTGGTTTCTGTCACTTCAACAGCTATTCTGTTTTATTATTGTTTCCCAAAAACATGTTTTATATTATTTTGTTTTTATCCAACTTTTTTAATTTCAACTTTATTTGTATACACTTTTGTATTAAAACTTGTATTTTCTCAGGGCCACTGCAGTTACCAAGCTGAAAACAGTTTCTCATGGTAACATTTGTATCTGTATGCCTTTCTGTCCACCCTGGTGTATTTTTTTTTTTTTAATAAAAATAGGTTTATAGAAAGTTTTTCTTTAACTCATACATGTGCTTTAATACCAGAGGTGCTACACTTGCAAGAAAAAAATGACAAACTCTTGTTTACTGACTGACTCCTTTTCTATAAAAATATTTTCTATGGTTCCTGTTTTTCTTCACAAATTTGATATATTAATTCCTTCAATGTTCTCAGGTGTTGTCCTATACGTCACACTGTGCACTCTGTCATATACAAATTGTTGCGTGTACACAGCTTGATGTGTGATTACAAGCAGACATGGGAGATTGCTGCAATCAAGCATCTGAGGAGAGTTGCAGCAGCTGAGCCACCAGGTAACCATTTTTGTTCTATGCATCAGCCGAACCCATTGAATAGCAAATGCTCACACCGGCACCAATAATGCGTACTCCGTATAGCTAACCTCACTGAGGTGAAGCATCAAACCCTGCAAAGTCAATTTCTCTCAGCTTATTAAATCGCCCACGGCACAATCAGCAGCAGGGTGTTGGAAAATAAACATCCTGCTGATGGTGTGTGATAGAAGGTGTTAGCAGACTCCTGAGGAAGGGATTTTCTGAGTGAGGAAACACATGTCGCCTCTGTGTTGTGACAAGGGAGAAATGCTCAACGCGGAGCATGATTTCAAAAGTATTTAGGAAGGTTTTTGTTGTTTACTGAACAGTCAGAGGCCGCATAATGAAGAAAATAAATCTTTAATTATTTTTCCATCAAATCATGAATGATTGGGCTCATTAGATGCTTCATAGCAATGCACTTTTCAAATACAAAAGTTATTACTTTAAAGCTAACCGCCACAGAAATATTCCATTAATTATTGACAACATATCATTAATGAATGAAATAATTTGATTTAGCTGAAAGACAACAGAAAACATGCTATTGCAAATAGGGATGGGTACCGGGTTCTGACATAAATGGTAGTAACCAGACCGGAAAGCAGCACACATTTCGGTGCTTTATTTCGGTGCTTTTTTCCCCTGAGATGTCATACACTTTGGATTCTAGCCAATCATTTTACCTTTCCAAGGATAGTAGGCGGGCCCAGGTACGTACGTTTTGTTAGAGCAGAGCTACAGATTAAAAATGGCCAAGGCGAAGCGGTAACACCTCGAATATGATGAAACATTTCTCGGCTTTTTTTAAAAGCCGAGAAATGCACCGTTTTTGATAGCTTGCTGCAAGACCTCACACCGAGCACATCTACTGCGGGTGTGGTGCCTGTTAGCGACCCGGAGTTAGCAACATCCCCCAAGAACCCGAAGAGGAGAGTCCGGGCCCCTAGCCCTGCCAGTGTAGCAGAAATGATGACGGATGATGATGGCAGCAGCAGCCGTTCTTCTCTGGGTGAGTAGCTTAATGTTGTTTGTGTAATTTACATTGAGTAGGCTAACCACGTTATTAAATTAATGCATGTAAGGTGAACTAGGAAACACCGTCGTAGTTACATGCGGCTGTCTTCTTGTTTGATGGTAGATACTCCCTTCACCCTGGCCAAAAAGGCTAAATGACCAAAGAAAAAGTGGAAAACAGCCAAACATGACAAAGCTTGTGTTTTTTCCGTTGTTTAAGCACTGCTTCCAGCCAAGAGTGATACCATATATGCCCTATAGCTGCAGAAAAGAGTAACATTGTTATCTTTTTACAAAAAAACCCGCTAAACATGAGAGGTTTTTGGACAAAGTTTGTGTTTTCCATTCTTTCTTTTTTTTCATATTTTTATTGAGAGACAAGTGTACATTAGTTTACAATGACAATACAATCTGTTCCCCTCACATATTTGTTAGTTTTTCTTACATGAACAGATACAATAATACACACACAATTAAATAAAATTGAAAGAACAAACAAAACAAAACCTAAGAAGAAACCCAAAACAAACAACAAACCCCAAAACACACACACACAAAAAGGGGGGGGGGGGGGGGGGATGATATTAATCAGCTGGTAGAGCATTTAATGACTTAGTTTAGTTTACAAAGGGGCCCCAGATACGATAAAATTCTCTGTATTTGCCCTTCGCCACAAGGCCTATCTTTTTGCGATTTAAGAAATGACATCACATCTCTAAACCAAAAATAAACTGAAGGTGGCTTTGAAGATTTCCAAAGGAGTAAGATGCAATGTCTAGCCAAAAGTGATGTAAAGGCTAATATTTTAAAGTGTGTAGGGTTGGTTAGACCAGTGTTGACTGGAAGCCCAAAAACAGCTAGAAAAGGGTCCATGCAGATTTGGGTCCCAAGAGCCTTGGAAAGAATAACTGAATACTGACTCCAGAAGCCATGGAGTCTTGGGCACAGAAAGAACATATGACCTAGGTCACATGGGGTGGCATGACATCTCTCACACTACTATAACGGACATTGGATACTGCTTTCTCCCATTGCTGATCCGAACAAATTACTCCTAACTCCCGCTCCCAAGCCCTCCTAATTTTAACAACTGAATGGACATTTAAATCCATAAGTTCTTTATATATTAAAGATATAATTGACTTCGTGTTTTCCATTCTTTAAGCACCAGTTCGAGCACTGTTTAAGCACCGGCACCGTTTCAAAAGTACCGGTCTGGCACCGGTATCGGATAAAACCTAAATGATACCCATCCCTAATTGCAATCCACCTGTTTTGTTGTTTACTTTTACTAATATTTTTCCCAATACAGCCACTTGAAGCTGTGTGATTCCCTTAAACGTCTAAAGTATAAAACAACTACAATCTCTAGCTTTGCTGTGGACCCTCCTCTTTGGCAGGAAAACTCAATTAAGAAGCAATTTCCTTCCTCGAGAAAGCACCACAGGCAACTAATCTCAACGTGATGGAAATATATGTGTTTTCTTGATTAATGTGCATAAGAAAAAATATGTATTTTATATTTCATTTTCCAGTTACCATAGATTGCCCTTTGATGGGTCAAATATCTAATGCAGTTTGTACAGGTAATCACCCTGAAGGCTTCATTTTCTTTTTAAGGCAATTTGCATGAGTAGAGAAATTTACATCAACTCCACAGAAATGACCTGAGTTGATGCTTTTAATGATGGGTATGAACATTCACTTTGTTCTATTCACCAATCCAACTGCTTCCACCTGTTCAACTATTAAGGGATTAAGGGATATCCAATTAGCTAATGACATGGCAGCAGCCCAATGCATTTAGGCATATAAATATGGTCAAGATGTCCTGTTCAAGCCAAGTCCAAGCCAATCATCAGGAAGGGGAAGCGAGGTTATTTAATTGACTTTCAATGTTATTTGGTTGTTGGTGCTAAATGGATGGTACAAAGAGCAGCAGTTATCAGGGCAAAAATGCCTTGTTGATATCAGAGGTCAGAGGAGAATGGCCAGATTGCTTTGAGCTGATGGGAAAGCAAGAGTAACTCAAATAACCACTAGTTACATCCAAGGCATGCAGAAGAGCATCTCTGAATGCACAACTTTGTCAGACTTTGAAGCAGATGTACTACAGCAGCAGAAGACCATACTCTGTCCCATACTTGGTCTTTCCTATGATAGTCAGATAGAAGGTTTAGAATTTGGTGGAAACAACATGAAAGTATGGATCCATCTTACCTTGTATCATCTGTTTAGGCTGTTGTTGGTGGTGTAATCATGTGCTGAATATTTTCCTGGCACACTTTACAGTCACCAGATCCCAGTCTGGCGAAGTACCTTTCACGATGCGGTGGAGCAGGAGATTCACATCACAGAGTACACAACTGGCAAATTTGCAGCAGCTGTGCGATGGTGTCATGTCAATGGGGACCAAAATGTCAATGGATTTTTTTCCAACACCTTCTTGAACCTGTGCTGTTAAGAATTAAGGCAGTTTCGAAAACAACAGGGATCTAATCCATTACTAGCAAGGTGTTCCTAATAAAATGTCTGGGGAGTGTATATTACATCTGCTGCTTGGCTTAAGTAAAGAACCAACACTGATAGTAATTGTAAATAGAGCTCTAATTGGCACTACTTATTAGCTGACAGATGTTCCAGCTAATTTGTTTATTCACCTAGATAACATCAGGATTATTGCAGAATTGGATTAATATTGTAGTTGCGACATGTGACTGCCAAACACAGGGATTATCTTGTTAATTATAGAGCTAATGAAATGAAATCATTACTTTAGAGAGAATCGCTGATAATATCCAGTGGTACCAGGAAGTCTTCATGACTTTAGAATTTTGAAATGGTAGAAATTTGTTCAATCGGCACTGGAAAAGAACTATCATCACTATCATATGTCAATTTTTCAGCTCTGTAGCATTTTACACGTCTACCTGTTGTAAATACTCACATTTAATGAGTTTTAGTAAAAATGGACCTTTGTGTTGACATTTAAATTAGGCAAATCTGTCAGTGATGTTGCAAGGTTAACAAGCCTTATTTATTAAGTACACAGCCAGCAATCCTTAGAAAGGAAGGCAAGTAATTAGGTAAGCTCTGATCCTTTCAGCCCCCCTATTACACTACAACTAGCTTGTCGAAGAAACCTGCTTTTGATAGAATACTGTATAAAATTGATTGATACTGACTGATACTATAAATAATTCTTCAAATTATATCTGTATTATGTCTATCATTGTATACACACATGTATACACAGACTTTTTCTCCCTTTTTCATGGGGCAGGTATATGCAAGTTCTAAGGAGAATTGGAGGAAATGATGCACATGGTAAATCGATAGTGTATTGAGCACAAGTCAGAGGTTAATGAGTATAAACATACGTCTTCCTACTTAATTTTATACTTGATGATTGGATTGTTATTTCATGTCATGTAGATTTAGTGGATTTTGTTTGCGTACATATATGTGTGTATTTGTATACATATTTGTACATGTATGTGCAGGTATGTGTGTATACATATGTATATGAACATATTGGTTTGTTTGTTTTATATATCCAAAATAAAAGGTCATCATTGTAAAAGTATGCATATACAATGAGTATATGTTCTGAGTATTAGATGAGCTGATACTGCTCTCTTGCAATAAGGTGAAAGCCTGTAAGCATAGCTTATCTTTAAGAATGGAAACAACAGGAAACGCTAATTATTTTATTTTAGAGCTCAATATTTAAAACAGCATATGTCATATGTGTGATATGTGAAAAGCCTAAAGTTAAAACAACAATTTCCTGTTTATTTAATGAGAATTGTGGACCTGACTGGCTTGAGGTTGCTTTGGCCAAGAAGTTCTTTGGCAATATTTAATAATCTTAATAAACTAACACTAGGCCCTGTAATAATGCTGGATTTGTTGGATCTGCATGCGGCAAAATTGTGATGTTTGTTGCTACTTAGTCAGCGAATCTGTGGGATTCACTGACTAACAGTGAATCTGTGGGATTTTTTAATGGGAGCTTGCCAAGTTGCCCACTCGGTAATATGACCTTGGAAATGATGGTTTCAAACTGTCACTGTCACTGCAGCTGTACTTATTGTTGCTTTTTGTTTTCCCACAAGACTTGGGAAGAACACCCGTTTTGCTAATTGAAAAGCAATTAGCTGATATGATAACTAATTCAGACACAAGGGTCATTTGCAGGACAGCAATCATTTTTTTCAAACAGTTTGGAGTGGACAGACAAACACTAATTCTTTTTTATCATCTGTTTGTGAAGAGGGTTGTTGTTTAATGTTTGCCCCATTTGTGGTTGTATTTATGTCACAGTTGCCACAGACACAAAGAGAATTTCCAAACAGGATAATGAATGGAAACTTAATAATTATTAACTAAGATTGCAGTTACAAACAACAAATCCCTCTCAGATGTTACACATAAAGGCCTACAATGCAAAAGCCTCAATAGAAAGAGAGAAGTTTAGTAATAGATTCTGATTAAGTTAACCATCCTGAAAATAAGGCAGCAGAGTGGACGCCGTCTACCCACAGTAACAATAATAAATGAACCCACAACCACAGGCCATGAATAAAATATATGAATTGCAAGAACCTCACTATTAAATAGCAATTACTGGAAATCAGATAATAACTGATGATGGCGTCTTGTGGAGGTAATTGATGTTGTAGCTTCTTGCATTAACAAGGCAGATGATTTAAAGGGTTACCCATTAACCAATAATTAGACTGCAATTTTACAACTGTTGCTGCTACCTAATGGTGTCCAGCTTAAAGAGACGGCTCAAGGACACTTGGTGGACAAAACTGCAATGGAAAAAAGTAGCTGACACCTCTACTATAAATATTTGGATATGGGCGAGACCATAGTAACCTGGTGAAGCCCTATGTATTTGTTATGCTATAACCCACTCCACCTTTTCTTGGCCTCAAAACCTTATTTCGGACCTGACTTTCCTCTGTTTGTAATAAAGCGCCTCTCTTGATGGGCTCAGTACCCGGCAGTGAATCTCCTGGACAGACAAAGCCCCTGGCACAGATTGAAGTGAGCCAGCAGCAGAGGCATTGGAGCAGCAGACGGTGGCTAAGCCTCGCTGCTGAGTGAACAAAATAGTTTCATTTAGTTTCGGTTCATGTGAATGGGGAAAGACGCAGACACAATGACACATTCAGAATCAGCCTCTTGGTGTATTGTATCACAGTGGAGTAGCTTACATTGTTTTTAATTTGCATTCATGCACCATCCATTTTTCTATTGTAGATGGCTTTGGTTTTGTACCTCCACATCAATCTAAGGCTAAAGATGACAAAGTTAAAAACCTTTCAGGATAAAACTCTTAATAGTATATATAACTACACCACTCCAGTGTATTTCTCCTAAATACCAACAATACCTCAAGGACTTTTTATGGTATTTTTACAGCTGTTATGGTTGACCACTTAACACGTATACTACCTTGTGCATTGTCAGATAAAAATGACAGTGTGTGAATGTGTGTGTGAATGGGTGAATGACTGAATGTAGTGTGAAGCGCTTTGGGGTCCTTATGGACTAGAAAAGCACTATACAAATGCAGGCCATTTACCATTTACCTGATGCATACAGATATGCCCAGACAATGGATCCTCAATAGAGTCTTGGAAGCCTCTGTATTCTCTACTAGATGCATTGTTCTCACATTCAAGCACCTTTAACGATCCTTTGATATTTATTCTGACACCAGAATGTCTTTCAAAATGCTAACATGCTAAATGGTGTATATTACAGCATATTACAATGTGAGCACCTAGCATGCAGTCTGTCTTTACAATCAGTTGTGAAAGAATAGGTCACTCTAAAGAGTTCATTGAATTTTTGACCACCTACAGCAGTTTCCCAACCTTTTGGAGCCACTGCACACATTTCACTTTAGAAAAATCACAGGGCACACCACCAAACAAAAAATGTCACAAAAAGCAAATTGATCATTTTCAACCGCACACGTGGTATAGTGGAATTGGCTCGGATTGTCCCCAGTATACCTTTTTTGCTTTCTTCTGACCACTACTCATGCTAGAGCCACCATCTGGGTCGGAATTTTCTCCAGGACCCAGGTCACCTTGATTACTTTTTCTTTTCAAATATTTATCTATTGCTATTGCACTGGATCGTCTCGCAGCTCAACTATTATGTAATTTCTTCTTGTCTTCTAGTGATGGGATTTCTGGCTCTTTTGGCTCCCAACCGGCTCTTCGGGTTGTTTTAAAGTGAAATAACACAAAACACTGCAAACCACAACACAATTAAATATAAATTATAATATGAAAACAAAAAGAACATGCACATTCTCTGTCATATGGGCCTGCATGAATAAACTTTCTGAATCCTTTATCATCTGCAACTGAAAATAGTTGTGGATGATTACTATACCTTTCTAATGTGACGTTGTTGTCCCTGGCTTTCTTTCTCTCTCTTTCCTTCCCAGTGCAAAGCACAAGGCTCGTGTGCGGAGTGAAGTGGGAAAAAAAGTGCGAGAAAGAGGGTGAGAGAAAGAAAAAAAAAAACCCACGCTCGCTTCGTTCACTTCATAGAGTCGGCTCTAAGAGCTGTTTCGTTGGCGACCAACACATCACTATTGTTTTCTTCTGTTTTACTGGCAGTTGGCAACCCATTTAATGAGAGCAGGTAGTTGTACTGCCCTCTAGTGGAAGAGAATGTAATTGTTCTGCCCGTTACTCACACTGAACGCTTAGAGTACTAATCAGGTGGAACCAGATAGTCTTCCACGGCACACCTGATCATTTCCGGCTGCACATTTGTTTGAAAACACTCTTCTGCATAATCCACAGTTCACAGTTAACAATACAAAGTGGCAGACCGTTTGGCTGACACAAACCAAATCTCCTCTGGGATTAACCTCAGTACAAAAACTGTGTACCGGGAGCTTCGTGGCATGTGTTTCCATGGCTGAGCACCTCATGTAGGTGGCCTCGTAATTTTGTCCATATAATGTATATTAAAAAGTGACCTGTCTAGGGATTATGAATGCAAATTAGCAATTATTCTGCTTCCTTCCAACATATTCAGTATTTATTACTCACAAGGTATGATGCATTTCCTTTTTATTGATATGTCTAAATAAAAGTTATTTTGTACTTCTTGCATACAAATGTTTTTTTTTTAAATCCTTTCCTTCCATTCAGTGTGCATTTGTACAGCTGCAGTGTGAATTCCCTCCCTTTGGGATCAAGAGTCTTACCTTATTCATTATCTTTTATGCTTGACTGCAGTGTCAGGTGGTAATTTAATGGATTTTTGAAAAATAAATTGCAGCATCAAAGTCCAAGGTAAACAGGATGCTTGTTTGTGCAACCTCACAGAATAAATTCAGATTCATAAAGGGAACTTTGCAATAATAGGATTGCACATTTTCTATATTTCACCATGGCAGATGTACCCAGGGGCTGAAACATATTCACAAAACCGAGCGCTGAACCATATAAATATTTGAAAACACATTTTATGGCTGTGAATTTAGAGATCTCCTGAGCTTTTGAATGCTTCACAGGGTCCAGAGGAAGTATCGGTGTGAATTTGATTGAGGATTTTTGTGCTCACAACAGTAAAGATTCCCCCAATCCTGCTGCACAGATGGTAACAGCAGGCTGACCTCACCCTACCAACTTCATTTTTACAGGCGTTAATTATGCAGAGAAATGTTTGCTGAGCACACAAGCTTGTTCACAGCTTCTCCCTGATAAGGTTACACATATTTACACTTGGGAGCTGCCCGGTGCAACCACAGTCTTCTGCTTATTGCCCACCAGAGCAGATCATGGCCGAAGGTTTTGCTCAAGGGCACTTTAACTTTAACTCACTCAACCTCAACAAGCAGATTCTCCCAAATCGTGGGAACTGGCACGATTTGAACTCTTGACCTTGGACATAAAAGCAGGTATCTCTAGGTTACAAATGTCCCTGATGTTCAGCATCATCTAAAAGAGAAGCTATTATTAGGGAGACCTCATTCACCTCCTCCCACTCCTCATCATGTTACTCTTCGCTGGCCAGAAAGACATGACACATGATCAAGTGCTCATTAAAAGCTAAACAGTACAGCCAAAGAGCAAAAGAAGCTTGGGAGAACTTCACACGTATTTCTCTCATCCACTGCTATTTTAATGTAATATATGCAAGATGTGTCCCCATTATAAACATTCATCTGTCACATGAGGAGGTTCTTGCAATAGCTAAAAGCAACATAGGGAGGATGCTGCAGTATATATACATACATTTTCTTTTTTTCTTTAACAAAACTGGAAAATATGCAGAAACTAATACAGATTTGTGAAAAAGCCTATCATGAAAAACATGAAAAATATACAAATAGATCATTTTTTTTGTGATGTCTGACTTTTTGATATCAATATTCATTTTCTTCTTTGCTTCCCCTTCTATTATTACATGGAGTACTGCAGCAATCTGTTGGTAACCAAAGCAATCCCAGTGATTTTTTTGGTGCAGCAACCTCTTTGAGACCAATGTTACACTGTGACTGCAAGAAAACTCCTGCAGTCACTTAACAACTGGTTGGGGAATACACATTTTTCCCTAGTGACCTGTGGTTCCCAGGGGTTGCCAAGTCTCGTATCTCTATCTCTAGTGGTCTCTGGTATGAATGTTGCCTTGCAGAGCTACTAGCATAACTGTATGCTGTTAGTTGCATGTGAACTTGTGTGAACTTCAGTCATTAATGTGAACTTGAAAGGAGTTTCATGCTCTTTGTTTTTGGCAGCAAAAGCAACTTAAGGCAAAGGAAGAAATGCGGAAAAAATATGAGTTCAGTCTTGACTGAACAATGATTGAAATAACAGGGTAAATGCTACTACTCTGGAACCAACTGGCAGTCCGTCTGGGATAGACCTTACCTCTTGCCCTGTGACAGCTGGGATAGGCTCCAGCATTTGCTGCAAAACACTCAAGACCACTGTGACCCGGATTACAGAAAACTTGCACAAATGGGTGGGTGAATGGATGTTACCAGTAGGCAGAAAAAATAAAGAAATAGTTCAGCTTTTGTGGCTATGTTAGTGACTTCTGGTCAATCTTTGTTCATGTGAAATAAGATCTGCTGATTCCAAGACATGAAAGGAGAAGAAATTGGTTCACAAGGCTCCAAAACATGAAGAATGCAGAGGGAAGTATAAATCCTGCAATCAAAGCACCTTCTTTCTAACAGAACAAACCTTGGATTATGAACGAGAGTGCTATTGAATTCAGTTTCCCCTACTGTGCTTTTGCATTTATCATCTATACCAGACACAATAGCTAAGAACCCCATGAAAATGACTTTTCCATTTTCAGACACAATCATTTGTTGTCTTAAAGACTTGGTTCCAAGACATTTGTACTGTTGATTCCAATCAAAATCTTGCAAATATTCATCAGCTATTTCTATTTCACTGCCTTATTTTCTTATAGTGCTTCTTAGGTTCATTTAAAGAACACTACAAATTCATAGCACAGCTTCAAATGGACAGCTGTAATTTGTTAGCTAGATACTGTATAGCCAGTGAGCTCATTTTTATCTGACGATGCACAATTCATTCTTTGCCCTTGAAATAATACTTTCCCCCCATTTCAGCACCACAGGATCCCTGCAGAAAAGATCAAACAATCATGTGAACTCTCAGGA
Organism: Copadichromis virginalis; assembly: GCF_057382275.1. Classification (NCBI taxonomy): domain Eukaryota; kingdom Metazoa; phylum Chordata; class Actinopteri; order Cichliformes; family Cichlidae; genus Copadichromis; species Copadichromis virginalis. The sequence goes on along the minus strand of NC_140626.1, from coordinate 19,358,623 downwards.
TGTTTCATTTTTGGGGTAAACATTCCAGGTAAGATTTTTCTGTGATATAAAAGGCCTGTAGTAAATGGTAAGGTGTGTGCTGTCCTATGAGTCAAGCGGGTATTATGAATTTGGGGGTAAAAGATAATATGTTACTTTTTGATGAAGTATAAAAACTTTAAGGAACTTTACCACAGTGTATAACCAGCAAATCACGTGACCACAACTGACCACAACTTGGTGTATTTAGGCATCTAGAAATGGCCAAGATGATCTGCTGAAGTTCATGAGCATCAGAATGAAGAAGAGAGGTGATTTTGTACGTGGCATGATTGTTGGTGCCAGATGGGCACTATTCATAGTACTATTGAGATTAATTATTTAAAGAACTTGCATTATACTGAAAACCTTTAATTTTTAATGAAATTAAGATTCTTTCATGATCAAATGTACCTTTATGTACATTGCCTGCTCTTTTTTTAACCTTCAACATGAGGGCCTTGAAAGGGGATATCAGAGCATGTGAAAGCTGGGGAGTAGAACACTCATAGAGAGAATGGGGAGCAGGAGGCAATTTAACTATGAACTCACCCTGAAAGAACCTTCAGTCTGTCAATCAGCTGAACCGCCGCCTTCAGAGAGCCTTTGCTGGCAACACTGAAACTCTGATGCTTAGTGTCCCGCTCCAGCCCTGTAATGAGATCTCTGGGCAATCTGATTGAATTATTCTGATGGTTTTCAGTACATTTTTGCTCCGGGCCCTGACAGCACACACTGATAAAGCCTAGCAATGAAAGAAAATAAGCCAAAGTAATGGATGTACAAATACAATAGGAGGATTGACTTCACAGAATTGTAGGGGATCCTTACTTGAATAGCTATACCATAGCTACACCAATGAAGTTTCATAAATTAAACTTAACCCAGCAGTGTGTTCATTAGAACCTATCATGTTTTTCCTCTATATATATATATTTCTTATGGCTTTATTTTTATAATGTGCAATGAATTATTTGTATATTTCATCTCTGCTGCCAGGTGTTCAACCTCTGCACTGCCTTTTAGCATCTAACTAGCATTGATAATGAGTCTCTGGAGACCAGAGTGAATGACATAAAAGTTAGTGTTGCTTGATAAACACTGAATAGCAGCCATCTGCTGGCTCACTGTGAATGCATTTTGGAGGCTGGAAATTGTAAGGAGCTTCAAAAATGCAAATGAACAGAGGCTCACAAACAAACTTAATCAACAACTAATAACGCAGCTGTTTGAAAGAATGAGTATGCAAGCCAGAAATAGGTTTTTGCCTCTTTAATTGGAGCAAATTAATGATTTAGCTGAGCATTAGCTGACTCAAAGCACTCATTGTGACTAATCTTTATCAAGCTATGCACTGATGGATGTGGAAATGGAAGTATATGAAAGAATGGATGGCAAATGCATACTGTAGATGCACATTTCGAAGTTGGATGTATATCCATGTTCAGTCTTGGCATGTTTTATACTTTGTAATTCCATTTGATTTATAGCCGAGGCAATGCACTGTTCTCCAGCTACTATATTAGAATCTCAGAGTTAATTGAAATAACTGTAAATCATTTTTTGCTTGCAGAGCTACAACGGTGTCCGTCTCCCTGCAGCTACAGAAAACATAGGTTCTCTTTATGGTTATTTATGTTGCAGAGAGCGTTGAAGCTAAACAATGGAAGTCTGGTATTCAAGTCAGTCTAAAAAATCATTTGACAATACGCCCTAATTTTGAAGTCCAGAATATCCACGAGAGAATAAAAAAAGCAAAGAAGCAAACAAATAACAAATAGTTGTTGATCTAAACATCTGAAAGAGATTTATGTATGTGATTGTTTTCAAATGATATCATTTGTTCAGAAATTAATACATTTAATACACTAACTGGTTACTTTTCAGGTACACCTTGATTGTACCATCTTGAACCCCCCCCCCCCTTTGCTCCCAGAACTTTCTTAATTTATCATCACATAGACAGAAGATCTGTCCATATTGACATAATAGCATCAAGCAGTTGCTAAACATTTGACAGCAACACATCTGCGACATAAACACCACCATGCCGCCGCATCCCAAAGATGCTCTGTTGGACTGAAATCTGTTGAGTCTGGAGGGTATTTCAGGGGGGTGAACACACTGTCTTTCTCAAGTTGATTTCAGCTTTCAGCAACAACACTCAGGCAGGCCAAGGTATATAAATGATGCTGAGTTGACACTAAGAGGACAAAATTGTGCCTCCCACACCATTATACCACCACCAGCAGGTGAACCACTGATACATGGTTGGATGGATCAATGTTGTTTACATGAATTTCTGATCCTGCCACTTGAACATTGCAGTTTCCTGTTCTTAGCTGACAGGAATGGCACCTGGTATGGTCTTCTGCTGCTATAGCTCATTTGCTTCAAGGTTTGATGTGCTGTGTGCTTGGAGACGTTCTTCTGAATTCCTTGGTTGTAATAAGTAGTTATTTGAGTTACTTTTGCCTTCTTATCAACTTGAAGCAGTCTGGGCCGTCTCTTCAGACCTCTGGCCTTAGCTTAGCACTTTTGCACAGAGAACTACTGCTCATTGGATGTTTACTCTTTTTCAGATCATTCTTTAGAAACCCCAGAGATGGTTGTGCAGGAAAGCTACAGAAGATAGCAGTTTCTGAAATACTCAGACCAGCCCTCTGGGCATCAGCAACAATGCCACAAAGTTATTTAAATCACCTTTCTTTCTCCATTATGATGTTTAGTCTAAATACCTAACTCCACTGAGCTCCTGCCATTTGATTTGCTGATTAGATATTTGCATTAATAGGCAGTTGAACAAGTGTTCAGTGAGTTGATATTGCTTTGAGTAGGTTTTAAAACCCCTGTGGACTGAGTATGCATAAATGCTAGAATGTAAAAAACAGACAAAATAAAGCAAAATAAGTTAATAAAAAGTTGTGATACAATTTTGATTGTAATTTGACATTAATTATGATATTCATTACTGAGTCATAGTAATGACTCACATGTTGTATCACCAAGTCTCTCTCTACTGATCGCCATTTTCCCCTTTATGCAACAATGAATATGTGAGCAATTTCATTCACCTTCAACATCAGACGCTCAATTTCCAACCGCTTTGGAGTTGGTTTCAGTGAGTGAAACTTCAGAGGCACAAATCCAGTGTTTGATCATATGCAGAGAGGAAGCAATACTTTGGTGATAATGGGATTGGATCATGGGATTCGACACATTCCCACAGAATAGAGTTCATTCAAGGAGTGGGAGGTGAAATATCTGCACATTCATTGCTTTACCTGTGATGCTGAAATGGATTAGGTGTTGTGAAGTCATGTTTTAAAGGAGCAAACCTCTATTTTGATGAGATTCAGACATTTCGCACAGTTATCAGTTACTCATGAGCAAGCCGGAGGCTGTAATTGCTTTCCAAATTGCCTCTTTGAGCAGTGACTGACCCAATTAGTTTTGGGATTGTGTTTGTTACAGTATCACTATGTGTTGCAGCTCATCTCTTTGAATATTTCAAACTCACATCGACAGCCAGTTACATCTGTATTTGTAACGTGTCGGCCAGAATGATTAGTTAATTATGTTTGTGCTCTTTGAAAATGACACTGCCAAGTGTCTTTTGGCCGATTCCCTGTCCCTCATGCTATACTTCTGTCTTACATTCATGCATACACTCACACATCCCCCCAATATTTTAACCTGGAAGTAAAGTCAATACCCAAAATGAAGCTTTATTCATATCTCAACATTTGGGCTGTGGCTCTTTCTAAGATGTCGACAATCCATTACAGGAAAATTTGTCAGAATGGAAAAACAAATGAAACGGAAGGAAGAGCTTATCACAAGGAGATGGATGCTGGTGGATCCTGGACAGTAAAACAACAAAAGCAGTTTTGTCTTTTTAGGAGTATGAAAAAATATGTAATTGGTACAGTGGGGCAAAAAAGTATTTAGTCAGCCACCGATTGTGCAAGTTCCCCCACCTAAAATGATGACAGAGGTCAGTAATTTGCACCAGAGGTACACTTCAACTGTGAGAGACAGAATGTGAAAAAAAAATCCATGAATCCACATGGTAGGATTTGTAAAGAATTTATTCGTAAATCAGGGTGGAAAATAAGTATTTGGTCAATAACAAAAATACAACTCAATACTTTGTAACATAACCTTTGTTGGCAATAACAGAGGTCAAACGTTTACTATAGGTCTTTACCAGGTTTGCACACACAGTAGCTGGTATTTTGGCCCATTCCTCCATGCAGATCTTCTCGAGAGCAGTGATGTTTTGGGGCTGTCGCCGAGCAACACGGACTTTCAACTCCCGCCACAGATTTTCTATGGGGTTGAGGTCTGGAGACTGGCTAGGCCACTCCAGGACTTTCAAATGCTTCTTACGGAGCCACTCCTTTGTTGCCCGGGCGGTGTGTTTTGGATCATTGTCATGTTGGAAGACACAGCCTCGTTTCTTCAAAGTTCTCACTGATGGAAGGAGGTTTTGGCTCAAAATCTCCCGATACATGGCCCCATTCATTCTGTCCTTAACACGGATCAGTCGTCCTGTCCCCTTGGCAGAAAAACAGCCCCATAGCATGATGTTTCCACCCCCATGCTTCACAGTAGGTATGGTGTTCTTGGGATGCAACTCAGTATTCTTCTTCCTCCAAACACGACGATTTGAGTTGATACCAAAAAGTTCTACTTTGGTTTCATCTGACCACATGACATTCTCCCAATCCTCTGCTGTATCATCCATGTGCTCTCTGGCAAACTTCAGACGGGCCTGGACATGCACTGGCTTCAGCAGCGGAACACGTCTGGCACTGCGGGATTTGATTCCCTGCCGTTGTAGTGTGTTACTGATGGTGACCTTTGTTACTTTGGTCCCAGCTCTCTGCAGGTCATTCACCAGGTCCCCCCGTGTGGTTCTGGGATCTTTGCTCACCGTTCTCATGATCATTTTGACCCCACGGGATGAGATCTTGCGTGGAGCCCCAGATCGAGGGAGATTATCAGTGGTCTTGTATGTCTTCCATTTTCTGATGATTGCTCCCACAGTTGATTTTTTCACACCAAGCTGCTTGCCTATTGTAGATTCACTCTTCCCAGTCTGGTGCAGGTCTACAATACTTTTCCTGGTGTCCTTCGAAAGCTCTTTGGTCTTGGCCATGGCGGAGTTTGGAGTCTGACTGTTTGAGGCTATGGACAGGTGTCTTTTATACAGATGATGAGTTCAAACAGGTGCCATTCATACAGGTAACGAGTGGGGGACAGAAAAGCTTCTTACAGAAGACGTTACAGGTCTGTGAGAGCCAGAGATTTTCCTTGTTTGAGGTGACCAAATACTTATTTTCCACCCTAATTTACGAATAAATTCTTTACAAATCCTACCATGTGAATTCATGGATTTTTTTTTCACATTCTGTCTCTCACAGTTGAAGTGTACCTCTGGTGCAAATTACTGACCTCTGTCATCATTTTAAGTGGGGGAACTTGCACAATCGGTGGTTGACTAAATACTTTTTTGCCCCACTGTATATATTTGACTGTAAGATGATAAAACAGCCAGTTGTAGTGACGTCGTATTTAGCACACACACAAGGCTAAATCAATCCTCTTGTCGGTGTCTTTATATCAACACAGATAATCCCGTTTTATCTAATGAGAAACTGTTCCTTTACAACATAGCATAGTGAAGTTGCCGTATGTATAATTTCACAGTAGATTAATGCCATTTTTCTGGCTTTTAACTTTTACTACTTAAGATTTAGTTCTCTCAGCATGACCAACATAAAGACTACAAATTACCAGCTACAGAACAGTTGTGGTCTGGAGCCCCCATATTTTTTTTTCTCGCCTTGTTTAACAATTCAGTGTGACCCAGATCTTTCTTACCATTGTGATATGCTGCATTGAAATGTATCCTGTAGACTGATTAGTAGATTCTTTGAAAAACACTTTGAAAATGCTGACAGAGGTGATGTTAAATCATTAGTTTGCAGTTCTGTGAAAAAGTACTCCCCCCCTTCACAGTTTCTTTGTTCTGAATTTTTGTCACACATGCATGTTTCAGATTGTCAAATAAATTTTGATATTAGACAATTAAAGATGTCTTAATTCATTATGGAAAAAAAGTTAACCAAATTTACCTGGTCCTTTGTAAAAAGTAATTGACCCTCTAAACCTAATAACTGGTTGTATCATCCCGTGCAACAAGAACGGTAGTGGAGCATTTGTGATAACTGGCAATGGGTCTTTCACATCACTGTAGGGGAATTTCTGCCCACTCTTCTCTGCAGAATTGTTTTAATTCAGTCACTGTGGGGGACTTTGAGCATGAATGGACAGTTTGAGGTCACATCCTAGCATCTCAATCAGATTTAGGTCTGGACTTTGACTAGGCCACTGTAAAACCTAGTTTTCTGGCCATCTGGTGGACTTGCTCGTCTGTTTCAGTTCATCGTCCTGATACATAATCCAAGTGCACTTGAGCTTCAGGACATGAACTGATCCTTGTGGATTATGACAAGTTGTCCAGGTTCTGAAGCAGCAAAGCAGCCCCAGTCCCAAGCACTACCACCATCATATCTGACTGCTGGTATGATGTTTATTTTTATCCTGTGTTTTATGAAAAGTGTAACAGGACTCAAACCTTCCACAAAGTTCAGCTTTAGTCACATAAACTTTGGAAAGGTTTACCAACGTTCTAAGTTTTCTCCATTTGTGGATAATGGATGTGTTTGGGTAGCTTTTATTTACTCCCAGTATTTACACAGGTTATCATTTTTTAATATTAAACATTTTTTGATAATCCGAAACATGTACATATAAGTGGGACAAATATGCAAAAAAAAAAAAAAAAAAAAAAGACAGTGTGTGTCTTATATTTCACGCTTTTGTTCTGCTTTATTTATGTTTCATATTTGTTGGCAAACTTCCATTTCAGTGGAAATGTTGGACCACACTGAGAGCAGTACAACAAAACATGGCAATCTTGCTCTATAATATCATAGAGTAATCTAAGCTGAATCAGCCATTTCTGTTGAAAGGCATTTTTCAAGAGAAAATGCCTTACCAATACCATCCCTGAAACCTGTAGTGGCACACGTTGATCTTTTTTTTTTCTGAAAAATGAATCAGTAGTTTGCTTCATTGTTGCCAAAGGGCGAACCAAGAGAAAGTACATACAGACCGGACACAGGAAGATGACATCCTGTCATCCTCTATTTCACTCAGAAAAAAAAAAATACAAATACACACACATACACACTCTCAACACACATACACAGGCCCCAAAATGATTCTTAATTCCCCCTGGCTTTTCACACAATATTCAATAATGATTTAAAAAAAAAAAAAAAAAAACGAAACCAACAAACAAACAGTTTTATTATTTCTATAACCCCTGGTCATAAAATTTATAGCACTTCACATTGTTGCAGATTCTAAGGTTGCAGTTGAGCGCCACTGGCTCTACATTTAGTTAAACACAACAAATCATTTCATTCAGTTTATGCTGGTGATGGTGAATTAAAAAAAACTGAAAAGCAATAGGATATTCAAAATTAATTTGCATTCATAAACAGTTCCTCAGTGTTGAGGCCTTAATGTGGCAACAAGTAGGCCTGCAGTGTGAGAGCAAAGTGCTCTAATAGGGTGATATGGTACTACAAGGTCATTAAGATAAGATGGGGCCTGATTATTTAAGACCTTGTATGTGAGGAGCAGGATTTTGAATTCAATTCTGGATTTAACAGGAAGCCAATGAAGGGAAGCCAAAACAGGAGAAATATGCTCTCTCTTTCTAGTCCCTGTCAGGACTCTTGTTGCAGCATTTTGGATTAGCTGAAGGCTTTCCAGCGAGTTTTTTGGACATCCTGATAATAATGAATTACAGTAGTCCAGCCTGGAAGTAATAAATGCATGAACTAGTTTTTCAGCGTCACTAAGAGACAGGATATTTCTAACTTTAGAGATGTTGCGCAAATGGAAGAAAGCAGTCCTACATATTTCTTTAATATCTGCATTGAAGGACATGTCCTGGTCAAAAATGACTCCAAGGTTCCTCACAGCGTTACTGGAGGCCAAGGTAATGCCATCCAGAGTAAGAATCTGGTTAGATACCATATTTCTAAGATTTTCAGGGCCGAGTACAATAACCTCAGTTTTATCTGAATTAAGAAGCAGAAAGTTAGCGGCCGTCCAGGTCTTTATGTCTTTAAGACATTCCTGCAGTTTAACTAATTGGTGTGTGTTATCTGGCTTCATAGATAGATAGAGCTGCATGTCATCTGCATAGCAGTGAAAATGTATGCTATGTCTTCTAATGATGTTGCCTAGGGGAAACATGTATAGTGTAAACAGAATTGGTCCTAGCACTATAGCACTATAATTCAGGTGTCTGTATTATCACTAGAACCCCTTCTACTTGCCACATCACTCCTGTTCTGCAACAGTGTCACTGGCATGAAAATTAAAATCCACATCAACTTTAAAATTCTCCTACTGACATCAAGGCCATCCATAACCCATACGTATCGTAACCCATATCTATCTGACATTCTCCATGCTACCACTTCCTCTCCTGCACGCTTAGATCCTCCTCCTCCCTCAACCTGACAGTTCCCTCTGCTTCCCTCACAACCATGGGGCTCAGAGCTTTCAGTTCCTCTGCTCACTATCTCTGGAACTTTTGATTCACTACCACTTTTCAAAACCCGGCTCAAAACCCATCTATTTAAAACTTCTTTTTCCCTGTAATCACATTTGCACTGCCTAATTTTGACTTTTCTTGTTTTTTGTTCATTTATTGTACAGTGTCCTTGGGTGTTTTGAAGGCACCTACAAATAAAATGTGTTATTGTTATTAATGATAACAAAGTGGAAGATGTGGACTAACATCAAACAGATTTAGGTGTTTTCAGGAGATCTGCTAAGAAAAAAAAAAGTCAAATTGAAATGTAATTGTACTATACAAATGCATTACCCTAGCATGCATAAACAAATAACAAACAATTAAATACATCTGACAGCAACAAGCGTTCAGCAATCAGAAGGTTTTAAAAATGCCAAAATGTAAACTACTGTAAAAACTAGGGCACAATCAAGCCACCTCAGGTAGAATTTGCAAAAAAATTATCTGGTTCAGTTCATTTCCTGAAGCTCATCTGCATAGGTATTATGACTTCTGTATTCGGGTGCATAGTGCTAAATTGTCAGTTCTTGTAAGTGTAATATACACACATGAGCTCACACAGGCGCTTGCTGTAACACTCGAATGAACCCATGCTTATTGCTACATCAACAGAAAACAAGTGCTTGACTGACAGCATGTGTACAAAGCTGTAGTGCAGAAACATGAGTTCTACACGAACAACATGACTCCAGCACGAGATATTTTCCGAGTAGTTCCATTTCCTTGAACTGATAAGTGGCATTTCTGAAGTTAATATTTCATGTCATTACCCACATAAAGCTATTTTCAGACCTTGGTGTTTCAAGAAAGATGAGAGATCAGACCATTAGGAAGACATTTGGAATAGCTGATCCCTGCTGAACCAGTATGAGGCTGACCCAAACAAGTATGCTCAACTGTAGGCAGGTAATCTAGGCAAGACTTTATCTGCTTTGCTGCTTCCTGGCAGCATCTGGATATCTACGCCTCTTTTTCCACATTAGTTTTTTTCCCCCTTCTTTCTTTGTTTTGCTAAACGTTACATTTAGCTATGTCAGATGTGCTCTCAAAAGTCATGTATCAATTTTGCTGGCTCTTTATTCCCTTTTATTTATCCCACAACTGAGGCGCAATTTCTAAGATTAAAATAATGCATAGATAAAAGAATCACTTTGTCTTGACGTTATTTAGGTGATTTATAAGTACCATTTTGGTTCCACGGATTTAAAGACTGTTGAGAAAGTACACGCATGACATTGAAAGCCTTTTAACTTCAATTATTTCCTTGCATCTGAATTAATCCTGAATAAAAATATAAGTGATGGGAGAACTTTTCAAGATTTATAATTTGCAGCTCACTGACCACAGCATGACCAATCTTCAAAGCAACTTTGGTGTGGCAATATAGTGATTAACCCTTTAAAGCCTGCACCAGGGGCGATTCTAGGATCAGAGCTTAGGGGGTGCTGAGCACCAGGAGAGCTGCCCAGCCAGGCAAGATAAACTTTACTTGTCACAGAGACCTCATCTCTGTCAGTCCCTGCATCCCTAAATGTCACCAGTTGTCCTTTTTTTTTTTTTTTTTCTTTTTTTGCCTGTCCCATTTGGTTCTTTAGCCATCAGAATTGTTGTCTGAAGACCAACAAGGATACCCAATGGATTTACTTTGCCAAATGGATCATCGTGGCATTGCCGTATTGGTCCATTTGGTCGATCTTTGTTTTTATTATTTATTATATTTTATTTTCAGATGTTACAGACGGGACAGACATGAGTGAGGGATAGGAAAGGGAGAAAGAAAGAGGAAGGAAAGGAAAAACAGAAGGGGAGAGGGACAGTGAGAAAGGGGGGGAGAAAAAAAATAAAAATCTCCTGGATCACCTGTTGAGAGAAGAATAGAAAACAAGCAAAAAAAAAACAAAGCAACATACTAAACACAACACCATCGCATTAATCTAGCTAAGTGTAAACAGCAGTAAATACTAAATATTCAATGTTGTTGTGCAGCACGCAGGACAGATGTGCTTCGGAGTAGCAGCCAAGAAAGGTGTAATTTGGGTCTACGAGCAGTGAACACCCGTGTGCATACCTGTGTGGATCAGCGCACTTGTATTCCAAAGGTTTCTCCATGTAACGATCTGCTAGGGAGTGTGGGGGGGCCACAGCCCCGTCCTCCGGGGTGTGAAGCGGGTATGGAGGAGATCAAAACTCCAGACATCCAGAGGCCCCCAGAACACAAGAGACCATGGAAGACCAACAGAGGGGCAGCCGCGCCACTGTTCCAGTAAGAGCTGAGGAGAGTCCCAGATGAGGGTTCACTCAGCAGCCGCGGAGCAGAAGCCAGGGGGAGTTGCAGTGACGCGCCCATGAGCTCCGCCGGCCCCCAGCTGTGCCTGAGTGACCGAGCCCCAGGCCGAGAGGCCGGGGGCACCCCACCTCCGAAGGGGCCCAAGAGAGCCCCAGGCTCCAGGTCCCGATAAGCGGCCGCCAAGGAGTGAGCCGGTGTGTACCTGGACGCCCACCCCCAGACACAAAGAACCACCAACGCACCGACACCTGAGGGAGTCTGCCACTGGCAGGGGAAGTGGTGGTGGGCGGAGATAGGCCTCCAAACCTTGGAGGGCCTGAGGTGTCCCCAGAGAGGTGGCGTCTGATACCCAACCTGACATATAGACACAGACATACAGGCACACACAGACACAAACATCCATTCCCCCCCCCCCCCCCCCCCCCCCCCACTCACTCCACACTCAACCAACGTGGAGACAGACATAAAGAGACGCTGTACACACGATCACACTCCCCAAGCGTACTCTACAAACCGGGTCTAGGTACCCTTGCCCCTGGAGGGGGGAACTGCACCCAGACCCAGGTGGTGGTCTCCAGTTGTCCTGAGTTCTCTCTGACTGTCTCCTTGGTGCATTTAAACCCCTGTTCCTCCCTGTCTCCGTTATCAGTCATCATAATTTTACCATCTCTGTGCAAGTCTGCAAATTTCTTTATTAAATCATAAGATTCTTAAATCCATCAAGTATCTCTGTGCCTGGGTCCTTGTCACAAAACATGAGATCACTGTTTTGTACATTTTAACACAATTTATTAAGCATATGCTTCAGCCAATACCTTTTGATTAGCCTTGTCTTGTGGTTTCTTGCTTTGTGGTAATCTTTATTCTGTTTTCACTGAGATATTTGAATGCTAATCAATAAATCAATATTCAATTCTAAAAAAAAATTCTAATCCCCACATTTGTGAAAGAAAAGCAAAACACTTTTTTGAAAAGTTTGTAACAAAACCACCAAATCTGATAAAGGTTATTTAAATGCTGCAAAAGAAGAATGGAGTGGAATAAAAAAATACATATCCTAACCTTAACTACTGAGGGAGAATAATGAATGATGCTCATAGTGAGTAAGAACGGAGATTCACTTTTAAAGTGTATGTATAATATAATACAGATACATAAAAATACACTCCAAAAATAGAAGAGTCCTTTAAATGTACAAATGTACAAAATATTAATTAAAAAATTATAAAAATGGAGGCAACTGTGCCTATGGTACAATGTATGAAAAGATCTTTACTGCAGATACTTCTAAAATGGCGTTGCAGATTTTTTCTTTTATTTTAATCTATGTCGCCTCACCTTGAGGTTGGCAAATCTATCACTGTTTGGTGGTCAACTCTCTCAAGCAGTTTACAGTTTCTGTTGTGCCTGTCACTGTTCCCTGTCTGTTTTCTTACCTGGTTCTTCTTGAACTTGTACTTTCTCCTCACGTTCCCCTCTTTCCTCTCTCCCTCTGTGGACTGACAATCATACACAAATAGATTGTATTTTTTTTTAAATAGAGTTTATTGAACCAGCTGGCAAATTTGCTTAATTTATTTGTTTGTTGCCGTTGAAGGAAAGGACATAAGAAAATCTACTAAATCGTGAAAAATAAAACACTTCCGAGAAAACTAAGCAAAGACACAGAGCTTTGATGTCAGTGCGGCTTCCGCTGTACGCTGTGTGTACTCTGTACTCGCAGCATGTCAGCCTCGTCACAGCACAGGTGGCAGATTCAACGTCAGCATGCACACAGAACACAGACAGGGAGCAGTCACTGTCGGCCCCGTAATGTGTCAAAACAACAACCACCTTCAAAACAAGCCAGTCATACTTACGGATAACTTTGGAAAGAATAAACAGCCATGATTGTTACTTCCTGAAATATTTATAGCTGCTGCAGTTGGAGCAGTGAGTTCTGCAGTGCTTCCTGACAGATCCTTACTATTTCCAAGTCTGTCAACAGTACAGAGTGTGAGAAAGACTGCTGCTGTCATCTGCATCAGTGGCAGCTCGCTTCCCCATGAGACCCAATGCAAGCCTTTCACGCTAATAAAGATTTTTCCGAGGGCAAATATGATAAACTGACAAGTGTAGGTACAGTACACGGGAAATGCGTGCGCGCTCTGAGCAAGACAAATCATTCCCCAGAATGACATTCAGCCTGATCTTGCAGGGGATGCTGCTGTAATACGCTGTGAAATTGATTCCATGAAATGAATCATGATCTAATCTTGTCTACCAAAACAAGGTAGCTTGTTCCATGGAAAGAACATCAAGACAGAAACAGTCACAAAATGTACCATCCCATTTCTGCTATTACGAAGCTCTTTTTGAGGATACACAGAAAGCAGTCTTGAAGGGTTACCCGAACAGCTCTTAAAAGTTTGCACGGATTTCCTGTTAGGTATAACATGTACCAGAATTATCTCTCTTTTTAAGGTGAATATAGATATGCTTCCTCTTTTGAGTGATTTATTGTTTTTTCTTGGATGCAGTTATCACAACATGATGTTCACTTTTTTGGAAAGCAATATGAATCACAGTGACTAAAGCTTACATCATGAATGTCTAATCACAAAGGTCAGTGACATGCCCTTAGCATATTTTTTCCTACTGAGCTGTGATCACACCAGTGACTCACTCACTGCAATCAAATACTGCTAGAAATGTAATAGAAATAAGCCTGCTCTGCTTTTGAGGACCATTTGAGAGTCCAAATAAAGTGATAATAATCAGAGTATTTTTCCAATAGTTTGTAGACCTCATGTCTGTGGAGGGGAAACATTCATCACTATTAAACGAGCCCTGGTTGACCCAGCTGTCAGGAGGCAATGACGTTTGACTGATAGCTCTGCTGCTTCTGTTTCTCCAAGTTGTTCTATCGCCTCATAGTTCTTCATTTTTCAGGCTGGGATAGGGCAAAGAGCGTGTGGGTGGTGGTTTGGAACGCTGGTCAGCAAAGTCATTGTAGCCAAAGCCCTATCTGATGCCTACCTAAGTAAGTTTAATGCAAAGAAAGTTTTTTGTTTGTGTGCGTAGCTTTTGTTTTCTTTTGAATGTAATCCCCCCCCCCCTTTTTTTTTTGGTTAATCTTTCAAGATTAAAAATTAACGCAACTCAAAGAAAACCCAAAGTCCTCTGAGACCCAGTCCTCATGATTACATCCAGCCTAATTGCGTTGAGTAGATTATAACTGCACCTCCACGCGGCACGAGTGTGCGTGTCAATAAATGCATTACAGTAATGGATGCAATCCGATCATGTGGTGAAGGCACAGTGATGCTCAGCTATTGTAGCTTGTTAATTGGAAACGTTGTCGGCATCTTTGCTCTGTTTGGGTCTGTTCTGGTTGACCACATTTTGGATCAAGTGTAATTAGTCTCAAGTCTGTTCCATTTCTGCTTTATTGAGATTAATTTATGCACCACGAGCATCTGACGGTAACACAAGCAAAAAAAACAAAAAAAAACGAGGCTTACTTTATTAGGAAGAAATGTGATTGTGATCTTAATCAGATGCCAGACACTTTATTAGGTACATCTTGCTAGCATCCTGTTGGATCTAATGCATCATGCAGTTGATTCCAATTTCACTGCAGGTGCAAAGTTGCATGTGACAAATAAAGGTTTGATTGATTGATTGATTGTTGGACATTCGGAGATGCTCTTGTGCATACCTTGGCTGTAAGTGTTTATTTGAGGTATTGTTGCCCTCCTGTCAACAAAGTTTCTGGCCAACCATTTTACCCCAGAGAACTGAAGCTCACTGCATATTTTCTTGTTTTTGGTCCATTCTCTGTAAACTCTAGAGATGGTTGTCCATGTGACTGCCATGTGATTGGCTTATTGGATATTTTTGTATACAAGCATTTGAACAGGTATAATAGTGGCTCGAGGGTTTAGTTAGATCAAAAAATAAAAGCAGTTAAATGTGAGAAGTTAATCAGACTATTGTGTCATTTACATATGACAAAAAAGTACGATGTTGATTAATTTATGTGCAAAGATGCAATAAAAATGTTATGTAACAATAGTTTAAATTGAAATTTTCAGATTTGGAAGATAAAAACTGTCACGGTCCTGGGTCTCCTGACCCAGCGTTTTTAGTTCTTTGTGATTTTCGTATTATTGTACTTGTGTGATTTATTCTATGGCTTCTAGTTTTGATCCCTTGCCCTTCATGTCTCCCTGTGTGCCCCTCTATGTATTTATGAGCCCTCGTCCCCTTTCGTGTTTATTCCGTGTCTCCCCTGCCTGTTATGTTGGTGTTCTACTCGTGCTCTCTCTCCTCCTGTCTGAACCTCTGTGCTCCCTGTTTCACCTCTCCCGTCAGTGTTCAGTTCACCCCGCCCTGTCTCGTTATGGCTATCAGTGTCACCTGTGTTCCCCGTGTGTTCCCACTCCCCTCGTTAACCCTCTGTGTACTTCTGTCTGCGTCTCCCTCTGTTCAGCGTGACGTCGTCCCTCATGCTGTGTGTGATTCCCCCGTGTTTCCTAGTGAGCCTTATGTTAGTTTTTCCCAGTCTAGTTTTGTATCGCCTATCATCTTCCGTTCCGCAATAAAGCTGCCTTTTGAGTTTATTCCCTCGTGCCTGTGAGTCCTGCATTTTGGGTCCTACTCCTGCCTGCCGCACAGCGTTCCATGACAGTACGACGTCACCAGTAATGGATCCAGCGGACTCACCGTGGAAGCGCAGCTCCCGTTTTGACGGGACTCGGCTAGTGCTTGGAGGGCCTCCGTGCTGCCGCTCCTCACTAGCTGCCTACCCTTCGGTCCACTCACCTGCTTCCTCTCCGCGGACGCCCAGGTCTCGCAGAAAACGCTCCAGCCGGTCCCGGGAGGATTACTACGAGCCTGCAAGCAATCAGCTCACGCCTGCACAAGCCTTTTACAAGATGTTAGGGATTATTATCGTGCCACCTGACTCACCCAGCATTTCCACATCACAGCAGGAGCAGCCACAGCAGAGTCCTCCCTCGTCACATTCCGCCAGCGCCGCTCCCTCTTCAACAGGGAGGCAGCGAACACGCAGCCAGCACTCACAGCTCCAGCAGGAGCCTGGGATTCAGCTCAAACAACCGCCTAGGGTGAGTGACAGAGTCTCCCTTCATTCGCCTTTTTGTCAAGGGATAGACAGACTGTTTCCCCCAAAGCTGCGAACGCCAGCTACATAAACACTACAGCTCATGTTTCTCCGGTTCGGGAAAATAAAAGTTTTCGTTTTAAGAATGACTATTTTCCCATTGGTTCAGAAGACTGTGCGCCTGATGTTTTTTCAGATCCAGGAGTTAAGACTGTTCCGTCTGGATCTGTTTATTCTGGAGCTATGTTTATTCAGTCAGCTGCCCATCCGCTTTCAGCTCAGTCTCCAGTGTCCCCTGCTCGGCAGCCGTCTGTAGCTCAGTCTCCAGTGTCCCCTGCTCGGAAGCCGCCTGTAGCCCAGTCACCAACTCCACCACCACCACTTTCGCCTCAAGCTCTGTTAGCCGCCCGGCCCGAAGCTCTGTTAGCCGCCCGGCCCGAAGCTCTGTTAGCCGCCCGGCCCGAAGCTCTGTTAGCCGCCCGGCCCGAAGCTCTGTTAGCCGCCCGGCCCGAAGCTCTGTTAGCCGCCCGGCCCGAAGCTCTGTTAGCCGCCCGGCCCGAAGCTCTGTTAGCCGCCCGGCCCGAAGCTCAGTCGCCACCTCCACCACATTCAGCCTCGCTTCCCATAGCACAGTCACATCCACAGCCTGACTTACTACAAACCTTATTTCAATCCTTAGCCCAGTCAATAGCTCAGTTGGTAGAGGAATCATCAGCCTTATCGACAGCTCAGTTAGCTCCCTCGCAGCCACCCTCAGTGCAGTCTCCGGTGTCCCCAGTGCAGTCTCCGGTGTCCCCGGTGCAGTCCCCGGTGCAGTCCCCGGTGCAGTCCCCTTTAGCACAGTCACCCACTCAACCACCAGCACCACAACCATCACTACCTCTAGTTCATTCCCCTGTGAAGTCATTAACTCCACCACCTACTCCACTCTCACCACCACCGTTACTACAGACATCAGTTCAGTCCCCTGTGCAGTCATTTACTTCTCCACCGTTGGCAGCTCAGGTCCCCGTGTGTCCAGCAGCTCAGGTCCCCGTGTGTCCAGCAGCTCAGGTCCCCGTGTGTCCAGCAGCTCAGGTCCCCGTGTGTCCAGCAGCTCAGCTCGCACCCGAACCTTTGGCCCAGTTCCCCGTAGCAGTGCGGTTTTCTAGCCAGCTTAACATTGAGCCCGGGGTCCCAAACCTCTCTGGCTCTACATCAGCTCCTGCTGGAAGCTCGGATGAGCTCATCCAGGACTCCGTGGCTCCCACGCCGCCATCCGCCTCATCCGCTGGGGGTTCCAGTGAGCCCGGCCAGCACCTCCTCGTCTCCGCTGGAGGGTCCGAGGGGCCCGTTCAGCCTCCTGTCTCCGCTGGAGGGTCCGAGGGGCCCGTTCAGCCTCCTGTCTCCGCTGGAGGGTCCGAGGGGCCCGTTCAGCCTCCTGTCTCCGCTGGAGGGTCCGAGGGGCCCGTTCAGCCTCCTGTCTCCGCTGGAGGGCCCGAGGAGCCTGTCCAGCCGCCATCTGCGACCGCCTCGTCATCGCCTGGGCCAGCCTCAGCCTCTGCAGCTCCGCCTGGTCCGGCCTCAGCCTCTGCAGCTCCGCCTGGTCCGGCCTCAGCCTCTGCAGCTCCGCCTGGTCCGGCCTCAGCCTCTGCAGCTCCGCCTGGTCCGGCCTCAGCCTCTGCAGCTCCGCCTGGTCCGGCCTCAGCCTCCTCTTCAGAGCCTTCGTCTGCCGCAGCCTCCTCTTCAGAGCCTTCGTCTGCCGCAGCCTCCTCTTCAGAGCCTTCGTCTGCCGCAGCCTCCTCTTCAGAGCCTTCGTCTGCCGCAGCCTCCTCTTCAGAGCCTTCGTCTGCCGCAGCCTCCTCTTCAGAGCCTTCGTCTGCCGCAGCCTCCTCTTCAGAGCCTTCGTCTGCCGCAGCCTCCTCTTCAGAGCCTTCGTCTGGTCCGGCATCCTCTTCAGAGCCTTCGTCTGGTCCGGCATCCTCTTCAGAGCCTTCGTCTGGTCCGGCATCCTCTTCAGAGCCTTCGTCTGGTCCGGCATCCTCTTCAGAGCCTTCGTCTGGTCCGGCATCCTCTTCGCTGCTTCGTCTGGTCCGGCATCCTCATCAGCTGCCTCGTCTGGCCCTGCGCCCACCGGGCCATGGCCGGCACGCCTGGGACTGGAGGGCCGCCGCTGCCTTCCGCGCGGTCGGCCTCCTGAACTGCTCCGTCGTCTCCTTCGCCGCCGCCGCTGCCTTCCGCGCGGTCGGCCTCCTGAACTGCTCCGTCGTCTCCTTCGCCGCCGCCGCTGCCTTCCGCGCGGTCGGCCTCCTGAACTGCTCCGTCGTCTCCTTCGCCGCCGCCGTTGCCTTGCGCGCGGCCGGCCTCCTGAACTGTTTCCGCGTCGCCGCCGTTGCCTTGCGCACGGCCGGCCTCCTGAACTGTTTCCGCGTCTCCGCCGTTGCCTTCCGCACGGTCGGCCCCCTGAACTGCTCTGTGTTTTGGGTTGTTTTCTTGGGCTCCGGTGTTTTCTGTGCTCTTTGTTTTCTGTTCCAAGCCCTCCGTCCTGGGCCCCCGCCGCCCGCCCTGGGTTGTTTTCTGTTTGGTTTTGTTTTTCTGTGTTTGGGCTGTCTGGAGCCAGCCCTTGAGGGGGGGGTACTGTCACGGTCCTGGGTCTCCTGACCCAGCGTTTTTAGTTCTTTGTGATTTTCGTATTATTGTACTTGTGTGATTTATTCTATGGCTTCTAGTTTTGATCCCTTGCCCTTCATGTCTCCCTGTGTGCCCCTCTATGTATTTATGAGCCCTCGTCCCCTTTCGTGTTTATTCCGTGTCTCCCCTGCCTGTTATGTTGGTGTTCTACTCGTGCTCTCTCTCCTCCTGTCTGAACCTCTGTGCTCCCTGTTTCACCTCTCCCGTCAGTGTTCAGTTCACCCCGCCCTGTCTCGTTATGGCTATCAGTGTCACCTGTGTTCCCCGTGTGTTCCCACTCCCCTCGTTAACCCTCTGTGTACTTCTGTCTGCGTCTCCCTCTGTTCAGCGTGACGTCGTCCCTCATGCTGTGTGTGATTCCCCCGTGTTTCCTAGTGAGCCTTATGTTAGTTTTTCCCAGTCTAGTTTTGTATCGCCTATCATCTTCCGTTCCGCAATAAAGCTGCCTTTTGAGTTTATTCCCTCGTGCCTGTGAGTCCTGCATTTTGGGTCCTACTCCTGCCTGCCGCACAGCGTTCCATGACAAAAACAAGACAATCCATTCAGTTATACATCAGTTGTGTTCAATTGTTTTTTTTGCTGACATATCCTCTTAGAGTATTTGTGGGAATTACTGGACCAGATCCTTAGATAATACTGAAGGATTCCTTTAATGTGAAAAAAGTCATAATCAACAAGTAGACTACATTTATGGTAAAGTCTGTTTCTCAGTATTTGATCTAAAATTAGTTGAAGTATAAATACTCAATGGCAAGATATTGGTGATAGCTCTGTGACAATAATGGCTCATTTCACCAGGGTGGTTCCACATAATGGGCATTAAAAAGCCTCCCAGACAAACCCTATTCTTCAGATATGGGTTTAATTGTCCAGAATATGATTGCTAAGTGAGAGGTCCCCTCACTTATCAAATTAACGGCTTTAAAATTGGGACAGTGAAGTACTTAGCTCTTATTAAAGTGGAAAGGGTCATGCCAAAGGTAAGCTGTTTATCTCATGAAGGAGAGCATAGAGGAGAGGAGAAACATCCCATTGACAGAAAACAAGTTAAAAAAAAAGAGCCTTCTTTAAACCTGAAAGTCAGTCATGCTTTAAGCCAGACTGTGATATTAGAACACAAATTGGAAATAATTGCAAATTTTCATGTGTGGAAGAGAAACAGGAATAGTGATGAAGATAGACACAGTAATTGGAGAGATTCACATGTATTTCTTGCAGAAACTGTCCATATTTCTTCATGTTTTATTCATGAGAGTAAAGATAGTGTATAGCCACACATGAGCTATCACATATCACAGTGCTCATTTATAGCTCTCCTGCATGAGTCTGGCTTAGCCTAGATAACAGTGAAACCGCCTGGAGGCCAGACACAACTCCCCAAAGAGTAATACAGGCCGTCATGACACCCAGATAGAAGCATGGAAATGCAGGTCAACCCAAACTCTTATCAAAATGCCATACACCTTTCAAAATAGTGAATGAGCAGTATGGACTGGCTGCCAGTTAGTCTGATAACAGTGGGGACCTCTTATGTCCAAGTGTGCCATGTTTAAGGGACACTGGCTTATTATAGGCAAGGAAAATGAAGACATTTAGTGCAGTGATTTTCATTCAAATCTATCATAGCATGGTTTCTTCTTCAGGTCTGCACATCCAACTACTACTGCATCCAAAGAGCTACTGAATAGCACACACTGTAAGTTGTAGTGCTTTGAATGAAGCAATATTAAATCAATTTATTGGTACCATGTAGAATAAGGATAATGTCATTTGCAATGTAATGTCCTGCTGGGTTGTTACTTTGACACACATCTACCCTCTAAATATTTTTCTGGCCAAACAACCCACACCCACTTCTTTAATTCATTCATGCTTGAGTCATTTTAAGCTGTGCAGTACGTTTCTTCTACTGAGCACAAGGTTGCTAATTGTGGCGACTGAGGCATTTAAACGTTATGGCGTGACATCAGGGCAAAACTCTTGTTTAAAAAAAATGGAACACTGCGCAGAAAAATAGCATTAGTGGGATTTTCGTGAGAGTGTAATTTCCATATTTTTCACACCCTTCCCCAAGATAATCATAGATCAATTGCGCTGGGATTTGTGCAGACAACACTTGCTGGTTAAGTAGTTTGCAGAAAAGAATTTAAGACCTTTACTTAACCTTCAGAAGCAACATGCAAATATTTCAAAAATTATTCCTTGTAATACATTTGAGTTCTCTCACTCATGCAGTCGCTGACAATAATTCAATACAGCCACTAATCTCTTTCTAATATTACAAACCATGTGTTAACAGAGATAAGTGTGTTTGGCAGGGTGGTCATTTGGAATCTCTAACACTCGGGGCAAGTTTTGCCTTGTGGGTTGTCCTGGAGCCATTTGGCTTAAAAAAAATTAGTCTCCGAAGTTTCTGCAGATGCCTCAGTGTCACAACTTTAATGGACACAAAGATTTGGATTTCTTTTGCCATCCAAAGTCAGTAGCAAAACGGGACCTTCAGACAGCAGTAGTAATGAACCAAGAAGAACTAAAAACAAACCAATATTTTCCATCCTTTCTCCTGTTTTCCCACATAAATGATAACTGAGAGAGTAGAATATTTTTATCTATCAGCATTTGAAACAGAATATAAAAAAAGAGCTCAGAGCTGTACTCTTTATCAAGCAGCAATTATAGACAATTTGTTCAAAAAGGACTTGCAGACTTTTCGGCCACCCTTAACACTTTTTTTCCATGTGTATACGTGTTTTGCTCTTCCTCATAAACACAGAAGGAGGCATGTGGGACAAAATAAATATTCTACAGGTTGCTTTAATGCACAAAGAAACCAATTAATTTACCAGCATCAGGCTGGGAAAAAAGACAAACAAGAAGGTTGTGTTGCCAACTGGGCAAAGTAGACAACTCCACAGGGGTAAACTTTCACACCATATGAATTCTGTTTATGCAATCTTATTAGTATCAGCTAAGACAGGTGCATAGATATCTTAAAGAGGGGTCTCTGTGACAAATGGTAGTTTTAAGACCTGCCAAGTTTCTCTGCCAGCGTGAGAGGGGGGAGGATGAGGTTTAAGGTTATGTGAAAAATTGGCAAAAGAAGAATGTTGCAAAACATGGGAATAGGCCATGGAATAAAATATGCTCTCCAAGAATTAATTTACATTGGTCTTATTTACTCTTTGACCTTGGACCATCTCTTAGTTAGCTGCTATAGTCTCATGCTGCTCCTCATGCTTTTATATGTCCCTACTGCATGTTATTAGCTTTTGTCCACTTTCTTCCAAAGTTTGTCTTTATATCTGTATGCTCTCCTTTTCTTGCTTCTCTTACTCTGAACCCCCTCAGGTGGTCATGACAGATGGCTGACCCCCCCCCCCCCTCCCTCTGGATCAAAAACTGGTTCAGAAATCTTCAGGTTCTTTCCTTTTAACCCTTGTGTGGTGTTCGTATTTTTGTTACTCAGCCAGTGTTCATGGGTCTGGTGGACCCGCTAGAGTTTTGGCTTTCCAAATTAACACTATCAAACAATTTTATGTTAAATTACTCAACAGATGTTTACTTCATCCCAATTACAAGACATATGAACAGCAAACATGGTTAATTTTTTCCCTTTACCTTTGTTAGATCACAGTTATGAATTAATGTGCTTCTCGTTTTTCTTTTATATAAAATGTTATAAATAAATCAGTTATAATCAAGTGGAGTGAGTGGAAAGACACAACACATTTACACGTGAAAAAATAATTAATTGTTTAATTTTTCTTTTGAAAAAAACTGAACACGGGTCTCACAGACCCGAACACCATACAAGGGTTAAAAATAATGCGCTGCAAAAAACGTTTAGTAAGAAAACCCAAAAAAATGACATACAAATCATGAGTTAAAGGACTGTTCAGTTGTTAGTTGTTGGGGAAAATCAAGAAGTAGATTGAAAGCAGGCCAAAAACGTAGAACTGGCAGCACAGAACATGTCTGAATAGACTCACAATACAGGCACAATAATTAGAGTGCTTAATATCCCTTAATCTGTACTCTTAGAATTAATGAGTGTGCAGAATACAAACACAATCAGGTGATCGACAAAAGGTGGGAAATGTCTGGGAGAATGTGGTGGACAGGTAGGAAATGGCAACGTCAAGGTCAATCAGTTCAAAATCAGTTTTATAATAATAGGCTGATGGGTTGAGAAATGATAGGTTTATGCACTGCTTTGTTTTGGATCTTTGATATCCAGAAATAAAATAGATTTAGTGATAGTTCTCTTCAGATGCAGTCCCTGAGCTGATCCTTATTCTCCTGAATTTGCCAGAAGTTTTCAATTTCATGATGGTTTTACAGCAGCAGAATTGCTCTGCATGGATAGGACTTTATAGGCCACAGATATGAGTAAGATTAGAAAAAAAATGATTATCTAAGCAGCAGCACACAGCTTCAGAAAAAATCTATTATCTGTGTGAACAGGGAAATGAACCCAGCGGTATCACCACCCTTTTTCCCTCCTCTTCTTCTTTCAGGTGCAAGTAAGAGCATCTGGCTCGTTAGTTGTACCTCAGCAAAGTGTCAAAGCAACAGTGCAGGAAACTGAGTAAGTCAACTGCATACTGGAAAGACAAGATTAATTTCCCAGAATGATTCTCCAATTGGTCTCACCTGAACCGAGGGTTTGGTATAGAAAGTGTTTCTCTTGCAACAAAAAAATTTAAGATTTATTTGCTTGAAGGGATTCGGGGACGATTTTTTTGCACTTAGATATTGAGACGAAGCCCCATTTAGCTAACACGGAAAGTTCTCACTCTTGTTTGATAGATCATGATCATGTCTAACAAGATAATTTTGGTCTACTGGAAATGAAGGAAGGAAGGAAAGAAAACAACTAAGGGATCAAGGTCCAGGTTTAAGGCAGGTTTTAAGATTTAAGGCAAACTTTTATTTTAATTATTTCATATTTACTTTTAATTTACCCGTGTTTTCATTTTCATTTTCTTTATTCCTCAGTTTTAATTTCCTTTTGCTTGCAGTATTCCTGTGCTTCATATTGTTTCACTTTAATCTTGAATGTTTTATTTGCTGTTTGTTATTTCTTTGTAACTCAAAGGTGCTTATAAATATATAAATATTATTATTATTGTATTTTCTGTTTGTGATTAGTCTTATGGTGTGTTGTTAAATGGAAAAAGGAACCTTCGCATTCAGATTTTCAAATGCTCATTATGCAATTCATTTGACCATCTGTAATACTAGAAGGCCTGCTGTACTCAGCCAAATTTCAACAGTAACCGTAACAACCCAGTACATAATTCAGTGGCTCGTATCTCCTGCAGCTATTTAAGGCTCTCACAAACAAAAAAGAATTTGAGAAAGAGATTTACTCTGGAACTAATTTCGCCACTGAAAACAACTTGCTAGAGTTGCTATAGAACAAGATTTTTAGTTTGAATAACATGGAGTTTTTATTTAACTTTGAATAACGCTGTGATTAATAATTGATTGGTCAAAGGGTTGCATACTTTCTCAGCCATCTGCCTCTGCTATCCTCATGTTGCCTGTCTAAAATAATTTGTTGTGGTATGAGAGTATTCAATCAAAATACAAAAAATAATAAATAAATAAATGATAAAAATGATAAAAAAAAATATGGACACCTCAACTCAAGAGAAATGATGAAATTATATATATTGTGATTAGGTTTGGCCATGTATGAAGAAATCCATGCAGCATTATAATCATGCGTGTATCTGTGCTTCTTGAGAAAGTAAGCTCAAGTCACTGTGTGCAGATCACAAACACATCTTCAATCTTAACCTGTTAAGCAATTTCAGTGAGTCACATATGTCACTGCTTAGATCAAAAACGGCTCTTAGACTTGCACGTTCAGGGGTAAGTAGCCACTGGACAGATTTCCTTAAGAATGTCTTTAGCAGCTTTTTAAAATATTTTTAGTGTACAGCTTCCCAATATGTCTGTGAAGGTTGTCAGTCATCCAGGTCATTGTAGTCTAGTCTCAGTAAATCACAAGATAGGGTGGGGCTAGGCTTCACAATGTGTTCACTCGAAACCTTGGTTGATTGTGACCTAGACCCGTTTTCATACCTTGGTTTGTGCAAATAGGTAGAGGGTCAAAATGGGGTCCATGACCCTCTTGGGGACACTGCCATTGGGCTTAAAATCTGGGACTATCCACCAGTTGCTCTTAAGAAGAAGCTTCTTGGATGAGAGGTGAAACGTCTTTAAGGAAACTTAAAGAAGTCCAGACGCTTTTCTTTCCAAGCTCCTAAGGTGAAACGAATTTGGGATGCTTGATGGTACTGACATAGTCTCCAAAACTGTGTAGAAAGAGCTATTTATGCCTTACAACAATCAATAAATAAACAGATAAATAAATAAATAAATAAATAAATAACTGTCTGTCATTCTATTTCAGCTTATTAATTTTCTATCTAGAGTGCTTCACTTTGTTTGGACAGCCCAGGTAGGCAGGAAAATAATGCTATAATTTCAATCATATATGTATAAACAGCCTCGACTTCACTGTCAGTCCCTTATTGTCAGTTGTATTGTGGTGTTCATCTTTAAGTTATCTGGCTCCACAGCTAACGTGAAAGTTCTTCTATAATGTTTTCATCATGTCCTTAGAGATGGTAGACATTGATTACTCAGGGTTTTCTTTTGTTAGAAAGTTCACATAATCAAGATTCTTTAAGAACCTATTACTTCTGAAAGAAGTGCAACCCTACTTCCAAAAAGTTGGCAGATTTGTGCAAAATGTAAATAAAAAGAAACCAAAAAATTTAATTTGGAAATCTCATAAAACTATAATAGAAGATATAGCTTAGAACAGCAGTTAAATCAAGAAAAGCTACCATTTTGATTGATTGATTGGCAACAATACATTTCACAAAATTTGGGAAAGGCCCATGTTTATCACTCTTCTTTTAACAATAGTACATAAATTTCTGGGAACTTTGGAGATCAGTTGCTGGACTTTTGTCCCATTTTCTAGCTGATCAACAGTCCTGGGTCTTCTTTGTTGTATTTTTGCTTTATTGTGTGTCGAATGTTTTCCACTGGTGAAATGTCCAGATGGACAACTAGCCTTTCCTGAAAAAGATGCCTGAATGGGTGCATCTGTTGCCCAATGCTGAAAGGTAAATCTGCGTATTGACATTTCATGCTCACTTCTTCTTTGCATGATAGAGCTTTAACCTACATTTGAGGGTCACACCATTTCTTCTTGCCTCTCATCCACATTTACACATTTGGCTTTAGCAAGCAATGCAGCAGTTTGTGTAAGAACAAAGCGACTCTCTTCAACCCTTTAAAGCCAGTCGGAGCGGGCACGCTCCGTTTTGCGTAACTATTTTTAAATCCCTGTAGAACCGGAACCACGTAAAAATTCAAAACACTTACAAAATTCAAAACACGTACAAAATACAAAACACATGCAAACTCCAAAACACTTACAAATTCCAAAGCAGTTACAAATTCCAAAGCACTTACAAACCCCAAAACACAGGCAAAACCCCAAAACACATGCAAACTCCAAAACACAACGGAAGTGCTCCAGGACGCTAGGGGCAGTGTTGAGCTTTTGGTACCTAGTAACTACACAAGCCAGGAAGTACCTGGCTTGTGTACTTACTAGGTACCAAAGGCTGCTCGAAATGCGGCCCTCAAATGCGACCTTCATTTCCCTGAATTTTAAGGATGGGTCGGTGTAGCCTTCATGGCCCAACATATCCCAGACTTCATAGCGCGGTGGTGGGTGTGGATAATTTTGCCGAAAAAAACGGTTGAAGCGGGGCGGCTGAACAGTAAACTTTCAAAAGTAAGTGCTGAATATTATGTCAGTTATTTATGCGCAAATGTTTAATAATGAAGAACATTAAAACATGTTCGCCACATGTCGGGAAAGTTATGTGCCATTAGCGATGTTTGTACTAACTTGGTTTTAAAGCCTTTACTTGAAAATATGCACCGTTCAATAGTTGGCCTTAATCTTACAGAGAATGTGATGATTTTATGGATAATTAAAGTCAGTCATATATCCACAAACACAACAAGCTGAAAGTCAGTGATGCTGCTCGGTTTGCAGTCCTGAATATCACGGCACAAGCAGGATTCACTGCACTGTTAATGTTAGCTATGTTATATTGCTGCCTCTGTTCGGTGGTGTCGAGCCAAACTGACTTTAACATGTTTGAACGAGCTGACGGTTCACTCGTTAAGCTGAAAGAAAGATGCTTTGATCACAGGAGTCACACATGTGTCCACTGTACCATCTGGGAACTCTTCTTGTTTAGCACTCATAATAACACAAACACTACATCTTCCTTCCCTTGTGCTGTTTTGTAGCAGTGTATACACCTGAGACTGCCACCTGTCTGTCTGTCCTGCACTCTCTCTCTGTTTCTTTCTCTCTGATTGTGGAATAAAAGTATGAACATGTATTAATAAGTTACACTTGTGTTTGAATCCTGCAGCTTATCACACATTTGATTTCCATGTGACAACTGCAAGTGTCCAGAGTGAGGACAGACTGAGGGACCCACTGCTGCACATCATCTGTGAGATTTTGCACCCCTGATGATCCGCCAGGACAAACTCAGCAGTGTGTGAGGAAGAGGAGGAGGAAGAGCAAGCAGCAGCTGACAGATGGAGAGAATAGACAGACTGTTCCCTGTTTGTGAAGGACTGCTAGAAAAGTTTAACAAAACCTTTTGTCTGTCCTGAATCAGTCTTATTAGGTAATGTTCAAATCATTTTTTCATTCCAGTGTTTTCAGTGTGGGAGAAAGTACTCAGGGCCTTCAAGTTACACACTATGAAAGGCAGAAACAAGTTTAATATTCAGAAACCTAAAGTATGTATCAGCAGCAGAATGGACCTAAAAATAAATGTTTGTTTCAGTTCTATGAAGCTTTGAGTATTTTTGGATTAGTAGTACTGCTGTGTTTGTTGCATCATATTGCTGTAATTGTTTATATGCTTCATATATTCTGAGGTAAGTTGATCTATAGTGTTACATCATATTCTATAAGGATGTTATGTGTTTGTATACTTTCTGCCCAGTTTGACCCATTTAGAAGACGTCAGCCTGTTTAGTTTGAGGCTCTAAAATATTCACTGCTGTAATAACTAATAATGATTAATATAATAACTATAATATTGGCCATATTATATTTACATTACCAAAGTGAGAAGACTTTAGTCTCATGAACAACATTAACTAATTGTTATTTACTAGCTAATCTTTAAATGACTGTTCAGTACAGAAATGAAGCCCAAAAATCATGTTTTACAGTCCCGTGGTCTCAGCCTCAGATACTTATTAAATCACACAGCTCATGTACAAACAAACAAACAAATGAACAAAACATGTTCTCCTTCATTTCTGTCAAACAAAGCTGTTTCCAGCGGTTAGTATCATGGTTGCTAGGCAACCTGGGCAGCGCCACGGAGACTAGACCGTCCCATTTCACAAGCCTCGCGCTTTCGGCCTTAGCGGTCTTTGAGTACGCGCCACTTGTGGACCGTTAAGGCTGCGTACTTTAACCTCCTAGGACCTGGCGTTTACATATGTGGACATCACATTTTGGTTTGTCTAGACCACAATACAAAATTTTTTTTATATATTTTTTCTGATATCCGAGGATATTACGAGGACATTATACTGCCTCCTGGTGGTGGCAGAATATAATTTCTCATTCCACATTAGATTCAAGATGGCTGACAACACACCCTGAAGTTCAGATGGCAACTCCCGAGCCAAACTTCGACCAGGTAAAAAATTCAATCACATTTCATGGCTCATTCTTGTTCAGATATGGATAAAAGTGTTCAATGTTTGTTATGGAATTCAAATTTTACAAAAGTTAGTAACTGTAATGATTTACCATGCTGCTAAACATGTGGTACATGTGTGTGAACAGAGGGACTTAGTTTTGTTAGCTTTGTTTACAATGTGGAAAGAGGGAGTTAGCAACATGTGCTAGCAAATTGTGACAATGAAATAGTATTTTTGGATGATTTAGGTAGAAAAAAATAGTTTACTACAGTACACGCAGATATAGCAAGTTTTACAAAAAAAAATCTCCATAGGTTTTTATTTGATCTTTCTTATGATGTTTTTTCCAGAGCGTTTTTATTTCGCAAGAGCAATGGAGTTACTGGGGTTAATTGGAGACAACTCAGATGTGGAAGATTTGTCAGACATTGATGATCCTGTTGGGGATGCTGAATATTTTGATGCCTTGCGTACCATATCCTGCAATCAGGATGTACTGGTCCAAAACCTTGAGATTCCCTGCCATCACCAAAAGGTTCACACGTGACAGATTCTTCAGGCTCAGGCAATCACTCAAAGTGCTCATTGACGATGATGTTCCAGAGGATCTGAAAGAGCGTGATCAATTCTGGAAAGTGAGACCTTTTCTGAACCGCATTCTGAAAGGCTGCAAATCTCAAGCTCGCCCAGAATGCGTTTCCATTGACGAGCAGATGATTCCATTCACAGGAGCTTGTCCGTATCGACAATATCTGCCAATGAAGCCAAACCCAGTTGGCATACAAAACTTTGTTTGTGCAACAGCAGATGGTATTGTGCTGGACTTTGAAATTTATCAAGGGGCACCTGCACTCCTTGAGCAGGTTGAAGAACCAGGGGATCTGGGTTTGGGAGGCTTGGTCATAGATCGTCTGTCTCAAACGCTGCATCCTAATACAAAGGTTTACTGTGATCGGTTCTTCATTTCCATCCAAGTTGTGGAACGCATGATGAAGAAGCAGATATATGTAACTGGTACAGTTATGAAAAATCGGGTCGCTGCAGCAGTACAGAAGCTACCAAATGACAAAACAGTGAAAAAGAAAGGAAGAGGGACCTCAGCACAAGTTACCACTGAGGATGAAAAGATTTGTGTGGTGAAGTGGTATGACAATAAACCCATACCCATAGATCATGGCTCAAGAGTTGGGAGTTCGCCTTGTAATCGGAAGGTTGCCGGTTCGAGCCCCGGCTTGGACAGTCTCGGTCATTGTGTCCTTGGGCAAGACACTTCACCCGTTGCCTACTGGTGGTGGTCAGAGGGCCCGGTGGCGCCAGTGTCCGGCAGCCTCGCCTCTGTCAGTGCGCCCCAGGGTGGCTGTGGCTACAATGAAGCTTGCCATCACCAGTGTGTGAATGGGTGGATGACTGGATATGTAAAGCGCTTTGGGGTCCTTAGGGACTAGTAAAGCGCTATACAAATACAGGCCATTTACCATATTGATGATGTCTGCTGTTCATGCTAGCGAGCCAGAAGACACCTGCCAGAGATGGGACAAAAAACGAAAACGATATGTGACCATCTCGCGACCAAGTATTGTCCGTGAATACAACTCCAAGATGGGTGGAGTTGACCTTGTCGATAGAATGATGAGTTACTATCGCATGAGTGGCCGTACGAAGAAATGGACACTGCGGATGCTAATGTACTTTATGGATCTGGCTTTAGCCAACAGCTGGCTACTGTACCGTAAAGACCTTACTGTATGTGGCACACCAAAGAAGGACATCATGCAGTTTCTTGAATTTCGCATGGAAGTGGCCATGACCTTCTTGGCTCAGTATGCCAATGACAGCTCTGACTTTTCAGTGCAGGAAGATGACCCAGACGTGTTAGTCCAAGGGAAAAGGCGTCCAGTGAAGGTAGTGCCCCATGTCTCATTCCGCAGGAAGGCTAATGCACATCTGCCAGAGGTGGCAAAATTGAAGAATGCAGCACACTGCAGAGCAAAAGGCTGCTCAGTGAAAATTCGAGTACAGTGTGTTACATGCAAGGTGTTCCTCTGCTTACAGGCAGATCGGAACTGTTACACAGCCTTTCACACATAGGTGTAAACATGGGGGAAAAAATTTGAAGTAGCAGTTTTGAAGTGTTAGGTTTCCTGCTACATCCAATGTTCATAATTCTATTACTTTTTGGACTTTGTTACAGACATCTGTCTTCCTGTAACTGTTAGCAGAACTTCAAATGAGCCATATTGGTCAAAGGGGAACAACTGTTGTTTCTAATTTTCTTTTTGTACTCAGGAAAATTGCTGCTGTGTTCAGACAAAAAATAAAGAGTTTTGCACATCATTACTTACTTGTGACTTTATAGTGGTCTATTGGAATTTAAAACGAATGTCCTAATATGTGGCCATCATTTTTCTCAGAAACTACATCAGGTAAAAAGATCATTCTTTGTTTTTACATTCATCAGGTCCCAATCAGCCCAAATAGCAAAAAGAAATTAAAAATGCATGTCATGAAAGAGTTCGGGTCATAGGAGGTTAAAGCTGCAGACCCTGAATTGTCAACATTGCGACATTCAATATATTTGAATGATACGGTAAGCGCCCAGTTAGCTCAGCAGCTCTGCCTCCTTTTCGACTACCGGGACATTTAAACAATGGATAATCCGTTTACAAACAAATTCATGCTTTTCTCCTCAACAGAGAGCGTCGTACAATAAGAAGAATGGCGCCTAATTACAGAGTTAATAATACAGACTTTGTAATATCTCACGTGTAGATTCATCAGCCAGATTAAGTGTTTACTGACAATTGACAGTGTAAGCGGACATCATCATCACTATTCCAATCAATCTTCTCCACACAGACAAGCATAAACACACTCGACTATCACTAAATCAAATTTAACACACGTTTGTAATGACGCTAATTCAGTTTACAATAGGGTTCATTCGCTTGGTAAGCAGGTGGCAGTATCCTCTTATACTGGGGAGTAAACTGCCATTAAACGAAGAGAAGAAGAAGAAAACCCCTGCACATGCGCGGTACGGATCGGGTAGACCTGATTTGTACGGTCCGACTTTGCACATGCGCAGTAAGGATCGGGGAGTCCTGATCCGTAACTATCTTTTTATTTTTCGTTTTTGTCTACATTATTTTGAAATGCTTCATCATTGGAAACATGTTAAGAGATACTTATTATTCTTAACATCTTAACAGATACTCTGACCCGTAACTATCGTAAAACGCTTGTGTTTTACGATAGTTTGCATGTGTTTTGGATTTTGTACGTGTTTTGGAGTTTGTACGTGCTATTTGGAATTTGTAAGTGTTTTGGAGTTTGTACATGCTTTGTCTCTAGGGGCCACCGTAGTTTCCTGTCTATAAATCAGTTTTCTTCATTATTCGCTTGCTTGTTACGCACAAGTCTACCGTTGTTTACAGCGCCATCGGCCGCTGTTTTTTCCGTTTACTTACTTCCAAAAAGAAAACCTAATTTCTGCCGTTCAATACTGAACAAATTTAAAAAATTTTAAATTTATGCAAAATTGCAAAACGCTTAGTTGTGTCTCTAATCAAACCTCTGTAACTTTGCTCTTCTTCACTTCAGCAGCATCAGGTAATGTTCATGTGTTGATTAATCGTTTTCTTTTGTTGAAATAGAGGTCAGCGCCAATGATCGCATGTCCGCCATTACCTGCCCGAAACCGGAAGTGATGCCATTTTCGCGGAAAATGTAGTTTTTTACTTGTAGGCCTTAAAAGCCTATACTGGTGTTTTTAAAAGTCATGTTTGATTTTATGCTCTGCTGAATAGTTTCTGGGATGCTTAGAACTCAAATTGCACTGCTTTAAATTGTTTATTTTGATGCACATGCTGTTTTCTTTGCAAATGTGTATTATGGGATTGTTTTTCGTTTTTTCTGCAGTATATAAAAATTGGTCTATCTCAAAAATAAAACCATGAAGACACTCAAAATAAATTTCCTGTGGTTGGAAACTATTTTTTGCAACTTTTTTGTATTTAAAGTTTTGAGGGATAAACCTCTTAAATTTCTCTAATTAGAAACATATGTAAAAAAACAAAACAAAAACGATTTTCAATTTTTCTGCAGTTTATTGCACTTTTTTGCAATTTATGTGGTTACTATGGATTTAATGCATAAATATTATAAAAATTTGGCCTATAACAGTTGTATGGATGTATAGCAACTTGAAATGCTCCCACAAATGGCACTAGAGCACGTAAAAATATAAAGTAAGCTCTGGTGGACTTGGTTCTATGGTAGGTCTTAAAGGGTTAAGAGTTTCCCTGTCATGTCATATAAAAAAGTGTGTTCCGGTAAAGCACCAGACAGGCCCTGAGGTCAGTCATCCAGGGGCAAATAAGGGAGTGTCTCAGTGCACTTTCTAATCGAATGACTTTCAGAAGAGCTTTTTGTGGCAGTCAGAATGTCCATGAGACAGCAGAGCTGCACATCAAAATGCAGAAGGAAATCCAAGTCAAGTCAAGCCTATCCCACTGCTTGTCTCTCATTAGACTGAAAATCATGACTGGGGCCCTTCTGTTAGTGTCATATCCAGGGGTCCAGGATACAACGACTAGAAATGAGACATGCAAACAGTACAAATGAATATATATTTAATCCCCATCCTAAATTATTTTATTGCTTAGCATTTTATATGTTTATATTCATTTCAAATAGAAATCTTAATGTTCCATTTGCAAATGCATTCAACTGATTAACTTCATTTAAGTACACAATGCTGCTTAAGAAGGAACCTAATTAGTTTGGTGATTCATAATGAATGTTTAAGGGTTTCAGTATAACACACACTGTTTTAGAATGGTTAATATAATGCTCAGAATTTTCCATAGTAAGTTGAAGGACAATTTATATCAAGCCAGAGATACAAAAGAAATGCAATTGTTTCAGTTGAGTCTGAACTGCATGATGACATCACTGTCTGCTTGTGTTCTCACTCGGTTCTTTGTGCGCTGTCCTCTTTCTGTCTTGCAGTTACACATGAGCTGACAACAAGCTGGCATATAAACTGATCATGAATAAAGCAGAGTATTTGTAATGTAAAAAAAATATGTAAGAGAGACTGGGGAAGGGCCACAAATAAAATACTATGTGTCAACACACTGCTTAATTACGTGCAATCATTGCCATGGAAGTGTGAATGTGCGGACTGTCTTTCCATTTTGTGGCTCCCCCTCCCCCAATTTTTTTCTGCCTTCAGCCAAAATGTGCAACTATATATAGAATTTAAAGTCTAATAATAATAACAGGTAGAAATAAATCCATATCAAACATAGAGGTGTATTCTAATTGCATACGGGGTTACAGTTGCACTGAGAAGCTGATGAGAAGTGCAACTTCTTTTGATGACTGCATTACATTATAAGCCTAAAATAACTAATGTGATCAGCTGGAATGAGAAAGTTATGAAACTAAATTAATAAGACACAAAAAAGCAAAAATGACAGATAAGTAACTTCAAGTTTCTGGCCAAGTGGTCAACTGGGTCCAATAAATTATTCATGCGTGCATTTTTTTATTTTTAAAAAGTGTTCTTTCTTTTAGCTGGACTCACAGCTTCCCTCAGTCTATGCAAATTTTAATATGAAGGTCAGACCAAGATGCAACCTCCAAGCTGAAGAGTAAAAAAACATATTTAGAGTCTGGATCAAAGAAATGCTATCGATCCACGCTCTATGGATAGTTTCCCCTTCATAACATCTCTAACTGAAGTGTGAACTCTTCTCGATTGACAGGTGTCCCGATTAGCCTTTCCATAACCTCATCCACTATTCCTTCACTGTAAGCATGCTGTCGTAGCATTTTAATAGATTATCTGGCTATTATTATGACTTGATGTGTGGTGCAAAATTTTGTGCTTCTCTTTCAGTGTGTGAAATTCCAAATATTTTATTTTTTATGCAACTTTGCATAAGTAAAATAGGGTCTAATTATTGATATTCTTACCTGCTACATGATCTGCAACATTGCAAAATTGGAAGATCCATCCATCCATCACTCATCCAGGTTCAGGTTGTGGGGACAGCAGTTTAAGCTGGAATCAATGTATGCTCGAACCCCAAACCTCCCTCCCTCACCTCCCTCAGCCCTTCCAAGGAACACTGAAGTGCTGCAGAGCCAGCTGAGAGATATAGACTCTCAAGCAATGTCTTCGGGTCTTCCCTGGGACGTTTTTTCAGTAGGATTTTCCCAAAACATCCCGCCTAGGAGACAGGAAGCATCCTAGTCAGATAGTGGAACTGCCTTAACTGACTCCTTTTAGTGTAGGGGTAACAGCTCTAAAGTCCTTTTGTAAATGTGAGGATCAGGTCATCTGCCTCTGACTGCTGCCCAAACCACAATGAACCAAAGCCTTATGCAGGTGATGGGCCAGGCTAACTCTGACTGGAGTTTTCTGAATCACTCTTCATCTGGGCTTTCACCCAGGACAAATTTGATTTTGAAGACACCCTCGTCGACAACACGGTGGCGATTCAAAGAGGGGAAAAGTGAAAGATTCACTAGCCAAAAATTTGCCTTTGCCTTTTACACTGGAAAGAAGTTTAGTCTGCACTGACTCATTAATGGAAGATGGAAGCAGCGTGACTGTGTCAGCCGGTGATCGGCTGTGATCAGCTGATCACGGGGCCGGGGTTAAAAGAGAGACGCCACCCACCTGTTCGCCGCTCAGACATCAGTATCTTCTTGTCAGGAGCTCCGAAACTCTGCCGACGTCAGTCTCCGCCTGATTCAGCAACTGTGAGTGACAATCCCTTTCAATCCTTTTTCTCTTCCCGGCTCCGCTCGCTCTCTGTCTGTAACGACAGTTCCGAAGCCACGCTTCGTGCACTGGTCATTACTAGAATAACTGCGTGTCTGCTCCAAACCCACCGCTAGCCTTCGCCGCGCTTGGGTCTAGCCAGCACGCCACACGGGCACGCCGAATTACTGTGTGTGATCCGCCCGGCCGTGACAGGATGTCTGAGCCTTCCAGCCTTAAGCAGCTGCAGAGCTTCCTGGGCTTTGCCAATTTTTATCGGCGCTTTATCCGCAATTTCAGCACCATTGTCGCGCCACTGACATCCCTCACTAAACCAGCTAACCTGCCCAGGCCCTTCTGCCTCCCCCCTGGTGCGAAACTGGCATTCCGAGACCTTATCCGTCGGTTTGCTACAGCTCCCGTCCTGCTCCACCCTGATCCTGCCGGAGATTTTGTGGTGGAGGTGGATGCCTCCGATGTTGGCGCTGGCGCCGTCCTCTCTCAACATGGCCCGGATGGAAAACTTCACCCGTGCTGCTATTTTTCAAGGAAATTCTCTGACACGCAGCGACGGTATGGTGTCGGCGACCGGGAACTCCTGGCCATCAAGTGGGCCTTGGAAGAATGGCGGCATTGGCTCCTGGGAGCGAAAGAACCATTTCTGATCTGGACTGATCACCAGAACCTGATCCATATTCGTTCTGCCAAGCAGCTCAACCCAAGGCAGGCCCGTTGGGCCTTATTCTTCGAACCGTACAACTTCCACCTCGCCTACCGCCCTGGCTCCAAGAACACCAAGGCAGACGCCCTCTCCAGGCAGTTCGCCCAGGACGACTTCACGTCGGACCCTGGACCTATCCTACCGTCTCATTGTTTCGCTGCCCCCCTTCGGTGGCCCTTGGAGGACTCTATCCGGGATGCCCTGACCGCCGAACCGCCTCCGCCGGAGACCCCAGCTGGGCGGCTCTATGTGCCATCCCGGTGCTGTCAGGAGGCCTTGCTCTGGGCTCACTCCTCCCCGCTCTCTGGTCACCCAGGGCCCGACAGAACCCTCCAGCTCCTCCGTCGTGCCTTCTGGTGGCCCTCCATGACTCGGGACGTCCGTGACTTCGTTTCCGCCTGTGACACCTGTGCTCGGGCCAAGTCCTCCACCCAGCCGCCCGCTGGCGACCTTCACCCTCTCCCGGTGCCGAGACGTCCCTGGTCCCATGTCGGCCTTGACTTTGTTACCGGCCTTCCATCTGTGGACGGTCTTGACACCATCCTCACCTTTGTGGACCGGTTTTCTAAGGCGGTGCACCTGGTCGCCCTGGCCGGCCTCCCCTCCGCCAAACGGACGGCCGAGCTCCTCCTGGACCATGTCGTCCGGCTTCACGGATTCCCCAAGGACATAGTCTCCGATCGGGGGCCACAGTTCACCGCCAGGTTCTGGAAGGCCTTCTGCCGCCTGATTGGAGCGTCTCCCAGCCTCTCGTCCGGCTATCACCCTCAGACCAATGGGCAGGTTGAACGGACCAATCAACAGTTGGGGCGCTTCTTACGGTGCTTCATCTCCGCCCAACCGTCGCTATGGCCTCGTTACCTGGTGTGGGCTGAGTTGTCTCATAACCTTCACATCTCTTCCGCCACCGGTCTCTCGCCCTTTGAGGTCTGTCATGGATTTCAACCTCCTATCTTCAGCCATCAGGAAGCGGAGGTCGACGTGCCGGCTGCTGAACGGATGGTCCGCCGCTGTCGCCAGGCCTGGATCAAGGCGCGGGCTGCCATTTCCCGGGCCAACGCTCTGTACACCCGGCAGCATCGTCGCCGCCACCACCCGGGTCACCCCTTCCGGCCGGGGGACCGCGTCTGGCTCTCCACAAAGCACCTACGGCTGCGCGGTGAGTCCA
This sequence comes from Copadichromis virginalis, assembly GCF_057382275.1. Taxonomy (NCBI): domain Eukaryota; kingdom Metazoa; phylum Chordata; class Actinopteri; order Cichliformes; family Cichlidae; genus Copadichromis; species Copadichromis virginalis. Next base: position 19,321,402 of record NC_140626.1, on the reverse strand, counting down.
AGAAGCTCGCTCCCCGGTTCGTCGGCCCGTACGAAGTCACTGCCCGGCTCAACCCCGTGGCTTACCGTCTCCGGCTTCCGCCCGCCATGAAGGTCCATCCGGTTTTCCACGTCTCGCAGCTTAAGCGGCACGTCGCTTCCCCACTGGCGCCCCCCTCCCGGGCCCCGCCCCCGCCCAGGATCGTCGATGGGGGTCCTGTCGACGCTGTCCGTCGGATCTTGGACCCCCGGGGCCGGGGGGTCCAGTATTTGGTGGACTGGGCTGGCTACGGCCCTGATGAGCGCTCCTGGGTGCCGTCCCGCTTCATCTTGGATCCTTCCCTCGTCTCGGATTTCCGTCGCCGCCGTCCTGGCCCGTCGGGTGCCGGTCCTCGGGGGGGGGGGGTCCTGTCAGCCGGTGATCGGCTGTGATCAGCTGATCACGGGGCCGGGGTTAAAAGAGAGACGCCACCCACCTGTTCGCCGCTCAGACATCAGTATCTTCTTGTCAGGAGCTCCGAAACTCTGCCGACGTCAGTCTCCGCCTGATTCAGCAACTGTGAGTGACAATCCCTTTCAATCCTTTTTCTCTTCCCGGCTCCGCTCGCTCTCTGTCTGTAACGACAGTTCCGAAGCCACGCTTCGTGCACTGGTCATTACTAGAATAACTGCGTGTCTGCTCCAAACCCACCGCTAGCCTTCGCTGCGCTTGGGTCTAGCCAGCACGCCACACGGGCACGCCGAATTACTGTGTGTGATCCGCCCGGCCGTGACAGACTGTACATAACAGCAAAGAATTAAACAACCCTGACATCTGTCAGACTTTACCTTGGTGTCCAAGGATTTTCAACAGCTTTTATATAAAGGACTTCACTCGCCATTAAGTTTCATAATTCCATTTGCTCTGGCATGCAGAGATCTTATTAAAAAATGAAACAAAACAAAAAATGTATGTGGTATAGGACAATCTAATAGTAATGTTTGTGATGGGATGAAAATAGTCGCAGCATAATTTCTCACAAAAGCTGAAGTTTTAGTTATGCACCATTAATAGAGAATAGGAAAGGCTATAAAGCAGAATTTAAGCAACATTTTTTAATATCTAACACCAAAAGTCCTGACTCTTCATTTTTGCTATGTAATCGGGCATTTTACAGTGGCATGCAAATGTGGATGCTTCTGGTACTGGATACAGTGGAGAAAGTCAAGACGTCTGGACCTCAGAGACAGCTAGTTTTTCTTCTTTCCTTCAAAAGAAAACTCACAAAGTAATGAAAGTATATAAAGAATTCGAGGCAACTCCAGGTATTAAAAAAAGATTAGGTAACAGTTTTCATTGTTCACGATAAAATATAAAATTAAAGCATAACTAGAGAAGCTCAGATAACAATTTCCAACAGGTAAACATTTGATATTTACTTAAAACCCAATACTGTTATGATTGCAGAGAGATTGAAGTGAGATTCAAAGCAGTAATTTTTGCAGTAAAATACAAAAGAGCAGATGCACAAACTTAAAAAAAAAAAGCCAGCGATGATAACCACAAACACTGCTTTGATTTTTTTTTTTTAAAACCTAACAAAGAAGTAATAGATAAGAAAACGAAGGACTTTTGATTATGTGTCAGGACAATTTTGTGCTTTTGGTATTGTCTTCTCTCATATAAAAACAGAAATTTGTTGTGGAGTGGAGAAAGAGGGTGGGGGAGGGCAAAACTTCAGCAGAAGTTTTTTTCTTTGCTGTTTTTTTTCTGATTTTCATCAGAGTTGATGTGTAATGTATCTTTTAAAGACTTCATCTATTCTGATAAACAAGTGAGGAATGTGCTATGAAACCATCAAAAAGCTCCACAGACAGAAGGCGGTGCATGTGTCGGTGTTTTGCAGTCTCTTAACGTTTACATCAAAAAATAGAAGGACATGTCCTCCTTGTCTCTTCAAGGAGCAGCCAGGTACGGAAACAGAAGATGACAACCAATCACATGATGACATTTCATTTACATATGTTTATCTCTGCTGCGGACCTTAGAAACATACACTGTTTTATTCAGAACATTGAATATTTTACACACAGACACACAAAAAGTAAGATACCACATAAGATAAGTTTGCTCAACTTAGCTGGTCTGGCCACTTGCAAATGTTAACATTAATAACGGAATCTGCAAAATCACTGTTTTGAACAGTAGCCAACATGAGAGACAACATTTTAAACACAAACATACTGCAGGTGTGTAAATTTTGTTGTTCAGCAAGGAAACATATAACCGATATTGCAGAGCTAGTCATATATAGGGACTGGTGTAGAGCAACTAAACACATCAACTTAAATACTTTGTATATATAATATAGTTTTTTGGAGGTTTGCACTTTTCATGAAAAATGCACGTATTACATACTGTTTTTTGTTGCTATAATTTAAATCTTTTTAAATTTGATATAAAAATAAAAAAATACCATTTCGTGCTTTCAAAGATTTTAGCTGGAGACCCCTTATAGAAAAGACAAGAAGTGGACAAGAAGACACGTCTTCATTGGCTACAGTTTTTGCAGCATCTATCTATCTCCCTGAAATTTATATTTCAAGACTGCTTTTAGTTAAATTTGCTTATGCTATATTTGAAACTACAATGGGTAATTTTGCACTTTACACAGTAACCAAACCACCAAAACATCAGACATCTCATGCCAACCCTGTATCACGGCAAAGCAGGCCGGTCCACCGTGTCCATTTCACACTTTGCGTGCAGAAGTTGCAGTAAGCTGCAGTACCAGAAAAGGGAGATATTTTATTTCAAGCTAACATGAAAATAAACACAGGAAAGTGTTTAAAGAGATTTTATCAACCCATATACATGTAAATACATATTAGCCACCTTTATTGTTCGTGTCATAGAAGGACACTAGCAACTTCTTGGCTGTAAATATATTATCTCTTTCTGCTGGTACTGCAATGTGACATGGACACGGTGGACCAGCACGTCTATTACACGCTTTGCCGTACTAGTGGGTTGCTCATGCAAATAATACAGTTACTGCTAAACTTGTCCAATTTTTGTTTAAAAGGGCATTTTACTGGGTTAATAACTTGCACGCAAACCAATTGTGTATACATGGTGTTAACACTACACACAGTGAAAGCCCTGCAATTTTATGCAACAATAAGGCAGATCAGGCAGATCACACAGAAGGCAGATCTTGCCTTCTTTGTGGCTCAGATCACAGACTTCATCTACAGTTATATAGCCTTAGATATATATATTTTTTTGCCTGCAGGGCTTGTGGTTTGCAAATTTGAAATTATGAAAGTGAGTGAGAAGCTGAGAATAAACTCAGTTCAGTTTGTTATGCTTGGCAAATGCATTTTCCACAAATATTAATGATGTCACAGATAACATGTAACATTTCAAGTTCAATAATGTAACATTGTTGCATTAGTACTAACTCTACCAGTGCCGTTTGTTAATGCTGGTCACATGGGCCATCATAATCTGCTCTCAGGTATCAAACATTCATGTACTTGTAATATTGCAGAAAAACAAACTCTCTGTTTTGCACTCTTCATTTTGCCATTAAATTGAATTAATGACACACGGCGCTGCCCGTAATAGTCAACCTTCTAGGAGCCTGTCATTTAATTTCCTTAATTTCTAACCCTTCAGGTGCTAACAGGTGCTAGCGACTCTTCACATCTTATCACATGCACAGTTGTGATGAAGTGTGTACATTTCATGTCCATTTTCTGACTATATTAAATCTGCTTTCACAGCAGGTTAATCCCCTAATGCATCACCTGTTAAGAACACAGACTTTTGAAAACCCCCACGAGGCTGCGCTTGATTTAAGGGCCACGTGTTGCTGCAAATGCTTGTTCACAGCAGGAAAAAGGAATCTAAGCCATTTGCAGCTTAAAAGGATTTCAGTAATCATCACTGTTACTTGCATCAACTTCTTGTTTTAGAAGCTTGGTGTGAAAAAAAGACATTTTGACAAAAAAAAAAGAAAAAAAAAATCGAGAACGAGCCGAGGTAGAAACTCTGTGACAGGTGAAACGGGAACATGCTCCGCTTTGGTCTCAAGTCTTTGATTTTTGATTCACTTTTTATATGGAACCGTCTAGACTGTAAACTTCACTTTTCTTTTCATCGCTGTCAGATCCTCTTTGACTTCTTTTAACCCTTGTATGGTGTTCGGGTCTGTGAGACCCGTGTTCAGTTTTTTTCAAAAGAAAAATTAAACAATTAATTATTTTTTCACGTGTAAATGTGTTGTGTCTTTCCACTCACTCCACTTGATTATAACTGATTTATTTATAACATTTTATATAAAAGAAAAACGAGAAGCACATTAATTCATAAATGTGATCTAACAAAGGTAAAGGGAAAAAATTAACCATGTTTGCTGTTCATATGTCTTGTAATTGGGATGAAGTAAACATCTGTTGAGTAATTTAACATAAAATTGTTTGATAGTGTTAAGTTGGAAAGCCAAAACTCTAGCGGGTCCACCAGACCCATGAACACTGGCTGAGTAACAAAAATACGAACACCACACAAGGGTTAAAATGATAACAGGTGGAATCAATGCCTGCCTTGTTTTTTCATTTATTCCTGATTGTTCTGCACACTTTACCTTAAATTGCCTCATCAAAACTATCATTTAAATCCTTACAATAACATATCTGGGATTTTTTTCTTTTGGGTGCAGACACCTAAAAAAAATAATAAAATCTGGCCCAGTGTTAGGTGACTGCTATTCTTTAAAATGTGTGAAATCAAGTCATAAAAATGAGATTATCCCATGTGACTTGACACTTTAAAGTAATACATTTTTGAATAGTAACATTATTGTAGGAGGCCAAAATGTGGCAGGCACTCAACTGATGAAATGCATTGCTTTTTTATAGTTACACTACCATAAAAAACACTAAGTAGGTTTTCAATCATTTTATACCTGCTGAACTGTTGAATCCACACCAAATGACTGCCAAGACACGTAGACCATTTGTAGATCCTCTAGGACACTCTATTTTTTATGAAAGGGTGGCTGAGTAATATATTAACAAAAGTGAATTAACATCTTTAATGTTTAGCTATGTTCATCCATTTCATTCATCCATTTATCAATCCGTTACCTTGGCACATTTTAAGGATTTATCACAGTCTAGTGCCTAAGAGGGAACCAAGCACGATGGCAGTATTTTTCCTGGTTTTTGTTGGAGTTCAATAGGTGATCCCGGGCCAGCTGGGAAATGCTGTCTCCTGGATTTGCCCTCAAGTTTTCTCCCATTTATACAAGAGACCTCGGGGGAATCTTTACATGATGGAGAGATCAGCCTGTTGATTTATAAATCCTCCTGGGTCATCCACACAATGGTATGTGTGCCAGTCAAGGCACCAAATTCAGTAGTCAGTTTAGCATTTTGTATTTTCTTTTAAACTTTGATCAAAAGACTGCTCAGGAAATGGGGATTTCTTCTTTGAGACAATATTCAATGACTTCAGCTACTGCTAGCAATCTCATAGATTTTTACATGTGATTCATGACACACACTGACAGAAAATGATTACTACCAAGGAGGATCAGTTTGGGCAGATTTTTCAGAATGGGCTATAGAAATGCACAACAAGCAGCTTGGGTGAGAAGTTGCTGAGAAATTTCAGCCTTGAAGGCAGATTTTGCGATTTCCTCCTGTATCTGAGATCATTGTTTTCTTAGATTTAGTTCAATTTTCATATGTGAGTTAGTACCTTTGAGTGTGGGGTATTTCACAACCACTGACTACAGGTATGTGTGCAGTCTGAGTTAATTATGCGCAGCAGAGATCTCTGTGTGTTTGCACTTTGAACAGGATGCAAAGAAGTGAAAGACCACAGCTGCCCTAACTTACCACTATTGGTAATTTCACTTTCTTTTTTATGTTTCTGTAATGATTATTCCACCATTATGCTCAAGCTCTTTAATCAAAATTATATTTTTCATTCTAGAATATAATTGGTGTTGTTATCCACTAATTTTCAAATGTACTGCTTTACAAAAAAGCGAAAAAAAAGTAAATCACATTGTCATTTTTTGATTGTAGTTACAGTTTCCTCATTGCATTCCTGAACAGTCAAATTAATTTTAGTGATTGAATGCTGTGCTTGATTAATTTTTGATGTCTCAAAGAGGTCCAGAGTGCTGGCTCAAATTTGGGTATAAAAACATTCATTCAGTTCAGTGAATGCAGCAAAGTTATTGAAAAAGTTCTATAATGTGTGGTTTTTTTACTGACATGTGGTCTAATACATCTGTAAAACGATGTATATTAAAACCAGCAATATTCATTTTTATATATAAAAAATCAAAAAAAGAAAAACAGGCACAGTCTGTTTTTAGACATGCTGACTGTTTAATATGTTCAGACCTTCTTGTTGTTTGATTGTGCTAAGCAACCTTCTAATGATTTGAGAATTTTACAGGACCTTCCTTTTAATGAAATTAATTTTGTCATTAAACATGTCAAAATATGGCACTGTATAAGATGTCTTTAAACTTGCCTGCATGACTCTAGTGGATCTACAGACCAGTATTCCCATAGAAACCCTGAGACCATTGTCTTCGGCCTTTTTTCTCCCCATTCACACAGCATATATAGAAAGGATTAACAAGCTCCCTTGGCTCTTACTTTATCTGATAAAGACTGGTCTATTCTTCCGTGACCAGGACAAAATCTACATTTTATTTCCCCCTGAAACAGAGACTCTGCCAGGCTCTCCCCCCCCTCTCTCTCAGGAAACCTTGACAAAGTATCTCCCAGAGATACTTTGTGCATAGTTCAGGACATATGTATGCTACTCAGGTGAAATGATGGAATAGTTTGAGTGTTGTTTCAAAAAATAAATGCATATATTTGTAAATTATGTTTGCAAAAGCACTGGGTTGTTTACATGAGTGAACCGTCTTCTCACAAACACACATCCATATTCAACTCACATGCTCAGCAGTCTGAACTGAAAGTATACTATACAAATTTGATCAGGTGGTAGGCAGTTCTTTCTTACTTGTTAAAAAACAAACAGCTGTAGACGTACGCCATCTTTAGTAAACATGCACTTGTCATCCAAGAGTAAAAAGCATATGTGATGAGTAACAGCTGCTTCGCTCACAACATGTTTTGTTTCTTGCTGCTGACTGGATATGTCATGAATCTAGCTAGCCAGAAATCATGAGGTTTTGTAATTTAAGCTAAAGGAGACATTACTGCTCATCATCAAAGTGAGCACAACAAAGATCGTGGTGTGTCACAGAAAAGACACACAATGACGCTTCACATCAGACTGAGACTATGACGTGCAGTTTTTGCATCTTGACTTAGTGTATGTGGACTTTTTGTTTCAGTAAAATAAACGCTCACTGTTTCTTTTCAAAGGGCTTAAGTTCTGCAGCTTGGGGACCGACATTATATCACAAGCAAGACACACAAGCAACCGAGTCTTCTGCTTGTCTCTGATGAAAAAAGCAGTCAACAAAACTTTTCTTTTTGTGTGTGTGTTTTGGGGATTTTTTTGCATTCCCTTACCAGTTTGGTATTTTTGTTTCCATCCTCAGGCACAACTGATACAATAACAAGGAGACGTTGCTTTAAGCCTTACAGTTTATTTTATTTTATTTTTTATTTTTTTGGGGGGGGGGGGCTGCTTGTATGAATTCTAGTCTGGTAAAAGTCTCTCTGTATTCGAGAGTTGCCAATTATTTTAGCTCAATGGGAATTCATTTATTTCTAACTCTATTTTTGTGCAGGCTTCAAGAGGACCTTGGGCATTTTCAAGTTTTTTGCCAACACAGAAGTGAATAATTTACTTGTGTTTTATTTTCTAATTGGAAAACAGATGCAGTCACAAACATAGACTGGAGAGGTTGGAGACAAATTATAAAACAATAAGAGGCAGCATATTTCAAAACCAAAACCCTTTCACACTTTAACCGTGCACAGATATGGCCCTTATCTCTTGACTGGCTGCCTCTAAGCTGTAAAATTGACTTTAAGGTGCATATAATTGTTTTCAAATCACTTCTCAGATTACATCAGTGACCTCTTCAAAAGTTTATGCTGTTAACAGATGTGTGCAAACGCACACTCACTGTTTCTCACTTCAGTGCTAAAGCCTCCCTACAGTCTCCCTGTAGATTTCAGGGTGTGTGCTTTTCTTTGAACTTTTAAAAGAAAAGAATATTTTCCCACTAGCTTTTACCCAGACTCTTATACTGTACCCATTCTCACCAAAGTACTTCTCTTAGATTGGATATTTAACAGCCTTGCATTAAGCTGGTTAGTGACCAGAAAATGACCAGAAAAACAGAAAATATCCAGTAAGCAGCAGTTATCTGATGACAAAGGAGAATAACCAGACTACTTCAAGCTGATAGGAAAGGAACATTAATTTAAATAAACACGTTTTCCAACCAAGGTATGCAGAAGAGCATCTCTGAATGCACAACACATATAAACCATGAAGCAGATAACCTGCAGCAGTAGACCGCACTGGGTGTGGCTGGGCTGGGGAAACTGGCAAACATTGCCTGGTTTGGTGAGTCTTTATTTCTCTTGCAACATTCAGGTGAACGTGTCAGAATTTGGTGTAAACATGAAAGCCTGGATTCAGGTGGTAATCTAAGATGGTGTGGGACATATATTCTCTGCACCGTCTGGGCTCCCTTATACCAATACAGCATTTTTGTCCTCCCATTCCTTCAGGACCACATCTTCTCATGGCTGCTTGCAGCAAGATAATGCACCATCTTTTTGAACCTCTTTTTTTGAACATGACAGTGAGTTCACTGTACTCAAATGGCCTCCACAGTCACTGGTTCTCAATCCAATAGATCACCTTTGGAATGTGGTGGAACAGGGGATTCAATTAATTAACAAACAGCCGACAAATGCAGCAAATGTGCGACGCAATCATGTCAATATGGACCAAAATCTCTGAGGAATGTTGCTAGCACCTTGTCGAATCTGCACCATGAAGAATTAAGAGAGTTCTGGAGGGAAAATAAGGTCCAACTTGATACCAACAAAGTGTGCTTAAAGTGGCTGGTGAATGTATTTCCCAATGTGTATGAGTTCAGGAACATCTTTTACTGTGTTTGTTTGCTTTACTCTTTCTTGTTTTTACAGTTTTCTTCACATATGTTAAAAAAGAAAGAAACAAACAAAATCTAACAATCACAGTTGATAACTCTTAAAAATATTTCATCTTTCAAAGGAAAGAGACATTGGGGCCTTTGCCTGTGTTTCCCTCTCACATTCTCAGTAGGGGTTACAGTAAGTGGAAAATGACAAAGTTTGACATTGGAACATTTATAAAAAAAAAATAAAGAACAGTGCAGAATAGGAGCAGGCTGCTGCAGTGGAGACAGCCTCTTGATGATGTACACTAGAGCATCAGTGACATTTCACACTCCTGCCTGGATTTTCTGGCCTTCCATTCTTTAATGTGACACTCTCAAGATGATAGTACGTGTGATGTACAAGGAGCTCTAACCTCTGTCTTCTCTACCTGATTTGGTGTCAAATCCATGTTCTCCCAATTTACTTTATGCAGCCATCCCTTCCCTTCCCCCATATAATAATTGCAGGCCTTCAGGTTTCCATGGTAACATGTGGAGGAGCTAATATAAGGACAGAGGTTTTTTTTTGTTTTTTTGTGATTTTCTGGAGATTAATATAGACATAACATAAGCTCCGCATGGGATAAAGAGAATGTGACAATGGAGGCGGAGCTGACTTAACTTCCTTATTGTCACTAAGATGACAAATATTGGCTCATAATTCATTACACTGCTGCAAAGCATCTGTTCAATATTTGTCATTTTAAAAATTAGAATCATTCTGACGTGAGATGGCAGTAATGGCAGACACATTGTACACATTATATTTATTTAGCTCAAGTGTATTGATGTACTGTAGCTGGTAATGCTCATTAGTCTTAATTACACTGTAAAAAGGCCAACAAGCTAACACTTCTGATTTAACTAGTTAGAAAATACTGCTGCTATAGTGCATTGTAGTGAAAGTGATGCAAATGTCGATTTTAATTTGAAGTTATATTCATAAAGGTCTAGGTAATGACTGATTCAGTCCACTAAAGTGATATTTTTGAACTGTTGATGATTACAATAAAAATCTTAAACACACAAATTTAGCACACACTCAAGCTCAACCACATCTGCAATAGCACAAAATTTCCTACCAATTCTTCTCTGTAAACACCACAATGACGACACAACACATCCGAGATCAATGTTGGATTAGCATTAGCAATGCCTTTGACACTAAAAATACATTCTTCTCCTGTCTGACTTAGAATTGCTGGTGGCCTCTCTCCCCCCCCCCCCCCCCTAGGTATGCTGATGGAAAACTGTATCGCAATATGCAATCAGCTTTTTGGTTGTTATTAGCATATCTGCTAGGCATGTGCGCTCTGCAGAGGAAAGTTCAACACCATTTCTCCTATCAGTCGTCTCCAGTGCGCTTGTGAGATAGAGAATGCCCCCGGGGCATTGTGGGAAGTATAGTTCCCACGTCTTCATTGTTCACGATAGAATGATTGTCAATCGTAATGCAAAGGGAGAGGAAAGTCAAGACAGGCATGAAACTCCCTGGCAGCTAGTTCTTTCTTAATTTCATCACTTAAATTGTCTAGGAAAGCCCCCTGCTGAGGGTTTTCCTCCCAACTTTGTGTCCTCCACCAGGATCCAGAAATAAATAGAAAAATTGGCCACAATTAGCCTCCCTTGTTCCTTCCCTAGGAATAGGTGGTATGCAGCAGCATCAGGATTAGGGTCTTTAACATACACTCAGTTTTGAATTTGCCGCGTTGTGTGACAAAGCCAGCACTGTTTTCCAACTTACCTGTGAAAACATCGGAAGTTGGTAACGGCCCCTACGGGAGCTTTGACGGCAGAGGCATTGGAACCTGAGAGGGTGGTGGATTACCGAATACCAGGCTGAGAGGACTCAAGAGCAGGCTTCTGGGAGGTCAAGTTAATTGTGTTTATTTACAGTGAACACCAATGTGATATATACAGTGGGGCAAAAAAGTATTTAGTCAGCCACCGATTGTGCAAGTTCCCCCACTTAAAATGATGACAGAGGTCAGTAATTTGCACCAGAGGTACACTTCAACTGTGAGAGACAGAATGTGAAAAAAAATCCATGAATCCACATGGTAGGATTTGTAAAGAATTTATTCGTAAATTAGGGTGGAAAATAAGTATTTGGTCACCTCAAACAAGGAAAATCTCTGGCTCTCACAGACCTGTAACGTCTTCTGTAAGAAGCTTTTCTGTCCCCCACTCGTTACCTGTATGAATGGCATCTGTTTGAACTCATCATCTGTATAAAAGACACCTGTCCATAGCCTCAAACAGTCAGACTCCAAACTCCGCCATGGCCAAGACCAAAGAGCTTTCGAAGGACACCAGGAAAAGTATTGTAGACCTGCACCAGACTGGGAAGAGTGAATCTACAATAGGCAAGCAGCTTGGTGTGAAAAAATCAACTGTGGGAGCAATCATCAGAAAATGGAAGACATACAAGACCACTGATAATCTCCCTCGATCTGGGGCTCCACGCAAGATCTCATCCCGTGGGGTCAAAATGATCATGAGAACGGTGAGCAAAGATCCCAGAACCACACGGGGGGACCTGGTGAATGACCTGCAGAGAGCTGGGACCAAAGTAACAAAGGTCACCATCAGTAACACACTACAACGGCAGGGAATCAAATCCCGCAGTGCCAGACGTGTTCCGCTGCTGAAGCCAGTGCATGTCCAGGCCCGTCTGAAGTTTGCCAGAGAGCACATGGATGATACAGCAGAGGATTGGGAGAATGTCATGTGGTCAGATGAAACCAAAGTAGAACTTTTTGGTATAAACTCAACTCGTCGTGTTTGGAGGAAGAAGAATACTGAGTTGCATCCCAAGAACACCATACCTACTGTGAAGCATGGGGGTGGAAACATCATGCTATGGGGCTGTTTTTCTGCCAAGGGGACAGGACGACTGATCCGTGTTAAGGACAGAATGAATGGGGCCATGTATCGTGAGATTTTGAGCCAAAACCTCCTTCCATCAGTGAGAACTTTGAAGATGAAACGAGGCTGGGTCTTCCAACATGACAATGATCCAAAACACACCGCCCGGGCAACAAAGGAGTGGCTCCGTAAGAAGCATTTGAAAGTCCTGGAGTGGCCTAGCCAGTCTCCAGACCTCAACCCTATAGAAAATCTGTGGCGGGAGTTGAAAGTCCGTGTTGCTCGGCAACAGCCCCAAAACATCACTGCTCTCGAGAAGATCTGCATGGAGGAATGGGCCAAAATACCAGCTACTGTGTGTGCAAACCTGGTAAAGACCTATAGTAAACGTTTGACCTCTGTTATTGCCAACAAAGGTTATGTTACAAAGTATTGAGTTGTATTTTTGTTATTGACCAAATACTTATTTTCCACCCTAATTTACGAATAACTTCTTTACAAATCCTACCATGTGGATTCATGGATTTTTTTTTCACATTCTGTCTCTCACAGTTGAAGTGTACCTCTGGTGCAAATTACTGACCTCTGTCATCATTTTAGGTGGGGGAACTTGCACAATCGGTGGCTGACTAAATACTTTTTTGCCCCACTGTATATATAAATTAGTGGCGGGGGAAAAACTGGGCTCCTGGGAGAAGGGGGTCCAAACATCCGAAAACACTCCACACTTAGTCAGCTCAGGCACCCTCACCAAACACTACAGGGAGGGAAATCCATGGAAGATCTGTACAAAGGGAGAAACACAGGGAGAAGAAGCGAGGTCTATACTTTTAAACTAAAGAGCCGGAGTTTTCCTACCTGTGTAGTTCGACATTCTAGCAAAAAATGCCAGCCAGCCTCAATTATTGACCACAGATGAGATCATTGCAGACAGGTGCATAAATTACCACAGGTAACTGCAACTGCAATTATGGCCATACTAAAACCAAAAAAAGAGTAGTATCAAGTTATGCTCACTAGCTAACGACTCATTAAAAGAAAAGGACTAGCTCAGTCATTGTGTAATGAGTTTAACTGTCTGATCCACCTCTTCCTCATCACATCGACTTTAAAACACCAAGATGAAGATGGTGAAAAACCTCAGCTCACAATTTGCAAAAAAAAAAAAAAAGTGACTTCATTATTGTGACATCCATCTTTTGTACCATGTTAATTCACTTATTTAATCCAGGTAAGTGAAGAAGTAAGCAGTTTGGTGCGGTGTTAGTTCAAGTAAATTAAATGAGCATGTTCACAGTCGAACAATATGTTTACCTTACATAACACAAAGTCACTTTGAACAAAAACACGTGAATTGTAAAGGAAAAAAGAAAAAAATATGGTATATTTTAGGCCAGTAACAATAATAACAATAATGCAATTTGATAATAAAACTGAAAAATAATAAATAACTAAAATAATATCAAAATAAGAGTGGAGAAATGAACCAAGAACAACAACAACAAAACTATCCTTATTGCATTTGTTTCTAAAGTACTTTTTGATCTTCTGAATCGACTTGCTTATGATGATGTGACCCTTCACAACTGCAGCTTCAAAGAGCTCAATCCCCAAACTTCAGCTTTAAATTACCATAGAAATGACAAATCATTCCTGAAATCTCCTGCAGCTTTTCACCCAACAGTCCCGAGCACACGGAGTGAATGCTAGAGTGATTTAGCCTACGGTCACAGTCTGATCATGCCTGTGAGGCTGTCGTCTTCAAAGGAAATCGCTGCTGAAGTTTAGGTAATTAGACACAAGCGCTATCTACACGAGGCATCATCATACAGTACAGACTGTTGAAAACCTAGGTCGTCTCATCTCTCCTCTCCTTCTCCTCTCAGTAACACATATCAAAGAGAATTTCAAGGGTGATTAAAAGTTAAACTGGATCCTTAAAGAGGTATGCCAATGCTTTTCAGCTTCATGTTTTTCACTTTTGACCACAGCCTTTGCTCACTTCATTAGGGCGAGATGTGCTAAGCCTTCCAATGCTGCATACTGTACATGCAACCTAACACTTATTTAATTTCAATTCACAGCTCTAGTGTGAAAAAATGTATTTATATATTATCCATTTATTCATGGCTGTGAAAACACAATAGCCTTGCTTTACAAGTTTTTTTGTTACTTGTGTTATTTTGCTCTTGTTTGACAACCACTGAAACAATTTTCCCTTCAATTCCGCTGCTGGACAGGGCACTCAAAAATGCTTCTGTTTCCGTCAGTAAAGTGCACTCAATACCACATTGTGGAGGTAATTTCCCCAAGGATGTTATTCTTTTCCCTCCATTTCTCACTCTGAAACATCCACAATCAGAAGCACACACATGCACACACGCTCTACATGCGTGCTTACGTACTTTATTTATCTTTGTGCTGAGCATACACCCTGCTGTGTCTCACGTGTTTCTTGTGTCATGATGATGAAAGGCACCTGCTGTTCTCAGCAGAAACCCCTCTCCACCCTATGTTACTGACATCCTGCCTGCATTATTCACAAGTCGAGTGGTTGCTCAGTCACTTCTCGGAGAGGCTTAACTTTTGTGACATGGGCTGAAGTGAAATGCAGGACAGTCGAGTGGGGTCCGTGACCTCAGGTAACCTTTCCCAAAGTCAAGAAGATTGTGGAGGATTTTATAGTCACTTTGTGCTCACCTTGTGAAATGTTAACATTATTCTCCCTGTACACTTTCAGATAAGCCTTCTTCTTCAGACTGCAGGAAATAATTTCTTTTCTTTTTTTGCAACCTGTAACTTAATAATATTTCTGTGTTGCATGGCAGAAATTACAGCACCAAACGTGAATCAACCAGCTTCTGTGCAAGATTTATTGTTAGTGGTTTATTTGTGTCATATTTCGTTGAGTAAGAACGTGCAGAGGTGTTTCTCAATCCAGGTAACAATGGGGTTCAATCTGATTTTAAAGATGAACAACCAACACAAACAGTGGACAGCCCTTATAAATGTAAACGCCTGTGTTTGTGTGCATGCTGTGATGTAATTTTTGGCTTTCTGGGCTTATTGCTAACAACATTTGTACATAGACGGTGCAGAGTAGCATATACATAGAACAGCAGCAGCTTTATTGCTGTCTGTCTGTTTCTACACAGAATAGCTTTATGTTCCATTAAGTCCCCCAGTGGAGCCTATATACATTCTAAGAGCAGATGATATGAAACAGATACACTGTTAGATACTGAAAAAATGCAGTTAGGTAAGTTTTTAGTAGTTTGGCCTCAGCTTTAATTCAAGGAATTGCATTAACTGTTTAGGGATTAAAGCTCTTTTAATGCGGTCTACAATTTTCAGAGCCTGAAAAATAATTGGATAACTAATGTTATCTAATATCCTGAAAATCCTTGTCTGATGATGTCTAGAACCCATGGTCATCACCCAATCCGCATTTTCTCCCTTGATATGCTCTGCAATGTTTTTGATGTGGCCATCTTCAGTTGCTTCTTGTTTTGTTTTCAGTAAGTGAAGAGCATGCTCTATTTGTGTTACAACTAAAGGTTGCTTTTGTTGTATGCTTTGGGTCACTATCCCTTTGAACTATCAAGAGCCATTATCGGTTTTCAGACTTTGGCTGAATCAGACAGTTTAGCTCTGTACACTTCAGAGTTCATCCTGCTGCTTCAATGCCAGCCAGATCAACACTAAATGCAATCCACTGCCAATCATACATGCCCTTGCCATAGCATTGCCTCCACCATGTTTTACAGATAATGTGGTAAGCTTTGGATCATGACCTGCTCCTTTCCTTCTCTATGATTATCTTTTTATGTAGTTCTATTTCATGTAATCAGTCTTTGTTTTAGCTGTACAAAGAATATGTTACATAACTCTGCAAGCACTTGCCTTCTGGAAATTAAAAAAAAAGAAGTTATTTCTCGTGGTTTTTCAGGTCTTCTGATGGTGTTGATGGTATCTATCTCTCTGATAAGATTATTTTGGGTTTTCAATCTATCGACAGCCCCCATTTCTTGCTCTGATATCTCTTTGAACC
This sequence comes from Copadichromis virginalis, assembly GCF_057382275.1. Lineage (NCBI taxonomy): Eukaryota > Metazoa > Chordata > Actinopteri > Cichliformes > Cichlidae > Copadichromis > Copadichromis virginalis. Next base: position 19,305,353 of record NC_140626.1, on the reverse strand, counting down.
CTATATTGAACGTTCCAGCGGAGAGCTTCCAACTCAAAGTTTTAGCATGTGGAATCAACTCCATATATTTTCTATATCTCATTTTTAATGGAATAATAAGGAAAAAATATCTGATAATGTCAGTAAATTGCCCAACTTGTAAAAAAAGAATGCATTTCCTATATAGGTAATTCAACATTTTTATTCAATTAAAGCTCAAATTCTACACTTGAATGATAACGATTTACAGATGATGGAGACCCTCCCCATTATACCTTTCTCCTAACCCTGAAGCATACATACTGACAATCACTTGACGCAAAAATTACAAATTTAGACTATTACTCTATGATGACATGATGCAACTAATTTTTGTGTAATTTGACATAACATTTTCTCCCTGTTCCTTAAGAATGGCTTCTTAAGAGCAATACTTCCACTGAGATAATTTCTTTTGAGGCTTTGGTGAACAGTAGATGCATCAACTGAAGGGCTAGATGCGTCTCTCAGGTCCTGTACAAGCACCAGACTAAAAATGAGTGAAAAAGAAGTCAGTGTCTGAAGCCTAGAGACCAGTTTGAAAAATTACAGGAAAATCTGTCTCCCTAACAGCAAACTATCAATAAATGCACAGGAGTGTAAATATAGTTTTCCTATATGTACTCATTTCATTCTAATTTAGATTCATACACATATAACCCACTCTGATGAGTATGTAATTGGGGCACAGCAAACGTTAGCTGTGTTTCAAGTCTTTTTGATTGACTGAACAGGAATGCCTTTTCATTTTCTAACCTTGCAGCTACATAATTTATTCAAAAGACAATATAGGTCAATATACATTATGTTTAAATGTATGTTCTATACAGCTGTTCGCTCATGTTGCAGTACACAGGGAAATGAAACAGACATTTTTGTCTCACACTGTGACTGTTTGAGTGACAGACTGATGTAGAGATAGAGCAGAGCAAGGTAATAGTTGAAAGCTAATGTTTAGTGATGCTCCTCTTCGACATTTAAATAAGGTGTCAAGGACTGAAGAGAGGTTCATCTGTCCTTCTGTCATCACGGAGTCAAGAGCCTCCCTGTGCTAATATTATACATCTCTCTTCCACCTGAGCTTTGCCTGCATTCTGATGCTTGAATTTGTGCATCACTGACAGTTTTGTGTCCACTTTAAAGCATTAAGAATCAGAAAATGCATTATGTCCTTCGTAACCAAGAGTCTTATTGTGCATTTTTGAGTGCTGCTTTGATTTAAAACTTTTGAATGTCAAATAAATTCAAACCCTATCTGTATTTCTCTTCTCTAGTTGACACACAGGTTACGGTACATAAAACATGAATAGTTTTTGATTTGTACTCATGCTGTACGTCCACATTACAACTCATCAACACAACAGCGCCAATGATGCAAACAGCCTAATGTGTTTTTCTCTTGTATTTTATGAGATTCTCAGCAGGTCACAAAAAGACTCCTCCACCTCCACACCTACCACATTCACTGCTATGTTTTTTTTCTCACTCCTTTTTCATTTAAATGTATGCAAAAATGGCTTAAAGACATGCACCAGCAGACACAGTTTGCCACAAGTGAAAATGCAGGTGCGGAGATGAGAGAGCAGCTAATGTGTCATTCTGTCCTCTGAGGCTCGCTTTGGGGAAGAGACAAAACCCGAGTTCAGTGTAAACACAACTTCAGGTAAAAATTCTTCTTCCTATTCAGAACTTATTGTTTACACCCTTAAATTGTTACTGAAAAAAACAACAACTATGAAACCTGCCACTTTGCAGGCTTAAAAGTATTTTGACGTTATGACTTTTATGGTCAGTTGTCAGGTCTGTAATTATAGAGTGATAATGCTTATAGTTCTAAGATTTTACATATCACAACATAATAATAAATCAGCTGGTTTTTAGGGGCTCCTAAAATTACTTAAATCAAACCCCAGGTGTAAAGCAGCAAACCAGATTCCACTGTTTTGTGATTTGTTTAAAAAAAGATGAAGCCAAAATGGAGAGGCAGTGTGTAAAAAGCTAAGAGCAACCCACTATGTTTTTTTCTCTATCACTATATCGATCTCTCACATCTTTGTTGAAGAGTTTTGACTTTTCACAATGCTGCTTCAGTTCACTGATGTTTGTGAGCATTCATTTATGCACAGCTCTCTTAAGACATTTCAATCTGGTTGAGGCTGGACTTTGACTAGGCTATTGCAATGCCTTGATTCTTTTAATTTTCATCCATTCTGTTTTAGATTGTTGTATATTTTTTCTACTACTTCTACTTCTATACCTTTTCTATGCCTTAATAGTTCTACTGCATGACCCAATGTAGGCCGAACTTTAGCAGTGAGACAAATGGCTTCATATCTGGCTCTAGAATAATTTCGTATACCGAGGAGTTCATGGTCAACTCAATGACTGCAGGATGCCTAGGTCCTATGGCTTCAAAACAAGTGCAAATTAATAGCCCTCCACCTCCTTGCTTGACAATTGGTGTGAAGCTTGTGAGTGTCTGGGCAGGCTGAGGCAGTTATTTTTGGTTTCTTTTTTTGCTTTCCTCCATGACCAAATGCACTTGTGAAGAGGTTTGTCTTCCTCAGCTGTGTCTGACCTCTATCATCAGGAGAGAGTATTTAAGAAGCAGTCCAAGTGGCAGTTCATCGTCAGATCGTCATTGTGTGGTAACGTTTAGATCTCTCTAGTTTATGATCTTATTTCCATGCTACAAGTTGTACCTTTATCCTCCTTTGGTTTCCCATTCATTTTGCTTTTTCCAGATTCACAAAATCATGTTCAAACTCTCAGAAAAACTGTAAACCTTAATCCTCCTGGATTAACCCATCTGGCTTTCCTGCTCACCTGTCTTCCTGCTCTCAGTTGCTCATCTCCCTGCCCTCTCTTTGCAACCCTTTTCCTCTCATACTACAGTGTGACACCTAAGTGCTATTTGTTTTTCCTCTGTTTAATTTAGTTACAGCCAATCCTTTATTTCGAGCTCTGGTTTTCTCCCTCTTTCAGATTATCTCGCTATATCTGCTTCTATTGTGCCTCACTAACTTTAGTAGTTGTTTCACTGTATGCAAATGAAATTGTTTTCAGTGTTCTCCATTTGTGTGAGTCGGCCTCTTGGGTCCACCTTTTGGTTCATTCTGATCAGGAGTTTTTGCCTATATGCTGTATTTTGGTTTCTTCAAATATCACGCTGTGCATTACTGTCAAACATCTGCACTTTAGTCTTGTCTGTCCAAAGGACATTGTTTTAGAAGTCCTTTTTCAGTTTTTTCAGATGCAATATTGTGATGCTAAGAATTGCAGCAATGCTCTTTTTAGAGAAAAGAGGCTTTCTTCTTGCAACCTTTCCAAACAAGTTCAACTTATTCAGCTGTTTTAACATTTAACATGCTAACCAAGCCTGCTGAATCTGAAATATAGCTCTTTGGATTTTTGCAGTTTCTCTGAACATTACATGGGCTGACCTTACTGGGACATCCATTACTAGGAAGAGTGGCAACTATCTGGAATGTTTTCCAGTTGAATAATTCTTCTCACTGATTCTTTGGAAATAGCCTTCACTCTTCACAGATAGATGGGTATCAGTTCTCTAATATCATTGGTGTAGTCTTTTCTCCCTGGCAGTGTGAACAATGATCAACAAATCAGCAGTGTCATCAACCCTCAAATTTATCATGTGTTGTTCATTAGAAGAGGTTGAATTTATCTAATTTTATGATTTGCTAAGGACCAAATTCATTTTTTTTATTATTATGTTTGATATGTAAAACTTAAGAATGATAATAGGGTGCACTTTCCATGACTTCCAAGAAAATAACAGTGATGCCAAACAGCAACAATGTATTTATTCTATTTTGGCACAAATAAGAGATGTGATTTGAAGTACTGGATTTGCATTAGCAGAAAGGGAAAAAAGTAAATACATGTAAAATCTTTGGCACAAATGTTGATGATTTCAGTGTGTTTGCTGTTTTGCGAGTCAAAACTACAGAAAGTATCACAGAAGCCAGAAGGTGTTGACTCCACTGACTTATTTCAAGTATTCAAGATGATTCTGTAACGTTCCTGTCAGAAGTCAGTTCTCTAGACTCCCCCATCAATACTCCCAATTGCCTTTGTGAAGAAATCCACACGCAATGTGGGTGTAATAACTGCATGTTCAATTGCTTTTTCAGTTCTTCAGTTGGAGAATGCTACGGCTCAGCAGTGCACACATTTATCATAACAAACTTGAAAAAAAAAATAAGATGGTAAATAACCAGAATGATCCAAGAACAACTAAGCCAAGTGGTAATGCCAACTAGAGGGATAATTTTCATGGTAGAGTCTCTGGTGAAAATCATGAATATTTATTGTAAGTAGGAGCACCAGAGGAAGAGGGATATGCGGCTTTTATGTCACATTAACCTACACACATATTACAAGATTACATTGTCATCTTTCAGTTGGTAGAGTGGTGAATGACTGAAAAGATGAACATACTGTCAGGTTTGTCATATCGGTCAAAGCAATGCAGCATATTCTGGTTCACTGTAGCAGATGCAAGGAAGTGTGAACTTAAACTAATTGTCCTGGCAGTTCAACTACATTTTGCAGCATCATATTAGCATATTCAATCCATGTACTTTAATTGTTTGGGTTTTTTAAGGAAAAAAGGCACATTTTTATTTAGCATTATTTCCATTATCCTGACTGTATTTTAATTACCTTCCACAACATAAGATGCTGGCCATTGGTCTACTGTAGGCACATACAGTAACATTTTGAGTGTTTGTTCTTTTGAAAGTTACATAATTTAATTGCACTTTAAAAGTAAGCTCTTGGGCTTTGTTTTTGGTAGCAGATTAGTGCACGCACCAAGCCAGTCCCACAAGACCAAGTTGTTAATTGTTATATCATTAAATTCTTTTGGTTATTGCTATTTTCCACATTGCTTACAAGTGATTCCAGTTATATTTACTCTGGCTCTCCATACTTTACTGTTTCTGTCAATGGATTCTTAGACAACTAGCTACCAACCAATTCCAGACGCTCAAAATATTTTTTTTTTCCCTTTGGGGCAGAATCAAAAGTGCAGAAGTAGTTCAACATGATTGCATTAAAAGTGGAACTTTTACAATGGTCTCATCTGTATGAAGCCATATATCATTTGTTCACACCTTCTGCAATTGAATCGCGCTGCTAAAGTGACTCTCTGTGGTGCCTTGTTGCAGCAGCATTTTCCCATCTGACTTGCAGGGAATGAGCAACGTTATTGCCCTGGCTGGTTCCTCCAGAGGCATGCTAATGGAACTATTTGGCAGCTTGCCTCCAGAGGGAGGAGGGATGGACTTGTTTCACTTGATGTCAGTGTGGGGATCTGGAGGAGAGAAGAGAATTACAGGTTGGCATTGCTTCAATTGGCAGGAAGGGAGCAAAAGAAAAGACACCATGCAATATTTCACCCACTAGAAAGAGCCAAGTGCAGATTATTTGGGGGGATTGTTTTAGTTCAATTATTTTGGGTGGCTTACGGTTTTGCCACCAAGTTGGATCCGTGAACTTCATTCCCCCCGATCAAAAAGACATAAACAGCTCGATTTAAATGCAACTCCACCATCTGTTAAAGGTGAGTCAGGAGTATGAATTTTCACATTTTCCATCACAGTATAGTAACAGTCTGGATTTGTATAGTGATTAAACCATTGAGCACTAATAGCTCACACATATGGTGCTGGCTGGTTGTTAGTACCACTCGGTGTCTTCCCTGGAGTAAACAGCTGTGTGTTGATTACCAGGAACGGCCTTGAAATGACTTGCCAGATTTTTTTTCCCTTCTTGCCGTCACCTTGCCTGATTTGAAACAAGTGTTGACACTTTTTTTCTGAACTGACTTATACTTTTTGTCTTATTTCAATGACTTCAAAATTACAGAATTTGCAATGCCCCCCAGATTATGACTTTCTAAATGAGCCAAGACTAATGCTCGTTCTTACGACTGCTGCCGGACACAAGAGTATTATGTTGGCTAAGTGACGAGATCCCTCTTGTCTACAACTGGCTGTGGCAGTTGTGATGAGAATATTGATGCGTTACCTGTCTGTCTTTCCCTAAAGCACTGGCACTGTGTCTGAATGTAGCTGCATATATTTTCATTTAAAGTGGACCATCTTGAAGTGTGTATGTGTCTTTCCCAAGTACAATTCTCTGTGGTACAAGCTTATAATGACATTATAATCTCTGAGAATACTGATAGTGCTCCAGTAGCTCGCCTCTTTGGTGTAACCTAGGGCTTCAAGCATGAGACTTGAGTGAGCTGAGCGGTGATGCTTGGCAGTCCTAGATGCCTGCAGCTCTCAACCATCTATCAGCTCAGCTTAGGCAGTTTTTGCTGCTCAGCACTGAAGCACAGGCTGACACATACTGCCCTGATGGGAAATTTGGGGACATATAACTCTTATATATGTTAAGTTTTATTACCCAACAGGAAGCATTTTCCTGAAACGGTCTGATATTCTTCTTAGGAAAGTGACACAGTGAATGCTGAAATACTAAAATATCTGTGAGTAGACTTGTGAATACAGTTGACTTCCTGGTGAAATGCCTGTGCTGTAACTAGCTATGGTTCTGGTCCCCTTTTGGAAAGGTTTACCACAGTTTGTGTGAAGTATCATTTCCCTTTTAAGGGGTTTGACAATCAGTCCTAACACTGACTCTCAATCTGCTGGAGTAGGAAGAAAAAAATCGAAGTTCATTACTAAGAGCAACCACAGCCTGAAGAAAATTAAGCCTCGATATCACAGGGAGCCAAGATGAGAGGATTACTAGCCTGTCGGCATGCTTAGACGAAATCAGACAGCCCAGAGAAGCTGACTGTGGCATCAAAAGGTCGTCCTTATTAAAGATTATTATGAAAGGGCTCGAAGATACTGTCAGATGAGTGGATTACTGTGAAAATATAGTTTGAAATGGCAACATGAGCCAAGAAGGTGGAGGAAGGTCAGGGTAGCTGGTTGATCAACAGTGGGGAGTGGATGTCATGTTGGGTGCACACAGCGCCTCTGTCGAATGTGCCCCAAAGGTGCTCCTAAGTATATTTGTCACTGATGATTAGGAATCGCTGAAATATAGAGCAGGGTTTATGACTGCCAATACCGACTGCTTAAGGTGCTTCATCAGTGTTTACTTAGAATCCAATTTATTATCGACCTGCAACGGGAAAGTCAGCAAAATTGTCCACTTATACGGAAAGTGCTGCATCAGAGAAACCCTAATGGCTGCTCTAATGCCTGGAGCTGGAAAATGGCTCTATCATTGAGCATTGATCAAGATGAACTAAATATAGAGAACTCCATTGTTGCATAAGTGATATTGCTTAAATATGAGGCATCTTCAGCGGAAAAAGACATATAATTCAGTTTGTAAAATGTGTCTTCTCATAAAAGTTCAAATCTGCCTTAAAAAAGAGGAGTCAGAAAAAGAAGATCAAAGTTTAACAGTTATGATGTTAGCCATTTGAAGACACCACTGATTCGAATCCAAGCGGTAATAGTATTTTTCATTTTATGTCCTAAGGATGCTTCCAAAATGCAAAAGAGGACTGGAGGCATAGCAGCTTTGTAGAGATTATCTGGCTTGTATTAGAGTCTGGTTTTTTTTTTTTTTTTTGAATAGCGCTGTGCTACAGCTGCAAATTAGAGTCTGTAATGGGATGCAGAACATTGACAAATAGCGTCTTTTACAGTATATAGGCTTGTCTCCCTGACTTTGCTTCTGCCCTTGACATTTACTGTTGGAGGCCAATGTTCATTATAGTTTGACTTATAATGGCAGGGTGTTATAACACTTAAGCCTTTTTCATTTTTTCCTGTATGTCCACCTAAACATCTTCATCAGGATTGTCTCCCTGCTCAGTATTTCTATTCCTGAACTTATATTTGTCTCACTCATAAAAATATCAACCCAAGAAGAAACCTCCAGAACTGAAAAAAATGTGTGAGCGCCCAATTGTAGCTGGCTCCAAGTGAGTGAGACACACATTGTAAAAACGCCGAACTTTACCAAAAACAGAACAACAACTGTAGTTCAGTAAGGACAGATCATTAGAAAGAATGAACATGATTTATTGATGAACAGAATATAGATAGGTGTTTGGCAGCTAGACCCTGATGGCCCGTTTCGGCAGAATAGAACGCCAGCTGTGAAAGGGATTAGAGCAGGACCCCCTGGAGCCTAGACGCTGGTGGTGGAGATGAAGGTGGCTTGAACGGAACTTGAGTTATGAGAGGAGGAGATGGGGAGGAGGTGGGTTGCAAAACAGAGTCTGCAAAGGAGACAGATGCGCAGTGAGATTTAAAGTACGCGGCATGAATGCTGATTGGCCTGGAGAAAGCCGGAAGAAGGTGATTGGACTAGATCAGTGATGACACAAACAGCTTAACAGCGTTGGAAAGTGGCTTAGGCTTCATTAGGTTAACAACTGATACTTCCAAAAAAAAAAAAAAAAAAAAAAAAAAAAAAGGTTAACAACTGATAGTAGAAACTAGCAGGCTGCTAGACCCAACCTTTACCAACTCAAACTTTTGAAGTGGACCATGAGCTGGTGATGGCTTGTTGGTGTCTTTTGGAGAATTTTTAAGATAATTACCTGAAAAATAATAAGTGTGTCCAAAAACCATTGAAGTGAAGTCTATGTGCGTTTTGTGTGTTTGCATTAATAAGTATTTATTTGAAGTTGTGCAATAGATACAGCTTGCCAACCAAGCTGGTTAATGTTAGTTGATAATTTTCTTGTCCAACTGTGCTCACTTCTGACGAGCATGGTTGTGGCCAAAATACTACAACCTTTTAAATATACTCTGTGATACAAAGACACGTACACTTACATACATTATGTAAATGTAGTACATTAGCATACATCTGGCTTGTGATCTGAAAATGTAAGGATCTGGCTGAGAGCTTCATACTCTCCGATGCATCCAGTCTGCCTTTTTAAAAAAAAAATCATTCTTGTTCATATTTTAGTAAATCTCGAGTTTCATCAACTTTTCTTTTCTTCACTTTTAAAGTAGATCACGAACCAGCAGGCAATGAACCATTTTTTTCTTCTTTTGTTCTTTATAGCAAAAATCTTCATATCATTCTGTGTTTTCTCTCTTACTTTTCTCTCTTTTCCTCCATCTTCCCTCGGTTTGGTTAAATGTATTCCCATGATGAGGTCTGCAGCTTCAAATGCGCTGACTTCAGCATCTGATCTGAGTGCAACTCTTGTGATCAGGCAGGATTTTTACTTGTCAGGATCGCCTACTGCTACAGTACTCTTTCTTTCTATCCCCTCTTATTTATATCACATCCTCTTTCTTCTCTCTCTCAGCATCATTTCCTTTCATTCTGAAGCAGCTCGCCTGCAGTCTGTTCTGTCTGCCTCTTCTTTGGCTTTATTAATACTTCTGAGTATTATAACACGAGCTTCAAACTTTTCAAGATGGCTAAGCCTCTTGGAAAATTGCCCAACTTAAATTTAGTGGTATAAAGAGCATATGTGAAACTGACTATAGAACTGATAACTCCTGTTTTTATCTTATGTTTTAATTTGGACAGTACTGTATTTTCATACCAAACAAAAGAGACAAATAAATAATCATATTTTCTTCTTTCAAGGGTTAAAAATAAAATTAGTTTAAGTTAATACATTCAATAATTTCCATGTTTTAATGATTTGGGCTACAACATAATCAGCTCAGTCATGCATTAGTCTAACTCAGACATTTAAAGAATTATGAACGACTCCACAGAGGATAAAGTGGGAGACATTGGCCTGTGTAACCCAGATCTATGTGGACATGACAAAAGCTAAGTGGTTGGACTGTCACCTCATATTAGGAATCACTATCACTTGCCACCACAATGCTTTCATGTGGCGATCACATATTCTCCATCTTGGCCTTGTGTTCCAGTTTCCTCCCAGTCTCACAGGCATACAAGACAACTGGAGATCCAGAATGACTTTGAATATCAATGTTTCCCATATTCCAAATGGTTTGTTCAAACTGGAGTCCTTCTCTCACGCACTGGTTGTTTGAGAAATAAGCAGATACTATATAAGCTTCACTGCACCTCAGGACTTAACAAAGCTGAGCAAAAATTAGCTGTCGACCCCCCACCTACCACCATCTGTCACCGCAAAACCATGTATGCCGTATACTCACCAATGAATATCAAGTTCTTAACCTTGCTAACGTGTCCATATGGTATTTTTCTATGTGGCAGAAGACATGTATTGAACAAAATAAGTAGCGAAAATCCCGGTTAGGCATTTTACCTTTGAAATGCTGTGTAGGCCAGTGATGGTTGTTTCATAATCAAAGTCTTCAGAAATGCACACGCTACAAGAGGCACATCACAGGTAAGGAAATTAGAAACAATATGTAGAAACTGTGGCAGGATATCTAGGGTTCAAAAGTAAAATAACAAACAGAGCAAATTATAGGGCATAAAAAGGAACCAAACAAAAGAAACAAGCATGAGACAGGAGGGACCGGCACGGAGAAGAAGACAAAAGCACAAAGACTCTGGAAAAATGGTATCTATAGCTAAAAATGTGGAATGGTGTGAAACATTTGCTGGGTGTGTCAGAAGTATAACCATTCACCAGTAATGTGTATATACATGCCACTGTAGTGAAAAGACAATAACATATGCACAGTGCTGCCACAGACAGCAGTTACTCTCGGGTAATAACTGGGTGTCATTGATGCTGTTTAAAAAAATGTTTTGCTTTCTTTATTGGGGCTGAGCACAGCTGAGACTATCAGCACTCCAGGGAGAAGAGTAATAAGACACAGGTAAACTTAATTAGAGAACAAAGACAGCAGGGAAAGTGAGGGGGGGGGGGGGGGGTAGTGTGGGGCGTGGGGGTACACAAAGAAATAACCTTCAAAATAAAACAAGTACTTGAAAGAAGGACAAAGAAAAACTGACACAAAAAAGACCCAGATGAGAGAGTTAGAAAAAAATGTTGAAAAGAAAAATCACTCAGGGACATAAAAGGCGAGGCAAAAAAAGAAGAAGAATAAAAACCAAAGATTGTGATGGAGACCGTGACACAGAGCCCAAGGAACTGACTCCATCAGCTTGCACAGGGAAACTTTTGTCATGATCAGGAACAAGCTTTATCAGGCATTGTTAGCTGTTTGTTAATGTAATCAATGTTATCTGTTACACTTACATTTTGAACCTTAAAGATAGCTGAAAATAAAATAGAGACCATTCTCACATATCAACTAGAATACAAATGAGGGGCATTTGCTCAACTTCTTTTTCATGTATGGCTGAATTACTCCAGCATTAAAACTTGCCAGTGAGTGAGTAGTTTTACAGAGTAAAGACATCCCATTTCCATATTCTTAGTCATGCATACTCAGTTTTGCAAAGGTGTAAAGGTACATCTACACCATTTTCATGGAAAGAACTTCTTAATGTGCACTTTTGTATAACAGACACGTTTTTAGATGTTAGTTTATTCACTGCAGTGAGGAAGCACAGATTCTACTGTGTTTAAACAATGCATAGCTTGTCTTTATTTGGGGTCATTTGATTGGACATGCTTCTGCAGGAATGCACATCAAGCCAACAGTCTGCGAGCACAAAGTAAACTAAAATAATCCACCTCTTCAGGCCAGATTTTAATGCAGATTGTAGATGAATGAAATCATCAAACTAATTCAAATGCAGCAAACATGGGGCTTTTTGGTGCCCACGGTGCACTTTTCTCATTTTCCCAGTTGGAACAAACTCTTGCCTCCACACAGCGATAGGCGGAGGAACTGTAAAAGCATGCTGAACAGGATGGTTCAGTATTTGTCTGTGAAGGTTCTCAGTCATCCAGGTCATCGTAGTCAAAGGAGCATGCAAAGAAAAGCGTCTGGACTTCTTTAAGTTACTTGAAGATGTTTCACCTCTCATCCGAGAAGCTTCTTCAGTTCTAAGGTCAAATGGTGGAGAGTTTATATCTGGGACTCGCCACCATTTGACCTTAGAACTGAAGAAGCTTCTCGGATGAGAGGTGAAACGTCTTCAAGTAACTTAAAGAAGTCCAGACGCTTTTCTTTGCAAGCTCCTTTGAATGGTTCAGTATTCTTTTTTGTTAGCAACATACTTTTACTTAACAGCTACAGCCTTGATTCTTGTTGCTGGGCCATTTGACAGTTCCATTTTGAGACTGCTGCTCAGGTGAACAAAACAGTGTGATGAATGTTACCTGACATTAAATGTTATTTTGGGCAATTTGTTCAGGGAATAGACTTCTATAATCTTCAAAAACTCTATGAAAATGTGCTTGTTTACTTCAGGAACCATAGATTCACCTCTGAGTAAGAATGAATGCTGCTAGAGAACACATCAAGATTTTTAGCATATAAGGAAATCATAATGGTCATAACAGCCATTTGATTTTTGTCCAGAATTAACAGGACATGGACTCCAAATAGTCTCTGTGTACTTCTCTGCAAACATCTTCGCGAGGACCAGAAATTAGCATGTCACCATACTTGTGGGGACCAACAGTCACCTGTGGGCACCAAATGCTGGGCCTCACAAATTTTAAGTCAGTTATGAGGCTCAAAATGTGGTTTTAGGGTTTGGTGTGTGTGTGTGTGCGTGTGTGTGTGTGTGTGTGTGTGTGTGTGTGTGTGTGTGTGTGTGTGTGTGTGTGTGTGTTAGAGAGAGTCAGAATCAGAAGGCCATTTTAGTCTGGAGAATCTTTTTTATGTTTTTTTTTTTTTGTTTTGAATAGGATTTTAATCTCCAAACCTGCACTTATTCCCAAAATCTCAAATGATCCTCCAGACTGAGGGCAGCTTGTATAATGCAGTATAAGCTTTGGGAAATCAATAACATATTTTTAAAGCCTCCTGTACTGCGTGGGATACTTTCTAAAAAGCTTTGATTTACAAACAATCCCCTGAAGGCAGCTGCTGATGTAATGTAAACCTACACAACTTTTAGGGAATAACATTGCAAACTGTAATATAAATTATGATTTTTTTTAAATAAATGGAATAAATCACATCATTTTAAACAGACAGTGATCTTAACAAAATGCTGTGACAATTAAAATGCAGCTAATGTGTGACCACCACTGATTCCCACTGGTAGGAAGCAGAGATTTTTTTTTCCAAATTGATAACTGCACATCCGAGGTGTATTTGGTCTGTTTATAAGTAATTAAAAAATAAAAATGTAAACAAAGAAACTGAGAATATTTGAAATTAAACAAGAAAAGCAAAAGGTATCATGCCGACTAGTGGTTAAGCACAGACATAAGGACTGGTCAGCAACATCCAGCTTCTAGGGAGAATTGTTTTTTTCTCTCAAACAGTTGGTGATTGGTTGCTGGAGGTTGTTGGTAGTCACCAAGCAATAGTGAAACTTCACTACCGCTCAGTACATGCAAAGTATGGGTGGCATGCATGCAAGCAACCAAAGCAACCAAGTTTTGTTTGCAAGGTTTGCAGTCCAGCAACCAATTTTACCTAGTAACTGCCAGCAACCACTTGTCAGCCCTTTGGGGTATGCACACTTTTCCCCAGTGGTTGCCAAGGTGTTGCTGACCAGTCTTTAGGCCTGTGTGAGTGAGGCCTTAGATACATACCAAACAACTGCAACAAAACTACTGACCTTTCTCCATGTTCTGTTTTTCTCTTTACACATTTCTATGTCAGTCCTCAAATAATCCAAAACAATTCAACTCAAGATTTGCATAATCCTCTGAAGGGTTTATTGTATGATTTATGCCTGTTATGCATTATCTGCACTAAATTTTGCTAAATGGAGACGCATTAAGCTGACTTCATGATGCAGGATGCATAATACAAATTTGCATTTAGGAAGCCCAGCCATAATAGCATTCTCCATCTGTAGACCAGAAAATAAAGCACAGACTCGTGAGACCAGGAGGAAAACAGCCTACAAACTATACTCTGGTGTTGGTGAAATGAAGCCAGTAAGAGAAAGATGGAATGTCTGAGATGAATCTCCTGGAGGAAATGCTGGTGTTGGGCTCTGCAATAACAAATCAATTGGTTTATGGGAACATGAAAGAGAAGAGTTAAGGTCAGATGTGCTGCTGCCAGAATTTGTAAATGTAAAGACTTTGACAGCCTGGAAGAGCAGGAGTGATTGGGAATAGCTGGAATAAATTGGAGGGATTCACTTGTAAAGGAGTAACAGTCAAACTTAAGAAAAAACTATATTCTTCATTGAACTTTCCTTCTCTCGATTTCAGTGCCATGTCCAGTGGGTGCATTTATACATTTCTGATCAAATAACAGTTTTACATCTTTTGTGTGGTTTTGTGTGTGTATAAAAGGCCCCAAAGTTCATATAATAGTTTTACTGGTGTTTATAAGTTTATATAAGTTCATGTAATGTTCCATCTTCTGTCAGTTTGGGCCAGCCCACCTTCTAGTGACATCATCCGGTTAGTAAGGTGGGCAGTTTAATGGCGGCTGAGCAGTGTTGGTCCGGAGGGGGTGCACTGATTCCTGGGGCATGTTAGGTGTGCGTAAATGACAAGTAAGTAGTGACCTGTGTCGTATTTTGCCTTTGTTGTGTCAGTACTGTAGTATGTTACCATTCAGGAGCTAATGTAGTCCATAGTTGGAGCGGTAGGCCACGCATGCAACGCGTGAGTTCACCCTCATTTCATATGCTAACTTATGTTGTTAGCTTGGCCCCGGTTTAGCTTGTTGACGCATGTACGGTCGCTCGTATGTCCATAATGTCATTCCTGTGTTATCAGACCTTCTCTATATGTTGTATGTGATGCTTGTGATTGTTTACTTTGAAGTAGCGGAGTTTGTAGCGAACAATTAGGTACGTGGATTAATAAAATAGCAAACGTAGTATAACCGGAAGTATGGCGTCCCGCTTGCCCTTCACAATAAGAGCATTATAGAGGAATATAATGGGGGACGCTTTTATTTTGTATAACTACCGGAAGTAGTTCACATGTACTGACGGTTGCTTAACCTCGCACTAATGCTATTTAGTTGCATAGTGTGAGCAGTTTGAAGTGTATTATATTTTTCTGATCTTTATATTTGATTATGTTAACTATGTTGTATTATGTTTATATTTGAGTATTTGACTTTTCCATTCTCTTTATTTATTGTTATTTCCCTTGTTTATTTCCTTTGTAGGAAACCACACACACACACACACCCAGACACACACTTATGTACACCCGCTGTGTTACAGCCCCAGAAATTAAGCGGTGACAATAAAGTGCCTCAAACGGAACCTCAAGCTCTCTCCTTCTTTCGTGCTCTGGGCAATTTGGCCTTAAGTGGTGTTCTGGCCGACACACCGGGGTGACCGTAGTGCTCAAAGACTGAATCAGTGCCACAGCCGTGCCTATCTTTGATATCTCCACTACATTAATTGGTCCTTCGAGCCGGAGGCACTAGGTTCGCCTCAGAGATGGAACCAGGCCCAGAGTACGAGGCTCGTGGCGCACGCCCCAAACGACATGCTCGCCCACCTGTGCACTACGCAGATTATGAGGTGGAGTACCCAGGCTACATTAGCCATGCATATAGAGAGGATGTAGAGCTCAGACACCAAGAGGACAAGGCCAGGATGACCTCCCTCGCTTCCCCCTTTAGCTGCAACCTAGCCAGCCCTCAGTGGAGGCGGGATGCTATTCTCCATGAGACGGCCTCGCGCTATGGAGCTCAGAGCCAACAGCACATTCAGGAGAATCAGCTAGCCCCCCAGCTGTATCCGGAGAGATGGCATGGGGAACCAGCCTATGATCACTCTACTCCTCTACCCTTCGTGCTCCCCTATACACATCCAAATAAGGAAGTAAGTGCAGAGTTAGAGGATATCCGTCAGGAGCGCCACCTCATCCAGCAGAGCCAGCAACGTATGTCATCAGATCTGGTCGAACTCAAGGCACTGCGGGCAGAAATGAGACAGTTAGTGGAAGCTGTCCAGAGCATGCAGGGCCCATCTTCTCTCCAAACCAGTAAGTCAATGCAGTCACCGCTACCGGGTGATGCACCAGAGATTGAGGAGGATGATGACTGGCCTGCCCCACCACCGTGGCCAGATCCAATTGAGGAAGCGCCACTGCCTAGTGACCCACCAGTGTTAAACCCCCATCGCCAAGATGCATGTATGTTTCCAGCCATTAAGACAGAGGCAATGGCAATCCCACCTGCTAATATGGTCGTGGACCACCCAGGACAGAGTCTGTCATCAGATCCTCCACCAGCTCTCAGGTTTCCAGATAAAGCCTCCCATAATCCACCTCCCTGGTTCAAGCCGGTTCATCTCCCACCTCGCCCAGGCAGTTTCCCACTGGGTGGGTCCAAGCATCCGCGCGCCGCCTATGGGGACAGTAAGACTGAGCATGGCTGTAATCCAGCATCCCCTGAGCAGCAGTTCAATCTGTCCTCTCCACAGCCACTGCCGGACAGACCGAATCCGGGCAGGACTCCTATCACCTCAGAGACAGTTTACCGTGGTCCCCGCCCAACAATCCCCAACTTCTCCAGTCGAGACCCTAGTGAGTTTGCTAGGCTTAAGATGGCATTGGGGAATCTTCTACCTGAGGACACGACTGAGCTGTTCAAGTATCAAGTGTTGGTTGATCACCTGCACTTAGAGGAGGCCAGATTAATAGCCGATGCTTACCTCAACTCTGCCACACCCTTCACTGATACGATGGAGGCCCTCAATGACAAATTCGGCCAACCACATCAGATAGTGCTGAGGCGTATTGCTGCGATGATGGACTCACCTGACATCAGACGTGGAGACGTCTCGGCATTTGAGAGATTTGCCCTCCAGATACAGTCACTGGTGGGGATGTTAAGGACACTAGGCCCAGAAGGAGAAGTGGAACTACACTGTGGTTCACATGTTTCTCGTCTGCTTAGTAAACTACCCCCCGAGCAGAGAGCGGAGTTCCGCCGCTGCATGTTCCAACAAGGTGTGAGGATGCATACCTTGGCAGATCTCGCAGGGTGGCTTAAGTATGAGTCCTGGTGCCAAGACTCTGAAGGGCAGCTAGCAGTGAAAGGGACAAAGGAGAAACAGTGGCCCAGGCCTGAGGTGCGCCAGGGTAAGAGATCCATCACAGTCCTTCATGGTGCAAAGGAGGTAATGACGAACCCACAGGCTTTGAGGCCAGGTGGTGTGGCCAGCAAGAGCAAGCCATACTGTCCATTCTGTAACACGGAAGAGCACTATCTCAGTCAGTGCACAATGGTATCCAAGTTGACAAAGGACCAGCTAACAGAGTGGATAAAGAGTAACAAGAGGTGCTGGCGCTGCGCACGGTCACACCAGGCAGCCCAGTGCAATCTGAGGAAGACTTGCAGCCTCTGCCAAGGGAAGCACCTGCAGGTACTGCATGATGTCAATGTTAGAACACCTAAAGGGTCGCTAACAACAGCGGTGGTGAGCGGTGACTCGAAGGTAGCAACCGACGTCCTGTATCTAGACAGACCCACTGAAGGCTGCAAAGTCCTTCTAAAGATTGTCAAAGTCTGCATTCATTATGGCAAGCGAACAATCAGCACTTATGCTGTACTGGATGACGGGTCAGAGAGGACAATGCTTCTGCCGGAGGCTGCCGAGAAGTTAGGCATGCAAGGGATCGCAGAGGACGTCCCACTGCGCACGATTAGGCAGGACGTGCAGACTCTCAGAGGTGAGTCAGTGTCGTTCTCTGTTTCTTCTCCATCAAGGCCCAGGACCAGGTTCAAGATTGCTGGGGCCTTCACTGCTGCACGCATCGGACTTGCAGGCCACACTTATCCCATGGAGCAACTCAGGGAAAGGTACAAGCACCTGATTGGTCTTCCGATCCACACCTTGTTAAATGTGAAACCTTTGCTACTCATTGGCAGTGACCATCCCCATCTGGTTACCCCCGTTGAACCAGTCAGGCTGGGACCTCCAGGAGGGCCTGCTGCTATTCGTACCAGGCTAGGTTGGGCGCTACAAGGGCCAGCAAGTATAGTTGGCCAGCTTACCCAACCGCAGCAGTGCTTGCTGACTTCTGTTGCACCTCAGGTCAGTGAGTTAATGAAACATGTGGAGAAACTGTGGCAGGTCGACATCGTTCCATTCCGAAACGAGAAGCTTGTTACTCGTTCAAGGCAAGACCAAGAGGCCATATGCATTCTGGAGACCAG
Source organism: Copadichromis virginalis (assembly GCF_057382275.1). Taxonomy (NCBI): domain Eukaryota; kingdom Metazoa; phylum Chordata; class Actinopteri; order Cichliformes; family Cichlidae; genus Copadichromis; species Copadichromis virginalis. The sequence continues at coordinate 19,287,168 of NC_140626.1, read as the reverse complement.
AACTGTCCGAATAGAGGTTGAAGGCATACGTCGCTATGCCACCCCACTGCTTCGCCGGAAGGGGATGCCTCTACTGCAGGCAACTAAAGACGCCGTCATGCCAAGTCTACGGGGTGTAGAGAGAAGGCTGGCCAAAGACCCAGAACGAGCTGAGGCCTACAAAGTGGAGATGGAGAAGCTTATCAAGGCTGGCTCCATCATTAAGTGTGGCTCTGGGACACCTGTGACAGAAGGTCAGGAGGCGTGGTACATCCCTCATCACATGGTGAGCCATAATGGCAAGAACCGATTGGTTTTCAACTGCTCATTTCAGTACAGAGGACAGAACTTGAACGACTACCTGCTGCCTGGGCCCACCTTAGGTGCGTCGCTTCTGGGAGTCCTATTGCGCTTCAGAGAGCATGCAGTTGCAGTGAGTGGGGACATTAAAGGCATGTTCCACCAGGTTCATCTCTTACCAGAAGATCGTGCCCTGCTCAGATTCGTCTGGCGAGACATCAGCGACGAGAGCCCTCCAGCAGTCTACGAGTGGCGGGTGCTCCCGTTCGGAACCACGTGTAGCCCCTGCTGTGCCACATTTGCCCTGCAGCGTCATGTCATGGATAACAGCCAGCCAGATGATGACGTGAGACTCTCGGTCGAAAGGTGTTTTTATGTGGACAACTACCTTCAGAGTTTCCCCACCGTGGAAGAGGCAAGGAAACTTGTCGACAGGTTACGGGCCATCCTAGCCTCAGCAGGTTTTGACCTACGTCAGTGGGCCAGCAATGAACGTGACGTCATCAGTCACTTACCACAAGAGAGCTGCTCCGCTAGTGTGGAACTATGGCTGGCCCAGAACAAGGTAGATACCCCAGAATCTACCCTGGGATTGAGCTGGCTATTCCACACAGATGTCCTAGGCTACAAGCATCGTCAAGTTCCATATGCAGTCCCTACGATGCGCAATATCTACAAGGTCTTGGCCAGCCAGTACGACCCCCTAGGGTTCATCTTACCCTACACAACCAGAGCGAAGGTAATCATCCGCCATCTTTGGGACAAGCAAAGGGGTTGGGATGACCCACACCTACCTCAGGAGCTTATGCAGCAGTGGACAGCCTGGGAGGAAGAGCTGCAATTTCTACCTGAAATTACTCTTCCCCGACCATATGTGCCTAAGGAAGTGGACCCCTTCAGCTGTCAGAGAGAGGTGCACATATTTTGTGATGCCTCTGAAGAAGCTTATGGCTCAGTAGCTTACCTCCGGACCACTGGCAGAAATGGTGAAGTGCATCTGTCATTCTTGGTGGCCCGTTCCAGGGTTGCCCCTAAGCGGTTCCACTCCATGCCCCGATTGGAGCTCTGTGCTGCACTCACTGGGGCACAGCTCTCACAAGTGCTGGAAAGGGAGCTCACCCTTAGAATCGACCAGACGGTCCTATGGTCCGATTCTACAACAGTGCTGACCTGGCTGAGGTCTGAATCCTGCCGATTTAAGGTCTTCGTGGGCACTCGTGTAGCCGAGATACAAGAGCTGACAGACAGGCACTCCTGGAGATACGTCGACTCTGGAAGGAATCCAGCCGAAGATGTGACACGTGGGAAGAAGTTGAAGGAGCTCACTGTACCAAATAGATGGAGCCAAGGACCATCCTTTCTCCTGCGCAGTCCAGACTCCTGGCCAGAGGATCTCACGGTTGACCAAGCAGGAGATGCCTTGGAGCTGCGCAAAGCTGTGTTCTGTGGGACCACAGCAACTACTCCGTCAGGTCAGCCAACTTCAGATTTGAGCCGCTACAAAACCTGGAGTGAGATGTTAGAGGTTACAGCGCGGGAGCTACATGGGGCGGCCCAACCAGATGGTCATCCCACTGTTGAGGACTATCGCAAGGCGGAGAGGCTGATCCTACAGAGGGCCCAGATGGATAGTTTCCTGGAGGAGTACAACCTGTTGAAAGTCGGTAAGCCAGTTCCCAGGAGCAGTCGTCTTCTCTCTCTGTCACCCGAAGTGGATGAGACCAGACAGCTCATTTGTGTTGGAGGACGACTTCGTCGATCTGAAGATTTGGCTCTGGAGACACTCCATCCGATTATCTTAGACCCAAGCCACCCAGTGACCAAACTCCTGATCCAAGACTTTGATCGCCGCCTCCATCATCCTGGCCCGGAGCGGGTGTTCGCAGAACTTCGGCGCTCCTACTGGATTCTGCGAGGGCGTGAAGCTGTCCGGCGCTACCAACACCTCTGTGCTGATTGTCAAAGGTGGAGAGCTAGACCTACAGTGCCAAGGATGGCAGACCTGCCAGCAGCCCGGCTACGTCTATATAAACCGGCTTTCTACTCTACGGGAATGGACTGCTTCGGGCCGTTTGAGGTCAAGGTTGGTCGGCGTATTGAGAAGAGATGGGGAATCATATTCAAGTGCCTCACCACCAGGGCAGTCCACTTGGATGTTCTTAACACCATTGATGCAGATGCATTCCTGATGGCTCTTCGGCGATTTGTCGCCCGTAGAGGAACACCTGCCGAGTTGTTTTCAGACCAGGGGACCAACTTCAGGGGAGGTGAGAGGGAGCTGCGTGAGACCTTTCTGAAGATGGCCCCGGAACTACAACAGCTTCTAGCACCCCAGAGGATCAGCTTCCGCTTTAATCCTCCAGGGGCCCCACACTTTGGGGGAGCATGGGAAAGGGAGATCCGGTCGGTTAAGTATGCCCTCTATGCCACCGTTGGTGCTCAGTCAGTTCCAGAAGAAGTGCTTCGCACTGTACTCACCGAAGTGGAAGGGATACTCAATAGTAAGCCCCTGGGGTATGTGTCTTCCGATGCCAGAGATGCAGATCCGGTGACTCCTAATGTTCTTCTGATGGGGCGGCCGGATGGATCGCTACCTCAGGTAGTATACCCAGAGAGTGAGCTCCTCAGTCGCCGTCGCTGGAAGCACTCCCAGGTTTTGGCTGACCATTTCTGGTCACGTTTCATTCGTCAGTACATTCCCAGTCTGCAGACTCGCCAGAAGTGGCAAACAACGGCAGCTGATTTGGCTGAGGACTCTGTGGTGATGATCGCTGATCCACAGCTTCCCAGGGCTCTCTGGCCGGTGGGGAGGGTGATTAAAACTCATCCTAGCCCTGATGGACGCATCAGGTCAGCTGACGTGAAGGTGAAGGAGAGAGTCTACACTCGGCCAGTTGCCAGACTGGTTGTCCTCCCTGCGCTGCCCTCTGGAGAAGATGAGGACAGCTCTGCGTCGAACTCACCACAACCCTAGAACTTTGTTGCCTTATTGATGAGCAAATGTCTTACATACATTTGGGGGCGGCTGTATAAAAGGCCCCAAAGTTCATATAATAGTTTTACTGGTGTTTATAAGTTTATATAAGTTCATGTAATGTTCCATCTTCTGTCAGTTTGGGCCAGCCCACCTTCTAGTGACATCATCCAGTTAGTAAGGTGGGCAGTTTAATGGCGGCTGAGCAGTGTTGGTCCGGAGGGGGTGCACTGATTCCTGGGGCATGTTAGGTGTGCGTAAATGACAAGTAAGTAGTGACCTGTGTCGTATTTTGCCTTTGTTGTGTCAGTACTGTAGTATGTTACCATTCAGGAGCTAATGTAGTCCATAGTTGGAGCGGTAGGCCACGCATGCAACGCGTGAGTTCACCCTCATTTCATATGCTAACTTATGTTGTTAGCTTGGCCCCGGTTTAGCTTGTTGACGCATGTACGGTCGCTCGTATGTCCATAATGTCATTCCTGTGTTATCAGACCTTCTCTATATGTTGTATGTGATGCTTGTGATTGTTTACTTTGAAGTAGCGGAGTTTGTAGCGAACAATTAGGTACGTGGATTAATAAAATAGCAAACGTAGTATAACCGGAAGTATGGCGTCCCGCTTGCCCTTCACAATAAGAGCATTATAGCGGAATATAATGGGGGACGCTTTTATTTTGTATAACTACCGGAAGTAGTTCACATGTACTGACGGTTGCTTAACCTCGCACTAATGCTATTTAGTTGCATAGTGTGAGCAGTTTGAAGTGTATTATATTTTTCTGATCTTTATATTTGATTATGTTAACTATGTTGTATTATGTTTATATTTGAGTATTTGACTTTTCCATTCTCTTTATTTATTGTTATTTCCCTTGTTTATTTCCTTTGTAGGAAACCACACACACACACACACACCCAGACACACACTTATGTACACCCGCTGTGTTACAGCCCCAGAAATTAAGCGGTGACAATAAAGTGCCTCAAACGGAACCTCAAGCTCTCTCCTTCTTTCGTGCTCTGGGCAATTTGGCCTTAAGTGGTGTTCTGGCCGACACACCGGGGTGACCGTAGTGCTCAAAGACTGAATCAGTGCCACAGCCGTGCCTATCTTTGATATCTCCATTACAGTGTGTGTGTAAGAGAAATAAAAGGCTACTGACCAACTGTAAAACTGTGATTCATCCTAAAACATATTTTTTATGGTCCTGATCTATTTAAGTTAAATATTATGCTGCAGACTAAAGTACATTCACAGTAATTGAATGCATTTTATGGCACAAGGCACAAGCCAGATAATGTCGTTCTCCTCCGCCCACAGCTGGCAGAGTAACAATATTCAGTTTTTAAACATAACCTCCCCCTTTACTCTGAGCATGTTCCAGAAAGCACTGTACGAATTAAGCAAAATTTTGTGTATGCACTGAATGTTTCTGTTTTTATGCCCAAATAAGCTTGTTCTACATAACTGCCTTTAGTTTTGCACTTATAATGCATGCTCACTGTTTGTAAACTGTTCTGCACAAGCTCATTCTCAGCTTTTAGTTTCTATATTTTTCGTAAAGATGATCAGAGAGCAATATTGTCTTTGTTTTCTATCCCATTTACATCTACATATAACCACATGTACAAATCACAGCTCTGTAAAGGCCAATGAACCTATTTCAGTATCGCCAAACGTGACACTTGTGAAGTTGCCTACATTAAAATAAATAAAAATTGCGTGATTGAACAAACATAGAAGTCTGTGTCGTTTTAGGAGTGAAAAATCTCAAGTGGCTTGCTTCTAAAGACTGTCCCCTGTGAAACTTTATGTTCAAAATAGCGCTCTGCTATGACCCAACCTAATTTTTAGCCCTGCTGATGCCATTTAGAGATCCTATCTAAAGATATTTTCAGGGCATTTTCTATCCATAAAATGATGCACAGTGTTTCATATTTGCAGAAAACAGCATGCTGGTCCAGAAAACAACACAGCATGAGATCACTTAAAAAAGGAAAATGGAGAAGCTGATTTTGTAACTGTCTTAACATGTTATGGGACTGAGTATAAAAAGCATGCAGACACGTATCCTATGTCACGTCAGTGATCATTTTACGCTTTTCTCATGTTGTTAAAAAGAAAACCGTTACATGTTTTGTGTCAGGTTTAGTGTGTCATTCATCAAGACTACATGGCGTGAAATGACGTATGAAAAGCCAAAAATCAGTAGTGATAACCCTACAAAAGGATTTGTCACTTGCAACTACACAAATAAATATTTGGGAGAAACATAATAACACCCAGGTTTGTATTTTTTTATATAATACTTGCAATACTGTGCAAAAGTCTTGAGCCACCCCTCATGGTTTTTTTTACATTTTGGCAGGAAAACAGAAATAGTGTCATGGTCCGGGTGAGTGCGGGGTTTTTCCACTCTGCTGGGCTCCACCTTCAGGCAGAGGCTCCAATCAGCTTTCACACCTGATTCCAATCAAGTCACCAGCATATAAGACTAGCACTCACAACAGACCTCTGCCAGATTTACTGCTGACTCATGTTAGTGCTAGGCAGCCAAGCCCTTGTGAGAGCCCTTAACAATTCATTTCTCCTCACCGTGTTTTCTTTGTCATAGGACCCACCTGGCAGTCACGCTTCCCAAGCTGAACTACTCACATCTCCGCCTGGACGCTGGTTCTGTCATCTGGTTGCTTGCTTTTCATCATAAGACTCCACCTGCCTGCCTCCCTGCCAAGTCCCTTGATCCAAGTATATTCTGGACCCTCTCTGGACACTCCTCACCCGGACCCCCTTGGACACCCCTTCCTCGCATGACACTTTCACCTGCAACGCGTAAGCCCTAACCACCACAGTCTAATCCTTCGACTATGATTCACTAGACTGCCACTGACTGCTTGTCTTCTCTCATTATAGTGACTGTGTACCTCCATCCAAGCCGCTGCCCCTTTTTCCATTCCCAGGATCCGTCCATGAAATCTTGCACCTAGTCATACCACTCAGATAGAGTTTCATGTTCATAGTTTGGCCTCATAGTTCTCAGTTCATAGCTTCCACAGTTCATAGCACTCTCCGTTCATAGCATTCATAGTTTCCTGCTTTGTAAGTTAACTAGGCACTGTAAATAAAGCACTGTGTTCACGCCTGTTTTGCCTCCCACTGTGTCTGCATTTGAGTCCACACCCACAGCCTGGCCCTCTTGGCCGTAACAAATACATGCAAAAATATGTGGAAATACAGCATATCAATCAATCAAGGCTTTATTCACCACGTGCAGGTTGCTCTGCAGTGAAATAGGACCCCCCCCTCCCGACCTTACACACACAACACAGGCATCACATGGGGATACAGGTCGGAGATTGGCATATGAGACAAAAACAGAGTTTGTACAGTCTAATGAGCCAGTATTTGGTATTTGGTATGACCATCTTTATTCTTTAGAAATCCTTTTAGAAAAGCTTTCTTGTCATTTCTTTAAGTAGTCTTCAGGAATAGTTCTCCAGGCTTCTTGAAGGACTTTCAAAACTGTTCTCTGGATGATGATGATGATGATGATGATAACACTGCAGGTTTTGCTTAAATTCATCCACAATTTTTTGCAGGTTTTGTCTTTAACTTTCATCAACCTGAAATACCTGACTTCCAAATAAATTAGTGTAAGGAGCAAATATAAGAGTGAAACTTATTTATTCTCACAAAATTATTAGTTACATAATCTAAAGGAAAAATTAATATTTTTATTACTAATGCAAAGTTACAGTAAATTTTGCGTATTTCATAAATGAAAAATACAAATGACAGTTTTTAACTATTTGATTCCAATGTAAAACAATCAAATTCACCACAATAAACATGAAAGATATAATCTCTCCCATGTCCCAGGTTTGCTCCTGCACCTCCTGCGTGTAGGTTATGTCCGAAACACCTCCTCTAGGAAGCATTCCTGTTGGTACAACCTCAACTGTCTACTTTCGATGAAGCAGCTCTAGTCTGACTCCCTTCCGAAAAACCACCTTTTAACGGGTATCACGGTTTCAACGGTAGCGCGTTTTCATGAGCAGCGCATTTTCACAGGCAGCACGGTTTCACGGGTAGCGCGGTTTGTCACACCTGTCACACTGCGCTGCTTGACATAACACTGCAATGTTTATGAATGGGGGATGTTGTTCGTGAACTGACCATGTGAGATCCTCGTGTAGAGTGAGTACACGAGAGTTCAGTGTACACCCCTTACGTAACACCACGCAGCCATCTGCGAAGGCTGCATGACCTTACACCGAGCCACACCAGTCAAACCGGTCACACAGGTCACACCGCGCTGTCATCACACCCGTCACATCAGTTGCACCGTGCTCCCGTCACATCCGGGCTTTACCTTTGGTGATAAAACACACCACTGTAGTATTGTCGGCAAACTTCATTAATGAAATTGGAGATACTAGTGGCCATGCAGTTGTAGGTGTAGAGTGAGGACAGGAGAGAGCTCAGTATACACCCCTCACGTAACACCGCGTCGCCTTCTGTGAATGCTGCATGACGTAACAACGCGGTGCCGTCATCAAAGGCTGCATAACGTCACACCAGTCACATCTGATACACAGGTCACACTGCGCTGCCATCACACCGGTCGCACCCGGTTATCACCTTTGGTGATAAGACCCACCATTGTTGTATCGTCCGCAAACTTCACAATGAAATTGGAGATGCCAGTGGCCGTGCAGTCGTAGGTGCAGAGTGAGGACAGGAGCGAGCTCAGTATACACCCCTCATGTAACACCGAGCTGCTGTGTGCGATGGCTGTATGACATAACAACGCGCTGCCTGAGAAGGCTGCATGACGTCACACCACGCTGCTGTCACACTGGTCACGCCGGTCACACCTCGCTGCGGTCATGCCTGTCACGCTGCACTGGTGTCTATGAAGGTGTATGCTGTTTGTGTGAACTGACCATGTGTGATCATCCGCCAAATGTAAAGCTAGGAAACGGAAACTGTTCCCTCTTTACACAGCAGTGCCATTGATGGTGATTAGGGTATGTGCCTCCGCGTTTTAACTGGCAGCTCGGTTTAACGGGTATCACAGTTTCACGGGTAGCGCGTTTTAACGGGTAGCGCGGTTTAACGGGCAGCGCGGTTTAACGGGTAGCGCGGGTTAACAGGCAGCGCGGTTTCATGGGCAGCATGGTTTCACGGGTACCACACTGTCATGGGTAGCGCAGTTTGTCACACCCGTCAAACTGCACTGTCTATGAAGGGGTATGTTGTTCGTGTGAACTGACCATGTGAGATCCTCCGCCAGATGTACAGCTAGGAAACGGAAACTGTTTAATCTTTCCACAGCAGCGCTGTTGATGGTGATCGGGGTTATGCTTTACTACACCTCTAGAAGACCACTATCATCTCTTCTGTTTTTGTGAAATTGAGGGTGAGATGGTACACCCCTGACATAACACCGCACTGCCGTCTGCTAAGGCTGAATGACTTAACACCGCACCACCTTCTGTGAAGGCTGCGTGACTTCGCACTGGTCACACGGCACTGCCGTCACACCGGTCGCACCCTTCATACCACTCAGCCTGACGTAACAAGGTGCTGCTGTCTGCGAAGGTTGCATGACGTCACATCTGTCATACAGATTAGAAACACCCTGCCGTCACACCCGTCACACTGTCCGTCACACCCATCACACCGTGCTGGCTGCGCGGTTTGACTGGCTGCGCGGTTTAAGGGAGAACAGACGCTTTTTGAGGAAAACAAAGTTCTAGTGCTTGTGTTCACAATCTACATACAACATACAAATTTGACTCGTGCTTCGCTCGAGGCATGTTGGCGTATGACAGGAGGGGCAAACAGTTGCTACCTTCCTGTCTTAGTTCCCATAGCAAAGGTAACACCTTTTTCAAGTAGGTGTTGGACAGTCACATCAGCCGGTGGGGTTTTCCTCACTCTTGGAAGTCTCATTGCTGCTCAGTTTGGGGCTTTCACTGTAGTATAAGCTCTCTCTTTCATGTGTAGCATAAACCCAGAGGTCTCGGGTAGATCTAGTGAAGTCGCCAAAGTTTGGATAACTTCCAAGCTGGGAAGCTTCCTATCGACATGACAAATAGAGTCTTTATTCTTAAAGATGACTGACAGTGGCCCTACTCTCTTTGATGCTGTATGATGTATGAGCATGTTTTCACGGGTAGCGCGGTTTCATGGGCAGCATGGTTTCACGGGTAGCGCAGTGTCACGGGTAGCGCAGTATCAAGGGTAGCGCAGTGTCAAGGGTAGCGCAGTTTGTCACTCCCGTCAAACTGCGCTGTCTATGAAGGGGTATGTTGTTCGTGTGAACTGACCATGTGAGATCCTCCGCCAGATGTACAGCTAGGAAACGGAAGCTGTTCACTCTTTCCACAGCAGCGCCATTGATGGTGATCGGGTATGTGCTTTACTACACCTCTAGCAGGTCATGGGCAACTGTGGCTCATGGGGTTGAGAAGCGCATCTGTAACCGGAAGGTCGCCGGTTCGATCACCGGGCTCTCTGTCCTGGTCGTTGTGTCCTTGGGGAAGACACTTTACCCTACTGGTGGTGCTGGCGCGATCTGTCAGTCTGCCCCAGGGCAGCTGTGGCTACAACTGTAGCTGCCTCCACCTGTGTGTGAATGAATAGTGGCATTGTAAAGCGCTATATAAATCCAATCCATTATTATCATTATAAGTCCACTATCATCTCTTCTGTTTTTGTGACATTGAGGGTGAGATGGTTCTCTTAGCAATAAAGTTTAAAGGCACTGAGATCCTCCTTCACAATAAAATAAGAGATACTAGTGGCCGTGCAGGCGTAGGTGTAGAGTGAGGGCAGGAGAGAGTTTAGTATACGCCCCTGACGTAACACCGCGCTGCCCTCTGCCAAAGCTGCATGACTCCGCACCCGTCACACCGTGCTGCGGGACGTATACAAGTTCAGAATACAATGCGCTGCCTGAGAAGGCTGCATGACGTAACACCACTCTGCCGTCTGCGAAGGCAGAATGGTGTTACACCGCAACATAGCATTCACACCGGTCACCCAGTTCACACTGCGCTGCCGTCACACCCGTCACACCAGTTGCATCTTGCTGCTGTCTGCGAAGGTTGTATGACGCCACATCAGTCACACAGATTAGAAACGCGCTGCCGTCACACCCGTCACGGTGCCCGTCACACCGTGCTGCCTGCGCGTTTTAACTGGCAGCTCGGTTTAACGGGTATCACAGTTTCATGGGTAGCGCGGTTTAACGGGTAGCGCGGTTTCACGGGTAGCGCGGTTTCACGGGTAGCACGGTTTTATGGGTAGCGCGGTTTCACGGGCAGCGCGGTTTAACAGACAGCGCGGTTTCATGGGTAGCGCGGTTTAACAGACAGCGCGGTTTAACGGGTAGCGCGGTTTCACGGGTAGCGCGGTTTCACGGGCAGCGCGGTTTAACGGGTAGCGCGGTTTTACGGGTAGCGCGGTTTTACGGGTAGCGCGGTTTAATGGGTAGCGCGGTTTAATGGGTAGCGCGGTTTCACGGGTAGCGCGGTTTAATGGGTAGCATGTTTCACGGGTACCACACTGTCATGGGTAGCGCGGTTTGTCACACCCGTCAAACTGCGCTGTCTATGAAGGGGTATTGTCAAAGGAGCTTGCAAAGAAAAGCGTCACACCGTGCTGCCTGCGCGTTTTAACTGGCAGCACGGTTTCACGGGCAGCGCGGTTTCACGGGTAGCGCGGTTTCATGGGTAGCGCGGTTTCACGGGCAGCGCGGTTTAACGGGCAGCACGGTTTTACGGGTAGCGCGGTTTAACGGGTAGCGCGGTTTTACGGGTAGCGCGGTTTCACGGGTAGCGCGGTTTAACAGACAGCGCGGTTTAAAAGACAGCGCGGTTTAATGGGTAGCGCGGTTTCACGGGTAGCGCGGTTTAATGGGTAGCGCGGTTTCACGGGTAGCGCGGTTTCACAGACGGCGCGGTTTAATGGGTAGCGCGGTTTCACGGGTAGCGCGGTTTAACAGACAGCGCGGTTTAAAAGACAGTGCGGTTTAACGGGTAGCGCGGTTTTACGGGTAGCGCGGTTTCCCGGGTAGCGCGGTTTAACGGGTACTGTCAAAGGAGCTTGCAAAGAAAAGCGTCACACCGTGCTGCCTGCGCGTTTTAACTGGCAGGGTAGCGCGGTTTAACAGACAGCGCGGGTAGCACGGTTTTACGGGTAGCGCGGTTTCACGGGTAGCGCGGTTTAACAGACAGCGCGGTTTAACGGGTAGCGCGGTTTCACGGGTAGCGCGGTTTCACGGGTAGCACGGTTTCACGGGCAGCGCGGTTTAACGGGTAGCGCGGTTTTACGAGTAGCGCGGTTTCACGGGTAGCGCGGTTTCACGGGCAGCGCGGTTTAACGGGTAGCGCGGTTTTAAAAGACAGCGCGGTTTAACGGGTAGCGCGGTTTCATGGGCAGCATGGTTTCACGGGTACCACACTGTCATGGGTAGCGCGGTTTGTCACACCCGTCAAACTGCGCTGTCTATGAAGGGGTATTGTCAAAGGAGCTTGCAAAGAAAAGCGTCACACCGTGCTGCCTGCGCGTTTTAACTGGCAGGGTAGCGCGGTTTAACAGACAGCGCGGGTAGCACGGTTTTACGGGTAGCGCGGTTTCACGGGTAGCGCGGTTTAAGGGAGAACAGACGCTTTTTGAGGAAAACAAATTTCTAGTGCTTGTGTTCACAATCTACATACAACATACAAATTTGACTCGTGCTTCGCTCGAGGCATGTTGGCGTATGACAGGAGGGGCAAACAGTTGCTACCTTCCTGTCTTAGTTCCCATAGCAAAGGTAACACCTTTTTCAAGTAGGTGTTGGACAGTCACATCAGCCGGTGGGGTTTTCCTCACTCTTGGAAGTCTCATTGCTGCTCAGTTTGGGACTTTCACTGTAGTATAAGCTCTCTTTTTCCTGTGTAGCAGAGGTCTCAGGTAGATCTAGTGAAGTCTCCAAAGTTTGGATAACTTCCAAGCTGGGAAGCTTCCTATTGACATGACAAATAGAGTCTTTATTCTTAAAGATGACTGACAGTGGCCCTACTCCCTTTGATGCTGTATGATACCCGGATTTAGATACCCATGGTAAACATGACTGAATAAATAGTTCCATTAATGAAAACGGCACAGGTCAAACTGGATGCTTTTAACAGGGGTCCCCTATGATGAAAAAAACATTTGTATTTTTAAAAACACTTATTAAAGTAGAAATAGAAAACAATGATGTGAGACCATTAGGAAATTGAATGAAAAAGTAGGATGCAGGACAATGGTTCAAACCTCACGTATGGAGTATTTCTTCTGGTGTTTGTTTTACCTGTAGGCCCCTATCTTTGCATCTTGTTTTTCTTTTGCTATTGCCTTCAGCTGCCATCATTTGTAACTCGCCAGTCATGAGGAAGAACTACAGATTACAGGGTGACGATTAATGAAACAATGGAGAACATTTCTTACACAGTGTGAGATAGTTCTTCATTGTGCTCTTTCCCAATAAACCACAAAGACACTCAGAAAGCACAAAAGCCTGTCTGGAGGGTAAAGAACAAGCCACTGTATTTCCTCCCCGCAGGCTGCTCAATACAATGTGTAATGGAAGATCAGAGTCTGGAGCCTGCTGGGGGATTACTGCAACCTCTGGCTGAACCACACACAAACAAATGAGCTTGAGGAATTATGTGCAACCAAAATCTCTATTTCGGAAAGGCAAAATCTATGTTTTCCTTTACATGTGATATGTGTAATTATGGACTTTTAATTCCGTGTAAATCCAGGTTAAGCTTGGAAAACTGTAAAGAGTGGTTTATATTGTTTTGATAAGTGTTTTAAAAATATTTTCAATATATTAAAGTCAATTAAGTGATTTTTGTGAGTAATTTGGAATTCATGCCCCTTTTATACATAATGTAAGGTAGTTTTCTTCTGAGTTAAAGGAAAATAGTCTCATTAATTGACATCTAACTGGAAATGGAGATTCTCTAACATGTGTTAGGTTTATTAAATGCCATCAATTGTTGAATGAATACCTACCAACAGCCTTAAAAGAGTGCAGAGGACGCTTTAATAGAAAGACTTCATTATGTGATTTTTTGAGCCGGTCTTATGTCAACTTGGCAACAAAAAAAAAGAAAGAAAAATACCCCTGTCCTGCATCTGTACTCAACTCTTACCCGTATGATTCCTGAAAACACAACACAGCTTTTTTGGCAGAATAAATTTTTGTCCTTTTTTTGTCCTTTCTCCTTTTTAGGACTAATTAGCATTACTGTGTCAGACAGATACATCAAGAGACTGACAAACAAATCCTTGGAATGCAGATCCTCAGATTGAGAGGAAAACTTTGTTTACAGAGGAAATCAGTTAGACGAGAATATTGTTTTGTCTCAACACAGTTTGAAGGACTACATGATTTATGTAAAGCAGCAATCACCATGCAGTGTGGAGTGCCAAATTCTCGACCCGGTGTGGTTGTGACCTTTCATGCTAATCCGCAGCTCTTCATTACAGACAAAAAGACTTGCATCTAAACAAGACGGACTGATTTCCATATGCAACACTTAACCATTTATCATTTAATTGTGATCTGACTATTCTTCATCGGTGGAAATGAATAGAGGCTCTCAGGAAGCCCGGCAAAGTCAAGAGAATTCCTTTACATAATCAAATATGCTAATTATAAGAAAAGTGGATGAATCTGCAGCAATACACGAGCCCTGGATTAGTGCTGCAGAACAATAGGCTGAGGATGCCAGAGTTTACTAATGTTTGGTTGACACTTACTGAAACAAGCCATTCTGTTCTTTCTGCAAATGTTTGCATCTGCATGAGTTGCTGTTTTCTTTAATGACATGAGGAGGAAATCAGTCCAAACTGGTCTCCAAAGAGTAAAAACATTTTAACTGGGAAATGCTCTAAGGAAATGTCCATAGGGATTCAACATGTTAAAAGCTGTAGGAAATCACTATTTTGAGTAGAATAGAGCAAATATGTTGCTGAAGAATAAATTTAATTCACGTGTGACTTGACCTTGTATGGGAGAAAAACAGAGGTATTAGCAAATATTTGCTTCACAATAGGGATCGTTTATGTTTTGATGTTAATGCATAAATCTTTCATTGACATTCCTAGATGGCTCAACGGATTATGTGCAGATTCAATTATTTTCAAACCTCTTGAAATAAAGCTGTAGTTAAACAAAAACTGATGTATTTGTCTGATTATTTAAACGTTACTAAAGTGCCAGTAATATTCATTTCATTTTTGATGACTGTACTGTTACTATGTTACTATGGATTCTCCTACTTGACATGACCCAGGTTTCATGAGGTCAGAAAGATCAGCATGTGTACAAGAAGTTGCAGAGGTACCTTAGTTTTTCATGTCTGCATAGGAAATTTCTTACATTTGTTGCACAGTGAAAGCAAAAGTAAATTTATGTGTATTAAAAGGGAAATTTGAGAACCGTAAAAATATCTCACAGTATGTAATGTCAAAAAGAGCTTTTAAGGCATTTTGAGTATCTGGTAAGCAGAGATGGGCAGTAACGCGTTACTTGTAACACGTTACTGTAATCCGATTACTTTTTTCAAGTAACAAGTAAAGTAAGGGATTACTATAGCAAAAACGGTAATTAGATTACCGTTACTTTCCCGTAGGAACGCTGTGTTACTGCTTTACTAAAACCATGATTATTTTGCGAGAATGTCTCATGACAGTGACGTAAGCAAGTGCAACGTTCGTGACAACAGCTGTGTGCAGATCAACAATGGAGTATGAGCGTGCAGCGTTTAAAGCGTGGAAGTACTGACCTTACTTTGAGTTTGATTCCATAAAAAGTGACAAAAACATTAGTGTCCGTTGTGCGTGGGAAGAAAACTTCTTTTTACAGCGAAAAAACCCCGTAACTTCCAAGCAAGCACCGAGTGCACAACTCACAGAGAAACTCGCGGATTCTTCTACTGACCGCCTGCACCAGGGTAAACCTCCGCCTACCCTACTCCTGCTTTACAGGTGAAAATAGAGCAAAAGGACCGCTAGTCTTTGATGTTATTTATTTTCTGCTGTGTTTTACTTGCATCTATTTGAAAGAGTGAGTGTAAACACAAAAAAAAATAAAAAATTATGTGCCGGAATGTGCAGAAAATAGGTTTAAATATTAAACAAATTTCTTCCAGTCAGAGAATGTTGCATATAATTAAATTTTTGCTTGATGCATAAAGTTAAAAGATTAAAACTAATTAAACAAGTTTTTAAAAGAGACTTTTCCATTTGATTACATTTTGTATGATAGATTATGCAAAAAAAGTAGAATTGGGCTGAAAGAGCTATCGCTTTATCACCTATTCAGGTTGTAAATCGTGTTTTTAAAAAGTAAGTAAGTAACTAAGTAACTAAGTAATTAATTACTTTTGAAAATAAGTAATCAGTAAAGTAACGGGATTACTTTTTGGGGGAAGTAATCAGTAATCAGTTACTGATTACTTTTTCAAGTAACTTGACCAACACTGCTGGTAAGTATAGGTCTTTGGTGTCTCCACGCAGTCTCCAACTAGGAGGATATGTCTAGATAGATGCAGAACCCCCTGTAGTTATTATATATCTATCTCAGAAATATGACTGGAAAGAAGGACATTTCAAATACTCTACTTAGTTTCCTTTCACAACGATTAAGCAGAAAATAATAGATAGCTGGATGGATTGATGGATGACATGATGTTTGATACAAGCCGGTCTTCCAATTCTTTTGTGCCATGTCCCCCTTCTCCACTCCCCGGTGGCCTGCACTGTATTTAACGATCCAGCTCCAAGTACGCGCACATGCTTTTGAAGAGCATTTTTGCAGAGGACAATAAGGTTCACAACTTTATGTATTTTGTGGCTTAATTGGGGCCGTCTTGGCGACACTGTCCTCTCACATTGATTATAGATTTCTTAATTACTTAACACAATGATTTTCACAGAGGCAGCTTTGAGAAAACATTGGAGTTAACGATCACACCAAGCCCAAGTGAACTGTGCCTGGAACACCCTCTGCAAGTCGACCAGAGCAAGGTACACTGGGCATGGTACACAGCAATCACAGCACAGTCAAAGGAAATGGACTTTTGGGGGTCAAACGTGCTCAGGCATAGTATGGCTCGCCTAGTGTGAGTAGATCCTTAATCACTTAGTCACATATTGACAGAAGTGGTTTCAGATTTTACCATTTAAACAGCCCGAGCTGTAAATGCCTTTAAGCCACATTCCTTTTCTCTTTGGAGATTTTAAACCATTAATATCACATTATTTGTGATGAGTCTTTAGTTCGCTCTCTGACCTTATTTGTGTTGTTTATGTATGCTTGTTGTGTAGTTGTCAGACTGTGAATGTTTTCAAGCCTCTGTTGATTTTATTCGTCTGTTGCACACATAAATGTGGCTATTTTCTCTGTTATTTTTTCATTTTATGTGACCAATGTGCAAAAAGAAATGCAAAACCCATGTCACCATTAATACTGCTCCAAGAGCAAATCTCCCTCCTCGTGCATTGTATCAAATAAATACACACAAAAATGAATGAAGGACATTTTGTGCAAAATACGTTTTGCTCATCCAAGAATGTCCTCTGAAGGAAACATTTGCAAACATGATAATGAATCAGCTCTGTAACACATATTTACACGCAGACATTAGGGCACAGAGGTCAATTTAATAGTCCTCTAAATTGCCACAGGGCACACTTTATTTTTCCATTTTCCTCTCCAAAAGCGCTTTTCTATTCAAGCCCACAGTGGTGGAGAAGCGATCGCAGCTATTCTTCAATTTCTTATCAATATTCACAAGTTCCCTGACCTTTAAATACAGAAAATAACCCAATGAGAATAATGATGACTAACTGCAAGCGTTTCAGTAATTAATGAAAATTACCAGAGAATCCATAGTTAATTAGGAAGAGCGAGAAAACTCTTGATATGTGACTAAAACTGGAAAGAGAAACCTTATCTGTGGAAAATGAATTTTTTGAGAAAACATGTCTCAGTTTTGAAATTTTGAATGTAAAATGCAAGGTTCCCGATTCTGTGTAAGAGCATGAAGAGTCTTCTTCTGTATGTTAAATCCCATAAATGACACCATAAAATACAATTCTTACTTCCTGAGACCCTTTCTCCTCATACAGGAACATTACATTTTGGCTTTTATGCATTTTATACTGTATTAGTACATGGCCATGTTACAGTATCGTTTGGTCTTTTCATGCTGTTGGGTATAATAGATTTCAATAAGTAGGTAGGTAGTTTTTATTTGTATGCTAAAAATTGGTCGTTTTTAGTCCATTGCTAATGTATTTGCCAAACTTTCAGCGTTTATGAACATAGTTAAAAGTTTCCTTCATGACACTGAGGCAGTAGGATTCTTCCATAAGGTGCCGTCGGTGCAAAAAGGCTAAAAACTGGTTTCTAGACCTGTTGCTAGGTTATTGATGGGCAGTGTGATGATCATTATATATCATGCATAAATCAATTTGGGTGGTTATAAATATGCAAAAAAGATGTTTTTATAAATTATTGTAGGTGCATAAATCCTAAAAATGGGTTATTTTAGCTTTTTGCTAGGTGGTGACGAGGCAACATGATGTCATAATATCTTATTGATTTCCACATCTTCAGAGACCAAGGATGTACCTGTGTGCCAGTTGCTCAGTTCCCGATGTTCAAACCAGACCCATTGGTGAATTTTGTCCATCTTTTATATACAGTATATGCACGTTACACATACAAATGCAAATACTACAGAAAACTCAGTGCAAGCATTTAACTTATAATGAAAATATAAGTTAAATGCAGTAATTAAATTTAAGGAAGGACATCACATAAACTATACGTTGGTGTGGCAAAGAGCAGAAAAATCATATAGATACAGTCAGGGGGCAGAGCTTCCAATGATGTGTGCGGCCATTCAAACCCTCCTGTTTTACATTTCTTTTTATTTGTGTCAAGAGTTGCCCCAATTTATTTTTGTCCTCTTGTTGGCAGGATTTGTTTCCTTCACAGACAGCTGAGCTGAATCCCAACTAATCAGGAAGACAACAACAGCAAAAATTACACAGAGGTGAAGAGAATTAAACCAGCAGAAGTTTGATTTGATATGGTTTCGCCCAAAATGAACTCTTGTTTACGGGAATGTCAGAGAAGGTAAAATATATATATAATAAAAAAAACTAGAACCAGCTGAGTAATCTAGATGGATTTACAGAAAACAGGGAGGCCCTGCAGAATGATTTTCAATAAGAAGGAGATGGATGAATATGGTGAATGGCAATCGGCTGCTGGAGCCATTTGTTTCGAATCCTTTCTGTGAAATTAAATCCTCAACTGATTATAAGAGAATGGTATTACATGGATGAGGAGGCAGAGATAGAAATATGAAACAATTCCGAATGTAGAGGAGCACAAGTGTTTTCTCTTACCCAATGAAAATAATGCTCCATGCTGACGCCACTGAGCAGAATTGGCTCTCGCTGATAGGAATCATCCAAGAAATGGCTTTCATGATTGCAGCTAATGTTTGCATTCAGCTGTTTGCCAGTTTGAAAATATTCCCCGCTGCTCATTTATGCAATTGTTGGAATCAAGTTTAAGTTCTTTTTAGATAAAATGTACCTGCATTCTGGATACTTGAAATCTGGACCATGGTTGTTTTTTTGGCTTACAGAAAACACAAATTGAACACTAAAAGCTGCTGTAATTGCTTTCTTATCAATGAAATCTGGTGTTATTTTGACAAAGTTCCCAACAGACTAGCAATTTAAAGACAGCCTTCTTGCTCTCCTTCTGTGGCGATGCTGGCAGCATCTTAGAACTCTAAATCCTGACCAGGAGGTGTGTGTACATAGATGGTATTCAGTGTTAATCTGATTAGAGTGAGGAGATAGGGATGCCTGGACTATATGTCATCTGAGAACAACATCACCGCTATTGATTAACCGAGCAAACATCAGATGGAGACACCAAACATTTACACAGAGATACACACACATACACACACAAATGTAGCTTCTCTGCGCTATGGCAGATGGTGGTCAGATAGACTCACATACAGTATATGGGTTCATTTTCCTGTGTATTTCCTGCCAAGCCAATGCTGTCTGTCCACTCTAGCAACAGGCTGTTGGTGATAATGCATTGGATCTGAGATAGATGTCTCTCAACAACCATCTCATTCATGATAGAGCAAAAATTATAACCCTAGGCAGCTGTTACAGGAAATGATGCTAAGGGTGAGTGTCTTAAATCCATACTAGGCCTTAATCATGCCAAAGAACTGCCAATATCTCATCAAATATTGATGATCTATTCACATATTTTAGAGGCATTGTGCCATATCAGCTTGTTTTCTGTTTAAAATGGCATCACTTTGGAGAGGGGAAGCATCCATCTGTTATGCTGAGTGGAGCCATGTGTGTTTGGACTAAGTTTTGTTTGTGTAAACACCGCAATGCTTATTTGTCCCTGAGAGCTGTGAGAGAGAGCAACGACTGGGATTACTGACGAGAAAACACAAATAATAGGAAGTAATCTGTCAAGTGGGGAACAAAGTCCTGCCCCGAGGGCTAAATGTCCTGACTCCGTATGCTTTATGTGAGTAACAATTAGGATTCATATCCCCTCGTAATTACCAACTGTTATTGACTCCCAGACAGTACATGGCTTCAAAGCCGTTCCAGACGATTTGAAATGTGTGCTGATGAGAGGGGTTGATATTACCCACTCTGCATAAGTTTCTACAGTCCATAACTTTTTAGCTGCATTATGGTCTGTTTTCATAGGCGGTGTTTTGGTGCTGGCAGGGTCTATTTTCTGTGCAAATTCTATGAAGTTCTGCAGCAACAACACAGAAAGTCTGCAGAACAAAGTGCCCTCAGCATACAGCTTTTCCCCCTGTTGTACGCACGGTGCCTTCAGCTGAAAATAGTTCAACTCATTTCTCCCTAACAGACTAATAGCAAACAAGAGTGGGTGAAATTTATGACATAAACACTGCAACCATATTTAGCACTGGATTTTTAAAACCTAGCATAATTTTTAAACATATTTGTAAAAAGCACTTAAGGAGGACTCAGAAAATGAAGCAATACTCACTCTACTTTTTCTTTTTCTATTATTTTTAATCATTTTTAAATTAGTGTTTTATTTTTTTTTTATTTAAATGATAAGCAGAGGATAATGCTTCCTGACTGCAGGCAGCAGGCAACTGGTGGACCTCAATGATACATAGGCACAGGTGATACTAATTAAGAACAACACAAAGGAAGTACAAAAAATGCAAAAACAGTAGATGTTGAACAACAAAATGAAGAATGAAGTACTGTAACTTCACAAGAAACAAACTAACACAAATCTAGACTTAAGAAGAAGAAACATGAAGATACCAAGGACGCTAGACTGAAAAAATGAATGACCTGACAGACTATAATCAAACAGAATGCCAAATAAACAAGAACTGAAAGTCCAAAACACAAAAGTCAGGCTCCAAAACCAAAGGCTATGACACTAATTCGTGGGCTATGATAGTCAAAGTTCTTTCTTTCTTTCTTTTTTTAAATAATGCTACGAACATCCAAATGGGACTTCCCAAGCATAAGAGGAGAGTCAGTCCTTGACCGTAGCTTGAAGAGATCACTGGGGAGCAAGAAGGCAGAGAGGCAAGGCAGACTTTAGGCCAAGTAGCAGGTGGACAGGCTGGATTGGTCAGCACATGAGGAGGTATGTGGAGTACAAGAAGGTTATTATACTGGAAAGGATAAATAGAAAACTAATAACTGATGTGACAGTGATTCCACTACCTGTAAGGTTACCCAGCACAAGCACTGAAGTAGACTTAATGCAAACCAATTTTCATATTTGTGCCTACATACCATATAAACAACATAAACACAGACTAATAAATGGCCCAGTGGATTTGCAGCAGCTTTGTCGATCAAGCTGCCCCAACACTGCTCCCTAAACAGCTCTGTCCCACCTCTGCAGGTGAGCATAAATAACTCCGCTACAGCAACTGGAGTTGAGGCTCAAGGAAAACGCCACTACGACTATCAGAATAATCTGGGAAAGAGCAGAGTGACCGGTGGAAGAAAATACTTAAATACTGCAGGCAGGTGATTAGTTGATGCTCACCTGGCGCACTAGCTAGTGATCTTGTGGGAACTGGTAAGAAGACAGGCCTCAAGAATCCACCACTCGATGGATTACAGTGATTTTTTTTTAACAAAAACCTTCCAATAAAACTCAATAACTGCCAATGTTTGAGTGCATTTGAGGGAAAATATTAAAAACAGATACTTTTTATTAATGCAGCCTTGAGATTTTGGGGCTATTTTGATTCCAAAACATGTCTTCTTTCAAAGTAATTTGAGTAAAAGTCCCAAATCCAAATGTAGATATTTCGACAAACTGATACAAGAGTGTATTCAATTATATGTTTTCTTTTTTTACCACATTGTTTTATAACATAGAGTTTCAAAGGATTTGTGACACTGAAGTTATCTTCTAATTCAAGTAGTCAGCTTGGGAAGTCTCATAGTGATGTCTAATACCCAACTATGATATTTCCCCCTTTAGAAAGCCAGATTGTTGGTTTTACTATTATGATTACAAATGAAAAATTTCAGCTATTTTAAAATGTACCCAGTGGTCAATCAAATGAGCCTCAGATGTAATTTGTTTTCAGCCATAACTAGCATGCCAACACAACACTTTATGTTCTCAAGGTATTTGAGTAAGGTAAAGAATTGTAATTGGAGTGCTAACTAGAAGTGCTGAAAAGTGCCCCCGGCCAGGGCTTTGGCACAGGAAAGAAAAACTCAGAAATAAAAAATAAAGGTTAGAGTGCAAGGGGATTGAAACTCTTAAGAGTCCAAAGGGAATTCTGATTGCACGCGAGCATTTAAAAACCATTATGAAAAGGGCAAATGGCACTTTATTTTTGTCTTTACCTGCATAGATGTAATATTGCTGCTGACTCACTTTTTTCAGGTACAGGAGCAGAGACACTGCTTCTTTAATGTTCATCTTGCTGAATTTGTGACAAAAAAATGAGGATATCAAATAAAGTTTTAATGATTTCTCCTTTTCTGTGTCAGCTAAGATGGATGTGCTGTAGATAAAGAAGTGGTGGATAGAGCCAGGCCTGAATGGAAGACTGGCTATCAGATAGAGATTCACTCTCTTCTCTAAGGGAGGGGAAGTGGCCATTAGTCAGGGAAGTAATCTAATCAATGTTGTTGTGCACAACAGTGCAGACAGCTGCAGCGCATCACTGAACACTATTATTCTTAGTCATGTTCTCATTGAAAGAAAAAATGCTGGCCCACGATGCCCCAAATCTCCTTTCGTCCCTGTGTGCGGGTCCTGCGGAGGCTGCTGGAAGCTGGTTACATCCCGAGCTGTACACGAAAAAAAGTGAGGAGGAAGGTGAGAACCGGCTCTCAACTCGAGAAGCCAGACAGACTTTTAATATCATAGGGTTTTAATGCATATGAAACATTAATATAAATGAGGCACAGATTGTATTCAGCCTCGCTTTCCTGCTGTGCTAGTTTATGTTCCAGTGCCCTGCGCATGTGGTGATAATCTCTGACCAGGCTGCAGGAAAGATAGGTGAGATGAAAGAGGAGGAGAGTGGAGAGCGGTGCTTTGATGGCCAACTGCCACGAGTTCAGAGAGGGTCAAACCACAGCACACTTCATAAACTTTTGGAGCCACGGAGCCGGAGGGAGTATGAGAATTAGACAATAAAGTTTAGTGGCAAAAGGTGTAAATAGTTCATCTGAATTCTCACATTTAATGGAATACATCATCAGCTATTATAGTCTCTAGTTTCTTCCTTGAACACCTTTCTGCCTTTTATTTGCTTTTTCTGTTACATTTATGTATAAGGGAAAAAAGCTCCATTATTTAATGCAGACAATATAACCAAAGTTACAAATAACAAGGTCAGTGTGTGTTCATGTAAGTCAAAAAATCATTCTTCAGCTTCCACCTGTTACCCAAACCTTCCGGTTGCGAGAGGCAGCCAATCATAAGAAGGTTGTCTTCACCTGTTTATGCTTTTTTTGTCATTACATCTAATTAGTTGTACAACATGTTTTTATGCTATTTATATTTTTGTACAGGTGCTACAGATTGTTGTACACTGAGGTTGTTTGTGGTTATCTGACCCGTATGTGTTCAGGTGGATTTCAGAACCACCAGAGTTTTAGGGAATCTTGAAACTGTGAAGCTGTACATGTCATGTCTGTATGTGTTAGAGTTAAAGGGGGACCTTGACACTGTCAGGAGAAATGTGTGTGTTCCCACCACATTTGCCCAGCTTCCTGTAGAGAAAGGCACCTGCTGGTCTTTGAAGGGTAAACAGTGAAATAGTACAACAACGTAGGAGTGATAACCCATGGTGCACAGCAAGAAGGTTCCTGGTTCACATGCCAGCTGGGGCCTTTCTGTGGGGAGTTTATATATTCGCCCTGTCCCTACTTGGGCTTACTTCATTGTATTGCGATCTGTTACCACAGTTCAAGACCATAGATGTTGGTTACACTGGCCACGGATGTGAGGAAGATGCAGTGCTTGAAGTGTATAGAAAAAGTGCCATATGAATGTATGATTCAAATGTGACTTGAAGTTAAATGTTGTTTGAGTGTTATATAAATGTGAATCCATTACACTAGCCCCTAAAAGCATCATGAATGTAACAACATAATATAAAATGAAACAAATTAGAATCCAATTATTCTAAGCTACCTGAGATTGAACTAAGTGAGAGATAACTGACATCAAAACATAGAACATGAGAGGGCTTGGTGGGGTGATATGACTTTAAAGGCACCTGAGGTGTCATTTTAGGGAGTGTGGGAAACACATGTTAATCCCACACATGCAAGGTTCCCTACCACTGTTTGGAATGCAGAGTGTCACGGCCGGATGGCCGGTGTGTGGTGTGGACCCAAACGCAGACAAAACGAGGTATGAAGCGTGAATAACCAAGAGAGGAGCCGTTTTATTTAGTTATTCAATGAACAGCGTAACGAAAAGGCTGAAGGGAGATAAACTATAACTAAACTGGGGAAAACTGAACTAAACACAAAGTTCAAGTTCAAGGTTCTTTATTTGTCACATGCATAGTTATACAAGTATAACACACAGTGAAATGTAGCCTGACACGCTCCTCGACATGTGTAGAGGAAGAACATTATATATATATATATATATATATATATATATATATATATATATATAACAAGCCAGTTCCACCTATCAGCCCATATACTTAGATAGCTCACTGGCTGCACACACCAGCCTGATCTTTATCACAGTTTCGGCTCTCACCCGGTTGAATGATCTTTTTGATAAACAATTCATTTGAAATGTGTGCTGCTCTAAATTTCTCTGAGCTCTGCAATATCACTGAAAGCACATTTATAGGAAGAGTAAATCATCTGGGGCTCTATTATAAAAGCATATTCCGCCATTGATTTGATGCCCGCTGAGCCTGGGCCGTGTTAATGGCACACCAATTTCTTATCCTTCACAGTGCACTTGGCCTGATGAAAAGTTCATCCTTACTATCGTGAGCAGGGATACAGCATGTGACTGACAGCAATTGATGTTAACAATGGCAGTACCTGTTTACAACATCCCTGTTGTCTATAAAGGATGGACTTTGCCGCTGTGATGTCACCCACTGTGTCGTGAAGTCCTGTTATGAAGCCCAGAGCTGATGTTAAACACCATCTTGCTGTTTTAAATAGCTAACTACGATACATCTGGAAGTCAGCTGTTACCAGAACAGCTGCCTCCTGCTGGCCTTTAAACAGAATGTAGTTCGAAGCTCGCAGTCCACTGAAAATGCTCTAGAAGGTGTCTTTAAGGAATAATCCACTATTTTTTTACTTAAAGGGAAAGCGGTTGCCTGTGATTGCCACTTTAAGGCACTACTATAGGGTAAAGTTTGTGAGCCCATGGGGTCCCAGTTGGGACTCTTTTTTCTATAAAGCTGTTGGCCTTGACTATTGCAAAAGCTTAAGCTTGAGCAACTTTTAGCCGGTAAGAGGGCTGTTCACATTGGTTACTTTGAAGTTGAAACTACTTCAAAGGCAGTACTTCATTTTCGTGGGTTCTTTTTGAACGATCAGGCAGATCAAGTAAAGCAAAAGCAATACAGACACACATATACATAAAGAGAGAGATTCACATCCTGGAAAAACAGGGCGCACAATCGAATCAAAGGTAACAAAGTTCTCTAGCCACAGTCTGGTTAACAACAAAAAAGTATGAAACCCCTAAAAGCCTTATTAAAGAAAGAGAATAAACCCGTGAAATTGACTTGAAAGTACCATGGATCTTTTGCTTTCAGCACAGTAGTAAAATGTTCAGCCTTTTTTAGCAAGTAAAACAAAACTGGCCGGTTCTCTTGTCATTGACAGGAGTGTTCACAGTTGGAGCAACTCCTTCAAATGCAGGCCACCGACAGCCATGTAGACCCATGGCTCTACATGCCACAACCCATTCCCGCTGGATATTTCCTCACGGTCCACTTGACCCACGCTGGAATTACTGCCACTGGGCGTTCAACTCTGACGCTTGCTCAAATAAAATGCTTCTCCACAGCTGTCTTTGCTTTTGTCGTCTTTTTTTTTCACCGCCTTTAAAAGTTTGGGTTTGAATGTGTTGCTCTTTGATTTGGTTAAGTATTTAAGCATTAAAAACAGTCCAAAAAAATAATAATAAAAATGCAAAATAAAATCAAACTCTTAAACAAATAACACTGCACAAAAATTGCTAGCGAGGCTGATATTAGGGATATCAGAAATTAACTTTGACTATGTGGTGAAGCCACATCATATCTAGCCAGCTATAAAAATAACATTTTACACCCACAGAAACTATCCAGCTCTGTGAGTCTTTTTGTATTTGGTGCTGCACATAAAGTCGTGATTTTCAAATGGATTTTAGAAACAAGAAATCTGAAAATAATACAGAAGAATAAACCAAACAGGACAGGTTAAAATTAAAAACCAAGGTTTAAATGAAATAGAAGCTGCTACTTGGGATTTGACTCCAAGTGATTCAGAATATTACACAGACAAAATCAGAAGGTATAAGACTCAGATATAAGCCAGTAAAGCATTGCTACAAGAGCTTCTATCTTGGAAAACAAAGTAAACTTGAAAGCTCTCAAGAAAGGGAATGTGATTGAGGCTAATGCTCCTGATGGTGCTCAGTGATGCAATGAGCTTGTTCACAGTGCTGTCATTGACAGAAGCGATCAAATCATTTTCTCGACTAATGGGTACTTCCCCTCCCTAAGGAGAAAATGGGAGCATGGCTAATGCATGTGCAGTTTCTATTGCCAGGGACGCGACTTTGATCTGTTAAATTTATTCAAACAGGACAACTGTCTGGTGATAATCATGAAATGGCCTTAGAATGAATATCCATCAATGTAAAACCTAATCAAAGTGATGAAAATGTTCTATTCATTGAAACAGGCCTGTACAAAACTGTTGGCATAATAATTTAATTGTATCTGATCTGTATGCGAAGAAGATTTGTAGTGTCTTTATTCGTTAGATAAGTGCCATGTGTGCATGTTCCCGTTAAAATTTTTAATGGACAACAGTCTTTACTTCTTTCTCTTTGCTACATATTCGTATCAAATTTTAAATCGACTGATTAATTTCAGAAAGGAAAAAGAAAGGAAATTCATTCAATCCCAAATTTACTGAAGTCTAAGCATGCAGTGTTTTTATATCACAAGTGGATCACATTTAGAGCTGGAGTATGTTGGGGCTCAGTACTGGTGAGGCACTTGAGGATCCCTGAATGGCCGCTTTGCTGTTCACCCTGGAACAGAAGGGGTAATTATACTTTGCACGTCTCTGGAGAATTTATCTGAGTCACAGACGGCTGCTGAAGTAGTTTTACTGAAGCTGTAGGATGGAGAATCGTCAAAGGACAGAATGCATCGTTTGCTGTTATTTTTGAAAGAGAAAACATGAGAATTTTATATCTGAAATGTTTGTTGCAGAAACTAATCCGGCTTTAATAATGTGAGGTCATAGTTCATTGAGATGTTCATGTTTTATGAAGAAAAAATGGGAAGAAAGGTCAGTTGATCAGCCAGTAATAATACAGTTAGCAGTAACTTTACACATTCCACATGAGTGCCTCTGATAAAAAGTCTGATAAAAAGAATACAAAATGATATTTTAATGGTATTTGCAGACTGGAGAGTGACTGCTGAAGGTTGCTGGTTGTCACTAGATGAAAATGTTGGACCAAAAAGCTGCTTGTGGTTGCTTTGGTCTATTCTATTCTTATTACTGTGTGTAACAAGTGTAACAAGCTGCATTACACTTTTCACGCATATTCATAAATTACTTCATTTCATGCACTATAGCCTGTCTATCTTGCATAGAAAGCTATGGCCAATACAGAGTCACCAGTTGACCTAACATAACACATAACACGAGGATAACGTGCAAACGTCACACATAAACACCCCCTGATAACCAGGAGATTTGGATTTAACCTCTTAAGCCCCAAGGGGGGTTCTGAGTTTCCTGCTCGAAAATGTGATGCCCAAATTTAATTGATTATTTCTCTGCAATTACAAACTCTGTACTTACAATCTTTAAATTCAAATTCAAATTTTATTTGTCACACACACACAACCATACACAGTATGGGGGTGAAATGCTTGTAGCTGTACAATGCCCGACCATTAAATGACAGAAGAAAAGTTTTACAATATTTACAATTTACAGTTTACTACAAAATTTACAAATTAACTTAGGAATTTACAGTAAAGAATGTGCAAATGGCAGAAGAGATTATAAAGATTATAAAGATTATAAAGATTAGAAATTATAGGAATAGGAATATAGGATTATAGGAAATGTGTGGTGGTGCGTGTGGTGATGTGTGTGAGAGTCCAGTCTTATAGTGACATGTGTGGGAGAGTCCAGTCCTACACCTGGTTCAGGGCCCGAATAGCCTGGGGGAAGAAGCTCCTCTTCATTCTCTCTGTTTTGGCCTTAAGGGAGCGGAAGCGCTTCCCAGACCTCAACAGTGAGAAGAGTCCATTGTTGGGATGGGAAAGGTCCATCATAATCTTCCTAGCTTTGGACTTGCACTGCTTGGTGTAGATGGACAGCAGGTCAGGGAGCTCTGATTGAATGATGCGTTCGGCTGAGCGCACCACTCTTTGCAGATCTCGTCTGTCCTGCTTGGTGCTGTTCCCAAACCAGGTGCAGATGGTTGCCATCAGGACGCTCTCGATGGTGCAGGAGTAGAAGTTCTTGAGCACCTTCGGTGGCAGATGGAAGTCTCTAAGTCTTCTGAGGAAGAAGAGACGCTGACGGGCTTTCTTAACCAGGGAGTTGATGTGGCAGGACCATGACAGGTCCTGAGTGATGTGGACACCCAGGTATCGGAAACATCTTGGTATCAAAATAAAGATAACACTTGGGAAATTTCATCAGAGGTGCAAATATTGAAGCAGATATTACTGTGTCAACGTTACTGAGACTGGAATTAAGTAGATTTTATCGTCCCCTAATCTTTTTTTTTTGTTTAATTTTTAGCATATAACCCTTTTAAAAATATGCCTCAGATCACATTTGGTTCCAGAAATTCAGTAACCAACATATAAACATAATCTGTGCAAAGATTTATGTTTCTAAAGTGAAACAGTGAAAAGTTACAGCCCTGTCAATACATGAATATCCAGACATTGTACAAAAATGTCCAATTTTGGCACACAATTGGACACCATGCCAGTTGATTTTTTTAGGTATTAAAGAGCAGAAATTAATAAATTTTATTAACAGACCTAAAAATGCTTTCTTTTTAACCACACATTTACATGGTAATGGCCCTTTTCTGCAGCGCGCATAAAGCGTTTGATTGGCCTCTGGCCCTTTAAACTCCGAAGGGCTGTAACTTTGGTTTCTTTTGGTCAATTTGCGTGATTGACACCTCTTTTTAATCGTTTGAGCCAATAGATTCACTGTAACAATGCCACGTTCATGTCACTTCAACCAATCAGGCATTGTAATGCCAAAATCCACGTGGGCCCAAATTTACTGCATGTGGCGTCTGTTCAGTCACGTGTCTGTAGGTGGGTCTAAAATGGAGGTTGTTGACGGAAAATGGCTCTGATGCAGCTAGGTAGGCATGGTAACTACTGGTAATCATGTGGCTACTGGCTACCGGCGAAAATAACGGAGGAAATCGGGATAAGCCAATTTCTGTCTTACCGCATTTGTGCCGCTGTGTGTTTTTGTGGTCTTCTTTTGCGGCTCATTTAGTGAATTGTGGTCTGATCGTGGTGAAACTTGGTGTGTGGAGTCAGTGATAGCCCTGGAAGATAACCAGCCTATCTTTAACTGGTTACATGAAGTCTGAAGAATTTCTGGTTCGGTTTTGTTTGTTTAGCGGACTTCTGCGCATTTACATAACTGCTCGTTTAATCACGGCTTGTTTTCGGTGTGTTTGGTGGTTGTAGAAATGGTTTATATGACATTTTAGCTGAGATTCTGAGGTTTCTGTGGATACCACACATATCTGGACTTATATTTCTCAACCCGTGTTATAACCGATTAAACGTGATCTCCTTTTTGCCCCTGGTACCGGGGGCGTGGGGCTTAGGAACCTTCTTGCTGTGATGCCACAGCAGTATTCACACCAGCTGGCCGCCTTAATTTGAAATTTACCTGAATGTGTTACTATCAAGCTTTTTACATAGTAACAACACACTTATACAGAAGTTACAAGTTATAACAACTTCAGTACTAAGGTGTATCATTTCTTGTGAAACACAGAAAGAGCATAAATTTTAGAACAAACTATTTCAATATTGCTTATAGCATCTGTATAGCTGCATCAGTCTCATCCAAGCTTGTCCACACTGGTTACATTTATATTTCTGTTTTTCTGCCACATGACATCCCCATAATCCTGCCAACAAAACTCTGATGGGCTCAGCTGCTTTTCCAGCTGCAGAATCAGCCCACACTGAGCCCATTGGAATTTTTCTATTTTTTTAAATCGATGAAATCATTTTAGATGTGGATGA
This sequence comes from Copadichromis virginalis, assembly GCF_057382275.1. Lineage (NCBI taxonomy): Eukaryota > Metazoa > Chordata > Actinopteri > Cichliformes > Cichlidae > Copadichromis > Copadichromis virginalis. Next base: position 19,256,771 of record NC_140626.1, on the reverse strand, counting down.
CAATTCAGAGATCTGACACCACCGCATTAATTTGTGACCCTTTTCTATGAAGCTTTTTCCCCTTCATTCAGGGCCTGATTGGAATTCATGAGATTTGATTTCCAGCTACTAGACACCTGAAATGTTCAAATCATCTGACCAAGCTGTGCTTTGTTCTGCAGCAGTACCCAAGAGCTGCTCAGACACAGAAGAAAATGAAGCCTGAAGCTCAACTCTCACCTCCAAAATATTGTAGTATGCATTTCAGTATTAATATTGCATGTGTTTTGGTTTTTAGTTTGGAGAAAATCTGTATATTGGCTAATAGTCATGTTGAGAACCTTCATACAGTAGCAGCTAATTTTCTTCAGCACATTCATTGTTCTGAAGGATTGAGGCCTTTCCTTGACCTACCAAACAGCATTTCTTCTCAAAATCCCTCGGCAGAGTCTTTTAATTAGAGGTCATGACAGCTAAAATTATTTACTCTAATAGACTGCATATTTTTATATTTTTAATTCTGCTTATTTTCCAGTCACAGCAGTATCCAAGCGCCTCATATTTTGGATTACCTCTTCGTAGAGCAGATTGTTGATAAATATATAAATACCCTTTTTTTTTTAAACAAGCCTCTACCAGAATTATAAAGTCTAACATCTAATAAAAAACTTTTTTAACATGGACTTTGATGTGCTTTAGTAGATCTAAGAGCAAGCAGAGCCTATCCTGTGGAGTGATGAGAAAGTGAGGAACACCAGATTAAATGGGCTCAGGGTTCAGCCTGAGGGTACTGTGGTGCTCATTGGTCACTGTCATCCACTAAGTCTTCTTTTTCTTTACTGCCTTTTGTTTAGTGCATTTGGCCCCAGGGATCTGTCTGGCAGACAGAATGATTCTGAAATGCTGTGATGAATGTGATGCCACATGATCTTCAGTAAAGCTGTTTTTTTTTTAAAATTTCCTTTGATTAGGAGACATTCATGGGAATTTAAAGGCTCCATTCAGACAAGGATACAACGCAACTTCCCAGGATTGAAATAAGATCTATTCGTGTTCTATGTGTATCTTATCAAAAGAGAAAAAATGCTGGACAGGAAAAGTGGTTGGATGACAGAGATGTTAGTCCACTTGTTACCTAGCTGGAAGTTGTGGAAAGGCAGCTGTAAAAAGGCAGATCTCTACTACACAGCTGTAAAGAGAGCATAAATTTGACCTGTATTACTTGCAGCAAAACTAGTTTTTGATTGTGAACATATAGAAAAATGCCAGAAACTTCATTTCAAAATGTTACATATACAAAAAGCAAGTGGGAAAGATCCCTCCCCATGCAAAATTTGGAACCTAAAACTTTGACAGGACAATGCGTGCATCACTATGGAGGCCTTGCATAATCCACGTGTTCAAACATCTTGAAGATGGGGGAAGCTGGTGAGTTGTCAAATCTCTTTGGAGCAGATCAAAGAGTGTTTTTAGGAGAACAATCTCATAGCATCTGTAAGGCATAATAGGGGAATGTAATGTTTTGGTCTTGGATTGCTGCCTCAGGGAAAGGGAAGTTTGCAGTCACCGATCCAACAATGAATTCTTCTTCAGCAAATGAGCGAATGGAGAAAATGTGAGGCCATCTGTCTAAAGTTGAACTGGAAAATGATCCCACAAATGAAAGCTGTGGGAAGGCCTTCTCAAGTGCTTGATTTCTGAAATGTTGTGAGAGGGTTTAACACCGGCAGCACATCCAAGAAAGCCTTCTTGCATTCTTTTATATATGAGGCCTAGGATCTACATACTTTTACGCCTTACATCTGTTGATAATTTGCTGAATAAATTACTGGGAAGGTTATTTTTTTCTTAGTGGTGCTGCCTAACATATTATAAAGAGCAACTACATCTGTCAGTTCACTAGATTTGTTATTTGGAGCACTTTAAAATCTAAAGAAAAGTTTTGGTCTTGGTTAAATTATTCCAAAAACAAAAAATCTAAATGTTAAAATGTTAAAATGCCAACTTACACCTTTCCTGCCCTGACTGAATGTTATAAATAAAAAGCACATGCAACGCACTGTATCAGACATCAGACAGCCTGGCTAATGTCCAATCCAACAGTACAGAAGTTCAGGGCTCTAGTGCATGTGTGAAAAAAGGCTACTGAGACATTTCTGCTGAGTATTATGTAAGTACACATTGTAACAGCTTTAAAGTATATAAATTGTAGTGACATTTGGAGCTGCTAAGGTTTTTTGGCTGGAGTATGATGTTTAAATACATCTTTGCTTTCTTCTACATGATGCACAACTGTGGGAGGGAAGCTATGTGGAGTGACTTTCCTGAGCTTCTAGCTTAGCTTAGCTCCCACATGAGGCCATTTAATAATCAGAAGGCTGGTGGTTTGAGCCTTGCCCTCTTCAGTCCCCAGTACTGCCCAGTTTTGGGCAAGATACTGAAACCAAGTTGCTTTCTGATGCGTTCACTGGAGTATGAAGTATGAAATGTTAGCTAGAAAGCACTTAGAGTAGGTGTAGCAAAATGTACTTGTGTGAATGAGGCAAGTTCAGTAGAGTAGCGAACAAACCAGTCCATTTACCACTGGTGTGTCACATGGTTTATAGCAGGGGTGTCAAACTCCAGGCCTCGAGGGCCGGTGTCCTGAAGGTTTCAGATCTCGCCCTGGGTCAACACACCTGAATCACATCATGAGTTCATTATCAGGCCTCTGGATAACTTCAAGACATGTTGAGGAGGTCATTTAGCCATTTAAATCAGCTGTGTTGGATCAAGGACACACATAAAACCTGCAAGACACCGGCCCTCGAGGCCTGGAGTTCGACACCTGTGGTTTATAGCAATAGTGAGATGGTCTTGAATTCAAATGTACAGACTAAGTGCCATTTTTCAACATGTGCATTTATTTTAGTGAAGATATATAATTCAACCAATCGTTGGTGGCTAAAACTAACCAGCAAGTGAAAGCAAAATATATGCACATGTTTATTATGTAAATTTTTACACTTGTAGTTTCAGTAGTTTTAGTTCTAGTGGAGGAGGAAGTTGCTATCTTTCCTTGATTTTTCCTAGAGACAAATAGCCTAAGCTGATATTAGCAGATTCAGCAACAGCATAAATATATGTAAAATCACATAAAACTTTCCAGCATTCAAAAACAAAGTGCAAAAAGTCCCAATAAACTAGTCTCCTGGCTGACAAAGTGGCTTAATCCAGGTCACAAATGTGAACTGTGTTACTCTTTAAAAAAGTATTATCTCTCAGATTCCAGTATTGCTACAACAGGTGCATAAAGGTACCAGTGCCATAGGACACCCTGTGTCTATTTGTATGATGCCAACATCATCTGACAGAGCTGCAGTCATTGATGCCCTCGGATGTGAACTGGATATTGGTGAAAAAATAAATCTAAATAGATAGATTTTTATAAGAAATGAACAGAACTTGATTTGAATCTAATTGTCATGCATGCATGTGTTTTCATAAATCCTCATTTAATGAACAATTGGGTCAAGCTAACACTGTGAATTTAACAATTTTTAGAGGAGTTGAGGGAAAATAAAAATGAAAAAGTCTGTGGTAATGAGTTAATAACTAAAAAAAGAATGAGGCTGAAGACTTTCCCCCCAAGAATATGCCTGTTTATCTCTTATAGCCTTATGTACTCTTACGTATTCACAACCTGTCCAGAGTATTTCCCTGACTTCGCCCATTACATACTGGGACAGCCTCCAGCCCTACAGCACCGTGAAAAAAGGATTAGAGGAAATAAATGTGCTCTCCCGCACGCGCCTGTATGAGGATGTGAGTAGGGTCTGAAAGATCAGAGAGTGACATCAAATTCATTGAGTTGCTTTTCTGTCAGGCTCTAAACAGTCTTCTCTCAGCATCCCACTGTGTTATTAGAAGCAGTCAGAAAGACAGAGAGGAAGGAAATAGGAAAGCACTATAACTCAAATTGCCACCCAGAGAATGCATCTCAAAACGAACGTGATCAGATAGAGGGAGGACATTACCATTTCTATTACAGCTATTTTGCCTCCAGCAAAGCAGTCCATCGTCCGTCTCTGTGGAAATAATCTTTTTTTTTTTTTACCATTAAAAAGGATGCATTGTCAAAGCTTTGTAAAAAAAAATGAAATACATTTCTAATTCATAGAAAATGTGTGATTTTCAAGAAGTTGTTTGCATGGATGTTTTTGTCTCTGCGGCAAAGAATGAGTCAGAGATGCAGCGGTGGAACCAACAGTGAATGGGAGGTCCACCTCGGTCTTATGCTCCATTAGCAGTCAGTGTGTAATAGCACGGGTGGACATGTGTTCAGTACAGATAACAGAGACGTGGCTGAGACTGTGACAGAGAGAGACAGCCCTAACAGACTGGCCCTGATGTTCCAGCACCAGCGACATGTCTGCCTCAGTCTCACCCACTCTCTCCCTCTCCCTTTGAGAGCATTTTGAAATACCTGTAGGTACAACAGAGCCAAAGAGAAAGATGGAGAAAGAGCAAGGAGAACTCTCTGGCCTGAAAATTATCTGGCTATATTGCAATTATTAAGGCAGACTCTGATTAATTGATTTGCAGATCTTTACCTCATTCAACTCAGAGCAGCTTCTGGGACTACCGGAATATGCAGACTGCACTGGAGCCGTTGCTGCTCCTTTATTCATACTGAGTCATATTCACATTACATATCTGTTGTGCCATTGCTTTTGACAACACACCCACATGGACACACTTAAACAAATTTGGGGTTGAAATATTTATAGTGTGGATATTAAATCAGGAAAATCATAAAATTGAAAAAACAGGTTCATTGGAGGGGCAAATACATAGATAATTTGCAATTCAGATTTATTTTTATTGCTGAATAAACTGTATTCATAAGATGTTCCCACATCCACTCAGTTCATTCTGTATGAAAAGAAAATGTGGCCTACACTGTAGACAGTACAAAAAAAGAAAAAAGAGCTAATCTAGGTGGATACAAAAGGTGTCACACCAGGTTTTAAGCAACAAAGACCACATATTTTTTCAGAATTTAATTGGAATCTATTATTCTAACAAAAAAGCGAATAATCAGTAAGGATAGAGTAAAATAGGAGGCCAACTTCCTTGCAAACAAGAAAAATCTGTGGTTACCTGGTAACTGTACTGAATTTTTATGTATTTGACAGTTGACTGCAGGTAGCTGTGGTTGCCCAGAGGTCAAGCATGCAACACTAGGTGGACACATTTCAATCAGAAGGCCATTGCGCAGGTCACCTGGTGGGTTGCAACCTGTTTCCAAAGAAATGAGGACTTGGACTGTCTGCAATCACTGCCAGATTTGCAAAGGTTGTTAAATAATTGCAGCGATATAAACACAGACAGCTTGCTAACACAGTGCAGTCAATGTCAGCCTGCACTGATGAGTGCAACTTTTTTGTGAAGAGTCTCTTTAAAGTACAGGACTCAACTTATCTGGTTAAGTTGGTTCACCAGGGCTGGTGAGCGCAGGTGTCTTTTTGCTGTTAAATTGTTGTCCTGCAGCAACTGCGTCACTATTTGTGGAGAAGTTTGTTTCAAATATGTGAAGTTTTGGGTGGATTCTAATACTAAGTACTTCATGTAAAATTCTGTTATATGTGAATTTGCGTGCATACAGACAGCAACGGGTTTGTGATTGTGATTTACATGCAACTAGAACCCGTTCAATTGCAACTGAGAGCAAACTGAGTGTCTGACTGTACATCAGCTGACTGCTAGTAGTTGTAGACTTGATCTCTAGCCTTGAAGTAACTATTTCAAAGGCAACAACACTGCAAGCTTGTTGCACAAAATCAAAATAATTTTGGTCATGCCACGGTCACCAACTGCTGTTTTTCCTTGTGTGACTGTAAAATGCTTGCTGTTAATCCTGCTGAGAATCAGCAACATGATGTGTGCCACTTCACAGTTCTCATCTTTTTGTTTGCCATATGGTTGTGTATCAGTGGCTCTTAACATGTGAAGCTCTAGCCCATGAGCAACCACGCTGATAGTTGCCAAGACAATGTAAAGAGCCAAAAGCAGCATCGGGTGTGGGAAGAAAAACTAATGAGGCACAGATATTTTTTTCAGGAAATGATGGACCAAACTAGGAGGAAGAAGTGAGGAAGATTTTGATTTTTAAAAAGTTATTTTTTTCCAAAGAAAATGAAATAGTAAACAAACATCGTTAATAGTGTTTTGTGCATTTACTGAACATGTGTTATTTTTTTACAAGGCCTGCAACTGACATTGGTCTGTTGGTGAGTTAGAGAGTGGTCAGCATCAGACTATTTTATTTTTTCTCCCATAAATAGTGTTTAAATACATCTGACCTGATTTCCTGATAACCTTATTGCTTTTTAAGTGTAATGCCGTTAAGGAGAAGACATAATTCCTCAAAATTTCATTAAGGAGATCAGGGTTCAACCATTTTCTCACTTAGCTTTGTTGTATTTCACATTAAACGTTCATTTTCTTTTAAGTGTATTTGTCTCTTGCTGCTTGGCTGGGTTTAGACACCAAATCTACCTGATTAAGTTTAGGAAAAGATCACTGACTGATCTAAAGGAGACCGTCATCATGGCCGCCTTTTTGCTCTTTTTATATGGTTGCAGGATGCTCAGTAATGCCCTGTTTGATATGTGATTGAATACAGAAAAAGTGGTGAAAGCAGGAAAGCAAGAACATAAATGGCAAAGAGATACTGACAAATGTCACAAACAGCAGTGATCTGGAGATACAATCAGTTTCTCGTCAAAAATACCAGAGGTTATGGTTTAATTGTATGAGCAAACTCATTCTTGGGGGACAGTGTTCGCTATATATAATCTATTACTGAAATTAAACTTCACTATATTAAAGCACAAAACAATTGGCTCACAAGGTATAACTAGATATGCACCTACCATTGCAATAATAATGGGTGTTTAGTCACTGATTGCCTGTGGCGATTTTCTCACTGAACCTGACAAGAAGATTACCCTGTAAAATTGCTCTCATTAATGGCAAATTATCCATTTAAAGCCCCGTGGCACAAAGTTTTTGCCCTCTCAGTCATAATTCTATTTTCTGCAAAAATAACCAGCTGAACCGTTTTTCACTTTTCAGGAAGGGTGCATGCTTCATAAAGAAGGTGATTTTTCTGTCCATATTTATTGTGGCTGTATGTCAGAAGGAGATCAAAACAACTGGTGAACACTTTTTCCAGGAACCTTGGCAGGCAGTTGGCTTTTTGTGAGACACTTTGAGATCTCAGATACCATCCATAAATGCACTGCTCTCTGCTGCTCCCTGAAAAATTCTATGTTGATACCATCCATAAAATCCACTGTACAAAAAAATCCAGACTTTAAAGTTTCTAGTTTTGAGGTTATATAGGAACAAAGGAATTCTTGGGAAAATGCACATTTGTTATTTTACAAACATGTGACAACCATTGGCATTTTAAACTTTCAAAGCCTTCTCCTAGGCTGATCTAAAAGAATACTCTTTTGTTGCTCTTTGCACATGTAAGACATATATTCAACTATTTATTTATCTTAGAAACCACTGTTCTATAAAAGACTTTTCTATCTGCTTTATCAGGATGTCTTAAAAACTCCCTGAAAAACCTTCAGTTGACCCAAAATACTGCAGGAACAGTACTGACAGGGACTAGAAAGAGCATAGTTCTCCTATGTTGGCTTCTCTTCATTGGCTCCCTGTTGAATCCACAATCAAATGTAAAAATCCTACTCATCTCTTATAAAGTCTTAAATAATCAGTCCCCTTCTTATCTTAAATTCCTCATAGTACCGTATCATCCCAATAGATCACTTCATTCTCATATTAGGTTTACTTGTGGCTCCTTAGTTAGAGTATTTAAAAGTAGAATGGGAGACAGAGTCTTCAGCTTCTAAGTCGCTGTTCTGTGGAACCTGCTCCTGGTTTGGATTTGGGAGACATTTTGGTTAAGATTAGGCTTAAAACTTTCATTTTTGATAAAGTGTATAGTTAAGGCTGGAACAGGCAACACTAAATCCTCCCTTAGTTATCCTGCAATAGGTCTAGGCTGCTGGGGGCTTCCCATGATGCACTGAGCGTTTCCTTTTTATACAGGAAACGCTCAGTGTATAAACAGTATGTGTCTATACAACACCCTACGTTTAATCATTAGTTCATTAATCATTAGTTATTATTAATGTCTAAGGTCCTTACCTTGCAATCTAAAGCGCCTTCAGGTGACTACAGTTGTGATTTGGAAATATAAAATAATATTCAACTAAATTGAATTAATCTGCTTTTGTTTTTCAACAGCCTGATATTTTTTTTGGAAACTGATAAGCTATTCTCATACTGTGAGGGCAATAAACTCACCTTTAAATTCCATTTGTGATGTACATGAGTAAAAGCTACATTCGTTTTACAGTTTACCTGGGTTTCTGTTTACCCATCCCTTTCGTTTGCCTTTTGTTCTTCACTGCAAACACAAGCAGTGAGCCAAGAAAGGTTTTCACAGAGATGGAACACCTAGGTGCCAAATGAAGACTCATGAGACTGTTTCATATAGATGTTTTTTTTTTTTTCAGATTTATTTATTAACAATTTTGGACCTACCAAATAAACCAGGAGATTAATTAGTTCTGTAAAGAATCACTGCGTTGGAGTTCATACAAAGAGACAAACAGAATGAGATGAGGCAACCGCTTAATCACTCCAATGATTTTCTTTAAATGCTCTTATTTAGTCATTCAAGGCAGGAACATACGCACGTCTTCTGACTGAGCTTGTGCAGAACGTCTCTTCTTCAGAGCAACACCGAGATGCTGCATGGAAACTGACCAAGACACCTGCAGGTGGATTTTTAATTTTAAATTTTTTTGCTATGAGAGCTGTGACTGCTTCTCAGTGACCAGCAGATGTTATTCAGAGCTGTCTAGGCCCCGATCATTCAGTACAGTCTATGTATGGATTCAGTATATTCATTTGAAAAATGTAAAATAAGTGGTGATAAGACATGTAGATTGGGTGTGGGTTATAATTGGCAATAAAGTTTTGTATGTTTACCAAAGCATGCTTTTTGTATCTTGTTTTTGTCACCATTAAGGATCTATCCAGACAATCAAATTACTTTTACCACTAATTAACACTTTTAAATATCATCAATTTAGCTTTCTTAATAGGTTTAAGTACCCCAGGCTTTTGAGGTGGCTGTAATTAAACATAATTGCACTGTAGCTAATTATAGACCAATTTCCAAACTGCCTTTTACGTTTTAAAAAAACATAACAATTGTAGTAAATCAGTTAAGTTATCATCTGATGACAAGTTGTTTATTTGAAGAAATGTAGTCAGGATTTAGTGGTCATGATATCATATTATTTACATATTTTCCTTAGGGATTAATAAAGTATTCTGATTCTGATGATCTTATGGCTTCTGGTAATGGATTTGTTTCTTTGTTTAGTTCTGTTCAGACACCAGTGAAACACTGAGTACCACTCATTACAACATTTTACCTCAAAGACTAGAATACACAAATAGCCTCACATTTGATGCTGGAATACTTTGATATACAGAGAAGTATATGTTTGACTGCAAGGCGCTCAGGTCCAGTGGCTGCAAAACCAGTCCAAATCATCACCATCACCTTCCTTGACAATTGGTATGATGTGTTGAGCTGATATGCTGGGTTTAGCTTTTACTAAATGTGGTGCTGTGCATTATGGCCAAACATCTTCACTTTAATATTGTCTGCCCAGAGGACATTGTTCCACAAGTCTCTGGGTTTGTTCAGATGCAACTTTGCAAAGCTAGCAGTGTGCTGCCATGTTCTTTTTAGAGAGAAGAGGGTTTCTCCTGCCAACCCTTCCAAATAAGCCATACTTGTTCAGTCTCTTTGTAATTGTACTGTCAAGAACTTTAGCATTTAACATGCTGAGGCCTGTAGAACCTCCGATGCTTTTATAGAGATGATACACTTGCTGATAACTAGAAAATCAAGCAATTTGGAGCTCTAAAGACTCAATGAGTCTTGAGAGTCTTAAGAGAATCCTTCACAAACATCAAAACTGCCATTTTTGAAAATGGTGGCAAAAAATCAACCTTGAGCTATAGACCAAAGAACAAATCTGCTATTACCTTGGTATCTTCCACTGCTATGTTGTGTTTGTGTTGCATACATACAAATGATGTCATGTGGCTTTCAGTCACATGCTATAACAACCCCATGCACACTGGGGTGGTGTTCAATTGAAATGGAAGACTACCAAAAACCGATTTGATTTAAGTCAAGTTGGTCCAAGTGTTTGCAAATGGAAAAGAGGCATAAGTGTCATCTATCAGCCATCAGGCCCCTCTCCTGTAGAGCCAGCACCCAGTTTGGAATCAGGGAGCAGACCACAACCGTAAGCTTATAGTTACCACAATGTAAACTGCCAAAGTATCTAAATATAATCAAAATAAATTGAATGTAATCCATACCCTCAGAAGGTCTGCTAGATGATGTTAATGCAGCACTACGGACAATACCTACAACCACGATTACCGACACTAACAAGCTGATCTACAATACGGCAGCAGTGATCAGTGAGATGCTTGGCTACAAGTTGAACAGCCACAAGGGGCAGTACCCTCCATGGAGAAGGAGGCTAGAGGGCAAGATCAAAGTAGCACGGAGGGAGGTTAGCCAACTAACGGAGTTGCAGAAAGGTGCGACAAAGAAGGTGCATAAGAAATACAGCAAGCTGTCCATACCTGAGGCCTTGGAAACTGCCAAGTAAAGACTCACAGCCTTGGCCAGCCGCTTGAGGAGGTACACCAGAGAGATAGAAGGCAGGAGAATAAACCAGCTGTTCTCCACAGAACCAGCAAAGGTGTACTCTCAGTGGCAAGGGAACAATAATAAGAGAACAGCACCACCAAGGCTGGAGACGGAGCAATACTGGAAGAGCATATGGGAGAAGGACGCAACCCATAACGGCAATGCTCAGTGGCTAGTGGATCTGAGGGCAGACCACAGCGACCTCCCTGAACAGGGTCCAGTAACCATCACAGTGGCAGATATCCAAGAAAGGGTCTCCAGTATGAAGAGTTGGACAGCACCAGGGCCCGACATGGTTCACGCCTACTGGCTAAAGAAGCTGACTGCACTCCACGAGCGTCTGGCAGCACAAATGAACCAGCTGCTAGTTAACGAGAGACACCCGGAATGGCTAACCGAAGGTCGGACGGTCCTGATCCCCAAGGACCCCAAGAAGGGACCGGTCCCCTCCAACTACCGACCAATAACCTGCCTCAGTACTACATGGAAGCTCCTGTCAGGCATCATATCGGCTAAGATGAACAGGCACATGGGTCAATACATGAGTGGGACACAGAAAGGAATTGGCAAGAATACCAGAGGCGCAAAACACCAGCTACTGGTAGACAGAACAATCAGCCGAGACTGCAAGACCAGACTGACCAACCTGTGCACTGCCTGGATTGATTACAAGAAGGCCTATGACTCAATGCCCCACAGCTGGATACTGGAATGCCTAGAATTGTACAAGATCAATGGGACCCTAAGAGCCTTCATCAGGAACTCAATGGGGATGTGGCGTACAACACTAGAGGTCAACTCCAAGCCCATAGCACAAGTCACCATCAAGTGCGGGATCTACCAAGGAGATGCTCTGTCCCCACTGCTGTTCTGCATAGGCCTGAACCCCCTCAGTGAGATCATTAACAAGACTGGCTACGGATACCGACTACGGAACGGAGCAGTTGTCAGCCACCTCCTGTACATGGATGACATCAAGCTGTATGCCAAGAGTGAACGAGACATCGATTCACTGATCCACACTACCAGGCTATACAGCAATGACATTGGAATGTCGTTCGGACTGGAGAAGTGTAGTCGGATGGTAACAAAGAGAGGGAAGGTAGTCAGAACTGAGGGGATTGAACTACCAGAAGGCAACATTGCAGACATAGAGGACAGTTACAAGTACCTGGGGATCCCGCAGGCAAATGGGAACCATGAAGAGGCCGCTAGAAAGGCTGCAACCACCAAGTACCTGCAGAGGGTCAGGCAAGTCCTGAGGAGTCAGCTGAATGGTAAGAACAAGATCCGGGCCATCAACACGTACGCCCTGCCCGTGATCAGGTACCCTGCTGGGGTAATAGGCTGGCCAAAGGAGGAGATAGAAGCCACTGACATAAAGACAAGAAAGCTCCTTACCATGCATGGAGGGTTTCACCCCAAGTCCAGCACCCTGAGGCTGTACGCTAAGCGGAAGGAAGGGGGCCGGGGACTGGTGAGTGTCAGCACCACAGTCCAGGATGAGACAACGAACATCCAAGAATACATTGGGAAGATGGCCCCAACTGACCGAGTGCTCAGTGAATACCTCAGGCAGCAGAAACCCAAGAAAGAGGAGGGAGACGAGGAACCATCATGGAAGGACAGGCCCCTGCACGGTATGTACCACCGGCAGATAGAGGAGGTGGCTGATATCCAGAAATCCTACCAGTGGCTGGACAAAGCTGGACTGAAAGACAGCACAGAGGCACTAATCATGGCAGCACAAGAACAAGCTCTGAGTACAAGATCCATAGAGGCTGGGGTCTATCACACCAGGCAAGACCCCAGGTGCAGGCTGTGTAAAGATGCCCCAGAGACAATCCAGCACATAACAGCAGGGTGCAAGATGCTAGCAGGCAAGGCATAGCTCGGAGAATGACCGAGCTAAGATCCTGTGGGACTTCCAGATACAGACGGACAAAATGGTGGTGGCTAACCAACCGGACATAGTGGTGGTAGACAAACAGAAGAAGACGGCCGTAGTGATCGATGTAGCGGTTCCGAATGACAGCAACATCAGGAAGAAGGAACACGAGAAGCTGGAGAAATACCAAGGGCTCAGAGAAGAGCTCGAGAGGATGTGGAGGGTGAAGGTAACGGTGGTCCCCGTGGTAATCGGAGCACTAGGTGCGGTGACTCCCAAGCTAGGCGAGTGGCTCCAGCCGATCCCGGGAATAACATCGGAGATCTCTGTCCAGAAGAGCGCAGTCCTGGGAACAGCTAAGATACTGCGCAGGACCCTCAAGCTCCCAGGCCTCTGGTAGAGGACCCGAGCTTGAAGGATAAACCGCCCGCAGGGGCGTGCTGGGTGTTTATATATATATATATGTATATATAGAGGATTTCTAGCAGACTGCATTAATACTCAGTACTTTGTTCTTAATGCAATGTAAAATTGCAAGGTTAACCTTTTTTTGCATGTTATTTCAGAATCTTGGGACATGGAAAAGCACTTAAAATGAAAGTGTTGTTCAGTCAGGTATTGTGATTCATAACAGTTTTTTTCTCCAGCTATTTTCACTTTGTGAGGCGCACAGTGACGCCCCGGCTGTTAAAGTCCTAATTTTATCTGAAATGCTGAATCAGTGAACATAACAGTATTAAATCAGATTCACAGTTTAGCTCATAATTCAGTTCATGAACAATGAGCAAGAAAATAAAAGGTGGTGAGATAATTAATGCTATTCACATATCTACAAGTGCTTTTTGATGGTGTGACTGATTAGAATATGCATTAAACATTTTCTGTAAAGCTGTTGCTCACACAACAAGCATGAGATTTTTCAATTTCTCTCTTGTAACTCTGTCTGCTTCATACATTTCTCCTTTCAACACTTTACTCACATAGGTTCAAGGACCAAGCCTAAGCAAGCTGGCAACCGGGGTTGCTAGGTAAAAATATGCATTCCTCCACTGGTTGATGAATGGGTACTGGAGTTTGTTGGCAGACACTAGGAGAAATTGGAAAACTGAAAACTAGAGATGTGTTGTCTGGATTTTTCTTGGTCATTCCCGATTTCTTTCTTTTCTTTTCTTTTTTCTTTTTCTTTTAATTATCTTTGTAAGAACTCATGGTGTGTTGAAGCATAAAAAAGTAATTTCTTCAATGCAAAACATTATTTTCATATTAAAATAAATAAATGCATTTTAAAGGTTGCAGTTTCTCCCAGACTGCAGTAAGTTACAGGATCTTTGTTCATACAGACAGCTGAAAATGAAACACCCTGCTAAGTACACATAACTCAATGGAAAGGAGTAGCTGTACCTCCACCTCTACTTGAAATATTTTACCTTTAAAACAAAAACATATAACAACATAAATGTCAGGTACTTGGATTATTTTCTATATATACACGATTTTAGCAGATAACAGGACACGGACTTTGTTTCTCTTTTTACTCATCTCCATAATTTTCCTTGTGAATGCCTCAAAACTTTGACTGCTCTTACTAAGACTCATATGTTTGTTAGCTTCTTTAATCAGAATTAAACCCTTTTTTAAGAATTAATTTAATTATTGGATTCTGATTAGATTTGTTGTTATGAACATTTGTGAGCACTGTCACTAACTACATGATATCATGTGGCTGTAATTGTGTGTCGAACTATTTGACTATGCCACTGTGTGCAAGTTGGGCATGTATGAAACTGAGACCTTTCTGGGAAGACAAATCTGCATAAATTCAAAACCAAGTAGAACTGCAGATAATGTCACGGTTTGCCAGGGCAAGCCGTGGGGATGTGGGGGAAAGGAGGACCCAGAACGCTGGACTCTTCACTGCAAGCGGTGCGTTTATTTACAGTGCGAAAATGACAATAAATCCCCGTGCTCTCCCTTTACTCCCGTGTCGTGTCTTCTTCCCAAAAAGTCCCTGTTTAGTGCTCTCTGCTCCTGTGTCTCTGCACTCCCCGTGCTCACTGCTCTCTCTCGTCCCACACTCCTTCTGAGGAAAACAATAGAGGCAACCGTTAAAGCACTTAATCCCAGCAGGCATACACTCACTGACTTTTAAACTAAACTAGAAGACTGACGTGAAGTCTAACACAATAATCTCGCGTCGGTGGAAGCTCCATCGCTCTCCTAAATAGTTCCCACGACGAGCCCAGATCAGCAGCAGGTGTGTGGCAAGGACTTCAGGTGCAGCCAGTCCTCAAGCAGGGCCACACCCACCAGGCCTGAAGGTGTCTGTAACTTGGCCACAGAAAACAGCTACACACACATGCACACACACACCTGCCTACATACAAATGTGTACAGAACAGTAGCAGTGCAGACGACACACACATCAAATAACAATAATAATAATAATAGTCCACACTTCTCACGGACCCCGAGTCCCCAGAGCTGGGTCCGTGACAGAAAATAGGTAAAAAAACTAGACATTTAGAGATTAATGTTTGGCTGTTGCACTTTATCTTCTGTGTGGCAATGTTGTAACTATAGCAAGATCAGCTAACACTACATTGTAAAGTAATATCTCAATACCACTTTTGGATGGTACCAGCACAATGCAGAGTAACATACATGCAGGCAGGTGCAGCAGGTGGTCACCTAAACCTACTATTAGGTAATTATCAGCTTATTCAATTTTAGCCCTTCCATCCTGCTGAAGAGAAGTAATGGGTGGTGTGTGTTCAATTTAGAACAACAACAAGAGTTCACATCAGCTGGCAGAGCCGGTGGTGGAGGTAAAATTGCTTTGATTCTCAGCCGTGACAATAATTTAAAAAACTAAAAACACCACTACTATTATGTACCCTGTTACAACGGGGTTTTTTTTATACTTTGGTATTCGTGTATATCTTGGGTTATGACAAAAACATATATCCATATCGGTTAAATCTAAATATACATGTGCTTCAAATGAAAGTGCTTTCAAGGGGATTAAGATTTTTGAAAAGGCTAACCAATTCACGCGCTTTAAAACATAAAAAAGCTTACACGGTCTTAAGATGCAGGACGTATGTTTGCACAATGGAATAAACCACCGTACACGTCCCTTATCCAGATGGAAGGATTTAAACGTATGGGAAGAAAATGAAACAAAATATGGGGAAGACATTTATGTCAGTGTTGGAGACTGCTGATAGGATAGGATTTCTGGATGGAGAGCCTGCTGGCACAAATGCAAGTGATGAACAGGTGTAGGGAAGACAGGACAAAGAAATGGAATTATTTTGCTTATGAATAAGAATAGGTTATTTTCTTTTAGATGTAAGCTGTCAGCATTATTTCTTTCATGGCACATGGGAAGACTTCTTGATGTTTAATTAGACTCTCACAGGGCTCCTGTTTTCATCGTGTACTCTTCTCTTCCGATGCTTTATTTCCAACTTTTTTCAGCTATTTATGTGGTAAGATTGGTTCTAATGTGTGGTCGGGACTAAAGTGTGCATGAAGCATATTAGCATTCAGTGTGGCACACAGTGCTGTCTCATCAGCTTGTCAAACTAAATTACAGGTGCAGAATACACAGTGAATCATTCATCACCTCACTCTGTCCTCCCTAGTCTCCAACTGCTTCCTCTTTGTTTAGCCACGGTGCTCCATTGGAGATTCATCCAATCAATGTAATTGTGGATGATTGTTTGACTCAATCCAGTGGCTCCTTACAATCACAGCTATGATCAATGGCCGTTGCTCTTGTCTTCCCGCTGTCACGCTGAAGGATTATTCAGGCACGGTACAACAAGAGAAATTGTTTTGTGTGAAGACTTATCTGATTATTTCTGAGGGATTAAGCATTTTTATACCTGCAGGCAGCAGTCCATCCCTGCGGTGTGTTACTTCCGTTACATTTTCTTTGTCATGCAATGACTTGGCCACATAGTAACACGACATACACAAAAATGCTGAATGACACTAGAAGTTAAAATGTCTCCACTGTATTTTCATTCAGGATTGTTTCAGCTTCATAAAAGGAACCATTCTTTTACAAAAGTGTGCATTAAATGTTATGTTTGTCTGTTTAGCTTAACTACTTTTTAATGATTCGGTCTTGTACAGTTGGTGACACAGCTCAGCATCACTAAAAACTTTAGATACATGTAGCTTTGTAATAATCACCAGGAGTTTGGCTATTTATGGGCAAGTGATTGTGATCAATGAAAGTTTGAATTCCTCTGAATTAAAAAAAAGGACTTTAGAAAGTCCATCGTATTTCTAGTTTAGGGCTGTGACTAAAATCCGCATATTTCTTTGTTAAATGATAAAAGAAAACAAGTCTGTGTCTGCCACAGCGATCATGTCTGATTTATTGGATGTTGTATTTCCAAATCTTCTCATTAGATTCTTTAATAAAGATGAACTTTGATGTTGCAGACAGCAACATAGGCACGACTTTGTCTGAATCCCCCTCCAGTATCCTGACAGCCTGTTAATCCTCTCTCATATCAGCTTCTTCTGAAATCGCAGCTTAGTTTTCATCAAGCTGGACCCGTCGATGATAATGAGCTTGGCATTTTCACACGGCTTAGTACCATACTGTAAGACTGAGAGACTCATTTCTACTGTAAGTAAAATATTAGAAAATACAGATCTTATCCACATTTTGAATCAGTGGCAACTATAAATTTAGACCTCTCTACTGGATTTGCAAACTGCTAATGGATTGAGTAACCAGCAATGAAAACATCTATTAATCTAAGGGGAGATAAGTAATTGCAGCTATTTTTGGAGCATATTGAAATGTCAGGATATAATGCATCTGGCTGTGTCTGTGCATCGTTCCCGCTCTGCCTCTATTCTCGCCTTCTGAATGCTGCTCTTAGATAATGAAACTCAACATGTAGTATATAAGTGCAATTTGTCTCTGTATTTCCAGCCAGAGCAGTGTGTGTCAGCCCGCGCCTCTGCCATGGTGCTGAGCAGTAGCAATGGCCTAAGCTGTGCTGATAGATGGCTTGGCTGCAGGCTGCCAGGCGCTGGTGCTCGCCTCAGCTCCCATCGACGCAACGAGACCCTTTAGCCCAGGGGTATGGCTTAGAATGCAGCTATTAGAGCAGTGTAGAAGATTTCCCAAGCTCATTATAGTCAAGTGTTGGGCACACATGCACGCAGACACATAGGCAGCTTCACGAATGTGCACACAAACACAGTAGTCGCTCAGAATGCAGGTCCAGGAGCAGCGAGAACAAGATTCACTGGAGCATTGAAAAAAAAAAAGAAAGAAAGGAGCTAAAAGCATGAGATTGGGCTTTGTCACTGCAGTCTGTTTGGAAAGATTTGCAGGAAATTGCTTGTATTTTACACTAAAACTGAGAGAGTGAAACAATTTTACAATTTTAGAATGGCAGCATCATTATAGACAAGGCACACATCTTCAGCAGATTTACTCCTCAGGCAGGAGGTGCTTTAGGACTATAACAGGTGCACTATCAAATTCTGTGCATGTTAATTTTGTTTGCTTCCTGCAGTGGCATTCGCAGCATCGTTTGCATTCACTTAAGTAGAAAAATTTGTCAGTGCTGAAAAGCAAGACAGTATTGCTCTAGGTCCTTTTACCAAAAGTTATGTAGGTCAGTATCAAGCTTCTAGCCAAGGCTGGGTCTAATGTCTTTGTAATGATACAGAGTCACTGTGAAAAGAAAGTACACTCCCAGTCAATTCCAAGGTTTTATGTTTCTGGACAAATTCATCTGGGCCTTACTAAATGTAAACTTATTTAAAATGCAAACCTGTATGAACAGCAACATGACAGATTACATGATGTTATTTTTTACATGATGTAAAAAAGACTAAACCAAAGGCAAAATTAGTGTTTGAAAAAAGGGACACTGTGTGATTCAAGAGCTTTTTTAAACACTTTGGTCTCATATGTCTCATAAGGACATATTCCAGAACTAGTACATTTGCAGTTGCATTTACCTATATGTAAGAGCCCGTAAGCACCAGATTATTTGTACATAAAGCCCTATAATGAAAAGACGGTATACTTTTTACCATGACTGTACCAGCTGCTTATTTTGCTATCTTTTGAAATTGTGGTTTGTTGACCTGTGTTAAACCGGGCTTCACCAACGATTATCATGCCATATTTAAAACAGGTAAACTGCAATACTTGTGAACATATGCCTTAGGGACATATTATGAATACATATTTATAAATGTCACCAGAGAATGGCCTGGAAGCACAGGAGCACAGAGCAATTAAGGGTTTAGTGTCTTCCTCAAGGAGACTGAGAAGACTTGACACTCACAAGGGAATGAGGGACCGCCTTTAACACTAAGCTTGTCCCAGTTATAGCCATTACCAGAAAAAAAAATCCAACATGGTGATGCTGTACAGTGTTCACTGCCTATTTTGTAGGCATCTATGTTCTATTACTAATATAATGTTTTTGTTTTGGGGTTTGGTTTCTGTTGTACAGGGAAAAAAAGAAACATGGCAACACACGCTAACATGTATACATACTGTATAGTACTCCATACTCCATACTGTACAGTAATGCCACTGTCTTGCACATGTCTCAACTCTGTATATTTTTATATATTTTATTTTATTGTTTACTCTATTTAATTTGTAAAATATGTGTATACACACACACACACACACACACACACACACACACACACACACACACACGTAGAAAAACATTTAGTATACACATCCAGATATGCATATACTATTATATATTGTACATATATTTATTAGTTTCAGATGTAGCCATTCTTGTATTTTGCTTGTTTACGTTATTGTATTTTGCACAACTCTGTTGCTTGTGAAGCTCGCACACAAGAATTTCACTCACATGTACTGTACCAATGTACCTGCACATGTGATGTGACAATAAAAGTGATTTGATTTGATTTGATTTGATTTGACATACCAGGCCATCAAAAAACAGCAGAGCAGCAAAATTAGCAACTAGCTAATAAGGACATTTTCAAAGGACAGTTATTTGAAAGTGTTTTGGAGATTAAAACACTCCCTAAAGGGAAGTGAAAATTCACCTGACATGGCCAGAAGCATTCAAGCACCCATTTTTTTCAATTCATCCAATTCACGGTTGGGGGGCTATCACAGCTGTCACAAGGCAAGATGAGGGGCACACCCTGGAAAGGTTACCAATCTATTACAGAAGTAATAATACTGAAAGAGAAAACCATCATGCTCACATTCATACCTATGGCCAATTTAGACCTATGGCATATATAATTTTTCAACAAGCATGTCTTTGAACTGTAGAAAGTAGCCATAGTGAACCCACACAGACACAGGGAGAACATGTAATCTGCCCCCACTCAGCCAGTGGGTTCAACCACAGCCCTCTTGCTGTGAAATGACAGTGCTAACCTCTGCACTACTGTGCTGCCCTGGCCAGAAATTCCTATAGCAAAAATGTCCTCCAAAATTCCTCCATTCTGCAGCTGCTTGCTAAAGTGTTGCCCATATCAACTCTATAAGCTAGTAACATGTTGGCCTAAGGGAACCACAAACAACTGTAGCATTTAGTGTTGAAAGTCAGACTTATGGTGCACATTCAGTTTTTAAACTCCAACCATCGAACATCAAGGCAACAGTTCCAAATCATAATTAGTTATAACTATTTATTTATAGATTACTCTAACATGAAAGGCAGAGATGATTTTACTAGCAAATTATTAACCAGCTCACACAAAAATGTGATGCTACACCCACTGTCTTAGAGGCAATCATAATCTGCACTGGGCAACAGCTGGTTGATAAGCAAAGGTCATCAGCTTGTTTAGCACACCTGGAGCAATATTTGAACCTGAAAACACAGTGCAACGTTTTGTTGTGGTTACTGGTTTGAATGACGTATTTGAAACAAACTACAGTAGTGTGCAGCAGGCAGCGGACTTTGAAGTACATTGGCTAAACGGCAGTGCACAGAACCATTGAGCACACAACCTTTGGCGTAACGCTACATCAAGGTGCTCCACATAAAACCATTTTTGTTTAAGCATTTCACTATGTTTGCCCTTTGCAGTACGCTGGAGTTGCAGTACGAAAACAATGGTTAGTGGCACAGTCAAAAATTCACATTAAATGCTCCTATTTCATGAATCTGAATTTCCTAGATTTAAAGCAGAAATTCAGATATTCTCCCCAGATATTGACATAAGTGCTGCAGAATGGCAACTTGACTGCAAAATGACCTAGGCACTTGGATACATTGCTTTCATATGAGAACATTTTATTTTGTATATTTAATTCATTGTGGTTGTAAGGCAATTGTTTTCTAGCACTGATGTGGGACAGTACTCCAATTTAGTTTATTCCATTGTATAGAAGTATCATTCAGCAATGGCAATAAAGTGTTTAAGAGTTTCAGAATTAGTACATCCAGTTGTCAACCTGTTGAGTTGAGTCCCCTATTGCAAAGAGACACTGTCACCTGATTCTTGGATATTGAGGATAAGAACAAACCAACACTGGCCCAGAAGAGTTCAGTCAAACGATGATTTTATTGAAGACACGCGTGGGAAGATGTATACTGTAACACATCAGCGTAGATCTCCGCTAAAAAGCACACTTCAAAATGGTTTTAATATGTCAGGGTTCAGCCCCTTCTCGCGTCAGCAAAGAGTATAACATGCATAAGTTACAGTTAATGACAGTTAGACAAATTTCCGTTATCAGCAACATTTTACCGTACATGGTTGTTTGTTTCAACCGTCTCACCCTCCAGATGTTTCCTGTTGACTTGTCCAGTTCATACCTATTTTTTAACATCTTTTTGTCAACTGTTGCTATGCAGGCACAAATGCAGTTTTAAGCAGAATGTATTCCTGGCCTTTGGTCTAGACTATCTTCTATAATTATTTGTGTTTGTAAGCATGTATGCATTAACCTTCTACTGCTCGAAGTCACTTACACAATATATCGTCGGGACCGTCACGCCGGACGAAGTTTAAGACCTTAAATGGACTGAGCATCAGCTCTCCATGGGCACAATTTGTGTATATAAAATAACTACAACTACATCTTTAATAAAAGTTTTAATAAAATGTCAGTAATGCAAGCCATGTTTAGCAAGAATATATTTTCTTTTATTCCCACAACACATCACAAACAAGTTTTGCTCATCGGCGCAAACTGACACAGATCGATTGCAATATGTTGGCAATCTGAGTTTATAAATTAGATGTGAATTATTTGCAGACCTTTGCCAATCTGGGAGTGACTGCTGTTAATCAGAGTTGGGCCATGATTGTTTGGAGACTGGTTGCCAAAGCACAGCAGGTTTAGCTGAATCACTAAATCCCCGCTGCTGTTAGTCCAAACCTAGTTTGGACATTAAATCTGAGTCAGATTTCACTGTTGGGACAAATCTTATGTTAGTGTTGACACATTGCGGAAAATACACAAATCAAGCAAAGTGAGGAATCTGTCATAAAGTTGCTTGCTACCTCAAATGTGTAGATTATTCCTTGACCCATCTCCAAGCTGTCACTCAACCCTTTGTTGACTTTTCCTACAGTAATGAGAAACACTCAGCCATGGCCACCCAGTGAGTCCAGTTAGCGTTTTGATTTATTGAAATCCATTGCTGGCCAGTGCTGAGTCACCAGCTCTGTGCTGAAAGCTAGACTGATACTTCACAGTTCCTTCCACTGCTTTCTTTCTGCTTAGTATCATCACACTGTCTGACATTTTTCTCTGGCCCTCCTATAGAAGAGAGTACAATCATTCAACCAGTAAAGCCACAAATGAAAGAAGACACTCAAGTTGGGCACATGATGTATGAACCTCAAACTGCTACCCATAGAAATCTATTGCTTTTACACACATACCTATTCTGTCAGTCGGCCAGTCTCCCATCATTTAAAAATATTATATATAATGAAAAGCAAAGATTTGCTTGTCTTATTTTTTTTTAGTCATACACTGCCATCACTTTTAAATGTTATGCAAATGGAGGTTGAGTATAGACTAAACCTGTCTACTACTATAATTCAATAGCTTTATATACGTATACAACATACAGGCATAGAGTGTGTTGATATATATTATTTAAATGTTTCATCGTGTTTTGAAAGTGTCATCCATCTAAAATTCTGTCCTATCATTTGTGGTCATGAATAAAAGAATATTCTGGAAATAAACCATACAACAACAGTCTTTGAAGTCTCCATTTCTGACATATTTCACTTACCACACTGACTCTGACTGAAAGCACTGATAAGTCTGTCATTTAGACTAAAGCATCCCACTGGTGAGCACAGTTGTCTCAAGGAAAAGTATATAAAAAATTTTGTTGTTGCTGCAGGAATAAAAGCATGATTATTTTCGTAGCTTATCTTTTCTTGTCTGTTTTGATTCAATTTTCACCACAGTACAAGTCCTGGCAAAGACTTATACGTTTATAAGCCTTATCAGGGCTTCCCTTCAGTCCTTCTAGGCCTTTGTAGAAAAATCTCTCTTCACTTGCCGCTTCTACTCGTTCCATCTTCTTTTAGCTTGCATCTCTGGAATTCTGATGATAATCACTTAAACCGGCGGTTCTCAAACTGCAGGGTGAGCCCCGCTATAGGGCTCAGAGCCACTGCAGGCAGGGCATGGGTGACAAGGAGGAAAATGTTTTTCTTCTTCTAAAGTGGTGAATGCCAAAAAAGTTTGAGAACCACTGACTTGAACACGTCTGTACTCTTGCAATACCTAAACACCCTATTTTCCAGTGTCCAAGGTCTGTTTAATGCAGACCATTGACATGAATATCAACACGTTAATAAATGTGTTTAGTCAAGATATTTTAAAGCTCTTATTTACTATAAACTCCCCAAACTGATCCCAGGCAATTATTCACTGTTGCATATGGGACAATGAGCAGTCCGTAATCAAGCAGCTCAGAGAAACTCTTTGTGATTGATCGCAAGTTGTCATTAATGGAAAAATAATAAAGCCTCAGAATGCCACAGGGATATCTGATATGCCATCAAATTGAAGTAATTTAATTTAATTATGCATCTTCTTAACAAGGAAATCTATGAGTTTTATTGAGTTTTGTTGAATTACAGCCTCGGCCACCACATCAGATCAATTGCTCTGGGCTCCTTTGATCGGCTCCATCACCTAGTGGGGGTGGGGGGTCATAGTTTGGTCCCGCCTTCAATGTTGTGATTGGTGTGGGGGCAGGGACAGGCTTAGGGCGTCGGGGGGTTCCCCGGAGGCATCTTCCTTGGGGGGCTCAACCCGGGGTAGCGGTCATGTCCGGTTGGGGGCCTTTTTCTGACCATTTCCTCGTGGCTGCGTGCAGCGGGGCTAGGGGAGGGTCTGTGGTGATGGACGTGGGTTACTGACCTGGTAGCCTGTCTGCCCCTGGGTGGGTCCGGGATGGGCGTGAGGGTCTGGGGGCGCTCCATCTCTGGGCCGGGGCCCTGGCTGGGCCTCGGGGCCTTGGGTCCTGGTTTGTGTGTTGCCGGGGTTGTGGGCGGGTGGGTGCATGGGAGCCCATCCCTGGCGCAGGGTGCCGCCGGCGTGTCGAGTCGCCTGTGGGGCTCTTCAACCGGTGGGGGAGATTGTTACACCTTGCAGGAGCTTTCTTCCCCTCAGGAACTCTCTGCAGGAGGGGGAGATACAGGAGAGGTGGAGGAAGATCTCAGCCTGGGCGTCTATTGTCTCATGTAGTCTGGAAGACGAGTGGATGGTGGGGTGGGTGCAGTTTTCTCTGTGGTGGGGTTGGGTGGACTGTCCCGGGCTCTGTGGGGCCGGGGGGCGCTGCTGCGCTGGGCCCCGGTCTGGATGGGCCTGGGCCCCCCTTTCCCTGGCGGGTCGCGGAGTGTGGGAGTGCCTACTGGGGTCAGCGGGGGAGCTGGCCCCAGGGAGGGGTCACCTGCCCCTCCCTTCCTTCCCTCCCCATCTCCAGCTGCCTCCCTCCTCCTGCTCCACCACAACCACCCACACATGCAGGGCCTTGGAGTAGGGGTATGTCACCAGGATGCAGAGGAGGCTACCCCCCCCCCCCCCTCTGTCCCCTTCTGGCTGCCTCTGCCTCAATTTTATCCCACAACTTAGACATTCACATTACTCACACCCTCATTACACATACATATAGGATCTTGGAGGTGGGCACGATACACGGAGTCCAAGTTACCATCAGGGTGTACGCCTCACCCCTGGCGTCGTTGCCCACCTCTCAATTTTAAATACATGTAGACATTGAGGGCTAGCAGGAGGGACTATGCGCTTACCTGCTGCTCTCTGGCAGGTAGCTCTATGCCCTCCTGGGTTTTAATTGCACCTTAGAACACACATGCATCAACACTACAATGAGTGGGTGGAGGGAGGTTTGGAGTCTTCTCTCACCCCCATTCTCTGCGGCCTACTGGAGCGGGGGGGCTAGGAGGAGTGGGCCGTCCGACTGCGGTCTGGGGCCTCCCTGCTGCTGCGGAGTCGGGGCGGTCTGCCTCTCCCCACCGCAGGGAAAAGGGTAACACCACCTGGGTCTGGGTGCAGTTCCCCCCTCCAGGGGCAAGGGTACCTAGACCCGGTTAGTAGAGTACGCTTGGGGAGTGTGATTGTGTGTACAGCGTCTCTTTATGTCTGTCTCCACGTCGGTTGAGTGTGAAGTACATATGAGAGCATGAGGGTGGGAATGGATGTTTGTGTCTGTGTGTGCCTGTATGTCTGTGTCTATATGTCAGGTTGGGTATCAGACGCCACCTCTCTGGGGACACCTCAGGCCCTCCAAGGTTTGGAGGCCTATCTCCACCCACCACCACTTCCCCTGCCGGTGGCGGACTCCCTCAGGTATCGGTGCGTTGGTGGTTCTTTGTATCTGGGGGTGGGCGTCCGGGTACACACCGGCTCACTCCTTGGCGGCCGCTTATTGGGGCTCGCTCGCCTCTCGGCCTGGGGCTCGGTCACTCAGGCACAGCTGGCTGCCGGCGGAGCTCACGGGCGCGTCACTGCAACTCCCCCTGGCTTCTGCTCCGCGGCTGCTGAATGAGCTCTCATCTGGGACTCTCCTTAGCTCTTACTGGGACAGTGGCGCGGCTGCCCCTCTGTGGGTCTTCCTTGGTCTCTTGTGTTCTGGGGGCCTCTGGATGTCTGGAGTTTTGATCTCCTCCATACCTGCTTGATACCATAGAGGACAGGGCTGTGGCTCCCCACACTCTCTAGCAGATCATTACATGGAGAAACCTTTGGAATGCAAGCATGCTGATCCACACAGGTATGCACACAGGTGTACACATGGGTATTCACAGATGCGGACTACAGCTTTCTTGGTTGCTGCCTCAAAGCACACTGTGCGCTGTCTATCTTGCGTGCTGCACAATATCGTTTATTATTTAGTAACTATTGATATCTATGACTAGCTAGTTTATTGTGATGGTGCTTTTTTTTTTATTATTATTATGTTGCTCTTTGTTGTTTGCTGTCTCCCCTGTTTTTTTTGTTTTTCTTTCTCTCCATACAGGTGACCCAGGAGTTTTTTTTGTTTTTTTTTTCTCTCTTCTCCCCTTTGGTTTTCTTTCTTCCTCTCCCCCTCTTTCTTTCATTCTTTCCCCCTGTCCTATTAAAAAAAAATAAATAAATAAAAGGATGACAAAGGATGAACTGAAGCTCCGCCATCACGTGATGTCACATGCTGCTGTTTCTGATGTCACTTCCAAAAAAAAAAAAATAAATAAAAAATAAATAAAAAATGTGTAGATATTTCCTTGACCCATCTCCAAGCTGTCACTCAACCCTTTGTTGACTTTTCCTACAGTAATGAGAAACACTCAGCCATGGCCACCCAGTGAGTCCAGTTAGCGTTTTGATTTATTGAAATCCATTGCTGGCCAGTGCTGAGTCACCAGCTCTGTGCTGAAAGCTAGACTGATACTTCACAGTTCCTTCCACTGCTTTCTTTCTGCTTAGTATCATCACACTGTCTGACATTTTTCTCTGGCCCTCCTATAGAAGAGAGTACAATCATTCAACCAGTAAAGCCACAAATGAAAGAAGACACTCAAGTTGGGCACATGATGTATGAACCTCAAACTGCTACCCATAGAAATCTATTGCTTTTACACACATACCTATTCTGTCAGTCGGCCAGTCTCCCATCATTTAAAAATATTATATATAATGAAAAGCAAAGATTTGCTTGTCTTATTTTTTTTTAGTCATACACTGCCATCACTTTTAAATGTTATGCAAATGGAGGTTGAGTATAGACTAAACCAGAGGTGGGACCAAGTCATTGTTTTGCAAGTCTCAAGTAAGTCTCAAGTCTTTATCCTCAAGTCTCAAGTCAAGTCTCAAGTAATGTCAGGCAAGTCAGAGTCGAGTCTCAAGTCACTGGTGTAAAAGTCCGAGTCAAGTCACAAGTCTGAAACTTTGAATTTCAAGTCCTTTCGAGTCTTTAAAAAAAAAACAACGAAAAAATAATGTTGCAGTTATGCTAAATGTAAATATTAGACCATGTAATTTTTAAATCTGTGTTTTTCTCAACACATGACAAAATAGTGAACTTAGAAAATATACACAAATTGTGAAATTGCACCTCTATAAAATGCAGCTCAATTAAACCTAGCTCCAAGAATAATTTTCACCGACAGTTCTGAGATAAGCTGCATGTTATTCTTGGATGCGGTTGTAGGACCAGCTTTAAAATCGCATGACAAAAATATACACATTAAAAAAAACTGTATCACCAACGTAGCCTGGACAACATTTGCTAGTTAGATGAAGTCAGCTATCTCATCTTAGCATATTTATATCCATATTTATAATTATACGCTTCTTGGAGTGAGTGCATACACTCATGAAGTTTAGTAACTTCAGGTCACTGCAACAAGCCCAGGTACAGTTTACCGACGGATGGGTACAGGACCTTGAAATGCACCGTGTAGAACGAAAGACCATCGTACGTATCATAAGTTTACCAGTCTCACAAATCGTCGTCATAAATACACATTCCTTAACCGTTTATTAATAGGACCTTTGAGCTCAACGGTAATTAATTAGTAGTGGAAATAATTTCTGGTAGCATCACAGAAATGTAGCAGTGACAACAATATTGTATGCTGTAATCGTACTGGGCAATTAGTGATACAAAAAACCTGTTTTATCCTGTGAATAAAAGTATATGTTTTTGTCAATGTACCATAATAACAGAAGCGAAACGCAATATTGTGTCAGGACAATTCACTATTTATGCACAATAAATAAAGGAGCATAGCGCGACAATTTCTGTTCAGCGCCAGACTTGCTTGTAACCTATATCACCAATTATGTTATGAAAATGACGTATTAACTACTAAAAAACACTGACCTTCGTGTAAATGCTTGGAGCAGACTAACCTGTGAGCTGGAGTGTTCTGGGACGTTATATTTGATCTTTGAATGGCTGCTATCCAGTCCATCTGTCGTGTCTTTGTTACTTCGGAAACATGGCTTGAACAATTTCTCTTCAACGACGTAATCCGATAACAACCGATCTCTTTACCCGTCGGCTTCCCGTGGCTGTCATGCGACCGGCTATTGCAGTTAATCATACAACGGCTTCTTGACATTTTTGTGTTTCTTTTTATCGCTGTATAACTGATTTTAATTGAAAGCCTGCGTGCGCTAGTACCGCTTGCCACGAGTTCCCAGAATCCTTTGCGGTTCTACCCCTGAATGACGTCACATTTTCAATCTCTATATAATATGCATGTTAGATTTTATATTTGGGGTAAAATATCAAGTCTTTTCAAGTAAACCGGTTCAAGTCCAATTCAAGTCCCAAGTCATTGGTGTAAAAGTCCAAGTCAAGTCACAAGTCTTAGAACATTTTTTCAAGTCAAGTCTAAAGTCATAAAATTAATGACTCGAGTCTGACTCGAGTCCAAGTCATGTGACTCGAGTCCACACCTCTGGACTAAACCTGTCTACTATGAATCATATTCATTTGAAGTGCAATGCAAGCTTTGCGAATGACTGTTTTGACCTGTGTAGGATGTACACTGTCTTATGACAGCTGGGATAAACAAAACCTCCACTCATGACCCTGAACTGGATATGCGTAAGAAGATGGATGGATGGATAGATGTTGAATTGCATGTTTATAATTCAATAGCTTTATATACGTATACAACATACAGGCATAGAGTGTGTTGATATATATTATTTAAATGTTTCATCGTGTTTTGAAAGTGTCATCCATCTAAAATTCTGTCCTATCATTTGTGGTCATGAATAAAAGAATATTCTGGAAATAAACCATACAACAACAGTCTTTGAAGTCTCCATTTCTGACATATTTCACTTACCACACTGACTCTGACTGAAAGCACTGATAAGTCTGTCATTTAGACTAAAGCATCCCACTGGTGAGCACAGTTGTCTCAAGGAAAAGTATATAAAAAATTATTTGTGACTGAAAACCTTTTTTTTAATAATTATTCAAACTCTATCTCCAATCCAATTACTTTCATGTTCTACATTTCCTAAGACTGCAATTTGTTTGGTGTTTTAAGTCTTAATAGCTGCACTGGTGAGACTGATAGTCCCATTTTGTTGTTGCTGCAGGAATAAAAGCATGATTATTTTCGTAGCTTATCTTTTCTTGTCTGTTTTGATTCAATTTTCACCAGAGTACAAGTCCTGGCAAAGACTTATACGTTTATAAGCCTTATCAGGGCTTCCCTTCAGTCTTCTAGGCCTTTGTAGAAAAATCTCTCTTCACTTGCCGCTTCTACTCGTTCCATCTTCTTTTAGCTTGCATCTCTGGAATTCTGATGATAATCACTTAAACCGGCGGTTCTCAAACTGCAGGGTGAGCCCCGCTATAGGGCTCAGAGCCACTGCAGGCAGGGCATGGGTGACAAGGAGGAAAATGTTTTTCTTCTTCTAAAGTGGTGAATGCCAAAAAAGTTTGAGAACCACTGACTTGAACACGTCTGTACTCTTGCAATACCTAAACACCCTATTTTCCAGTGTCCAAGGTCTGTTTAATGCAGACCATTGACATGAATATCAACACGTTAATAAATGTGTTTAGTCAAGATATTTTAAAGCTCTTATTTACTATAAACTCCCCAAGCTGATCCCAGGCAATTATTCACTGTTGCATATGGGACAATGAGCAGTCCGTAATCAAGCAGCTCAGAGAAACTCTTTGTGATTGATCGCAAGTTGTCATTAATGGAAAAATAATAAAGCCTCAGAATGCCACAGGGATATCTGATATGCCATCAAATTGAAGTAATTTAATTTAATTATGCATCTTCTTAACAAGGAAATCTATGAGTTTTATTGAGTTTTGTTGAATTACACCACTGAAAATTATTAAAGTTGAAACCATGCTCAGCTGAAATTTGCAAAAGTGTTATGTTTAGAGGAAGCAAAGAAAAAAAGGAATATATGTGAAGGAGCAAAGATGAGGCTTTAAAACATAAGAAGATCTGTATTTGTACATTTCCTGTCATGCATCTTAAGGCTGCTAGTGTACTCTTTGCGTCACTTCCACTTTTCCATGCTGTCAAACTGAGGACTGCCATCATTACTGTAGTTCAACCGGTCTTCTATGAGCCAATCAACCTCTGTTCGGTTGACTTTTATATGCTGTCATTCTGCCACTACGATTCATGTTGATACAATCTTCCTCATCCCCATCTTCTCGTCTCCCTGATTTCTCAGAGCCCCTCCCAAGCATCTCTGCCACCACCAGGGAATTCCATCTTAATTCCAATCATTGCTGAATGTGGTTCTGGTGTGAACCACACATTTTTTTAATTCTGGAGGCTGCAGATTTCCCAGCTCCTCTCCATATTGACATTGTACTGGTTTAAGTAATCGGGTGCTTCAATGTTTGTCTCAATTTCTAGTGTGACGTTGCTCCTAACATTGTTTCTCTCTTTGCCTCTCAGTGATTCTCTAAGTCGGCTGAAGCTCTTTCCCTGAAGCAATAGTTCCCTGGAATCCAAAGCTGATATGTTACTGTGGAATGAAGAATTGTGTTTCCACTTATGGCTTCCTTACTTCCTGGAAAAAAAACCTCTAGCATGCGTCTCCCTCTCACTCCACCTGCTTTGCAAAAAGACTCAAGTAAGAAGTCAAATCAAAATCACAGCACAATATCCCTTGGTGCAACTCTGGTCAAAACTAATTTATTTCTCCTCTCTGGCAAGACCATTCCTGCTCAGTGAATAGACATTCACCTGAGATTCTCCCTGCTCCTATTTCTCCCCCTGCTGATTTAAATTCCAGTAAAATAAACTTCTTCTTTTTTTAAACTGAACACTGTGATCTCTGTCTTGCTAGAGTGTCTTTTCAAAAAGTTACCATTATTGGTCATGACTATGGTACACACGGACAGAGACACAGGAGATGTACCCACATATTTGATTTGGTGCATATTTTACACTGAATGCCCTTTCTCATGCATTTATCCAGGCTCAAGACCACCACTGGGAGCATGTACACTAGCTCGTGATGCCTTGAGGCTTTGTTTGTCTCCCCCTTTCTCAAATTGGGGAACTTCTTATGTAAACCACTATACACTGGAGTTACATTACCTGATTTACTTTTATTATCTAAGGCATAAAAATAAATTTTGCACTGAAACAAATGCTTGTAATTAAGCTGACAAAATCTGATTTAATGACGTGCAATTTTATATCGGCTGTTATAGTTTTTCTGTTTTAATTGGATTAGTACATACACCACTGCCCAATATATTTTGGGTAGGCTAAACAGTGGAAATGGAGACACAGAAAAGGGATTGCATCAGCAGCCATATTTGTTATGCTATAACTTCTTAATTAATAGCAGCATATTTTTAATTAGCTTATTGGTGGATGCAGGTTCAGTTTTTGTTTTTAATGTTGAAGACTTAATTAAGTGTGGCCAGAAGCTGGACAATCTAAAAGTGTGTTAAATGCTGCACCATTTTTGGTTGGTGTCATGTCTGATAAAAGACAAAGCTACTCTGTTCAAGTTTAAATACTGCGCAAGTAAACATAATTACCTGAATTGAGCCTGAATATGTTTTAGGATAGATAACAATGTCTTGTCATATGAATTTGCCATTTCCATTGAAACTGCAGGTTCAGTGGACAGTAATTACAGAACAAAGCTAAAAGAAAGCAAAATTAGACAAGTTATTTTTTTAATTAAACTGAATTTAGCTCAATTAAAAACAACAATACACTGTAAATAATCCATAAAAAAGTTGAGGTGTTTATGTGGTATTTTCACTGTCCTACCAGACACTCTATAATGAGCATCGGACATTTAAGGAAAGCCTTGGTTTTCCAAGAAAAAAATTCAACGGAAATGACAGAGTTTACACAAAGTTCAGCATGCACCTCATCATCGTGACTTGACAAATAACTGAGGCACAACAGGGGGTATGTCAGGAAGAAGTGCACAGAGGAATACAAAGCAGGCTCGGAGCAAAGATTTGTGAAAGGAAAGAGGTGGAAGGAAATCTACTTCAGTTACGCCGAGAAAGGTCAACTGTTGTGATGACAGATTGCTAAACATGCAATGAGAGAGAACATTATTAATAATCCATAGGCTGATAGACTGAACAGTCATGAACACTAATTGTTAAAAATAAAACATACTTTGTGATTTTATTATTTATTACATTATCTGTTCTTTCTAGGTGATTCGATTGCTATGAAATACAACACTACCAGTTATTTTGACTCAACTTGTTAGAAAGAAATAGGTTATTGCAGTATTTTATGGATGGGCTGGTTTGATATTATTCAGTGTGACCAGTACTTCCTCTCACTGGACTATGTAGTCTGCTCAAATTCATTCATTCACAGCTCTCTTAAATTCCCACCACAACATTTCAGTCAGGTTAAGGTAGGGATTTTGATGACTTTCGACGACTGAAACGCATTGATTCTTTTCTTTTTCCACTATTCTGTGTGCTTGGGATCATTGTCCTTTTGCATGATCCAGTTTTGGCCACACTTTAGCTGTTGCAAAGATGTCCTCACATTTGACTCCAGAATATTTTGGTATACAGAGGAGTTTGTGATCAAGCCAATGACTGCAAGGCGCTCGAGCCCTGTGGCTGCAAAGCAAGGCCAAATTATCACCCCTTCACCACCTTGTGTAACAGCTGGTATAAGGTATTTGTGCTGATATGCTGTGTTTGGTTTTCACCAAACTGGTGCTGTGCATTATGGTCAGTGTTCTTTGTAGAGATAAGAGACTTTCTTCTGGCAACTCTTCCAAACAAGCCATGTCTGTTCAATCCTTTTCTAACTGTGCAGTTATAAACTTTAACATTTAAATGGTAACTGAGGCCTGTAGAGTCTGAGATGTAGCTCTTGGATTGGTTTGCAATTTCTCTGAGCATTGCAGTGTCAGATCATGGGGTAAATCTGCTGGGACATCCACTCCTGGGAAGACTGTGGCATTGTGTTTAAAAAACAACTGAATGCTCCAGACCTGCAAACTGCCAAAACTTTTGCTTTTAAATACGTGATAACATTAATCAAGTCCATTTGAATAATAGCAGTTGGCTGCATCTTACTCTCTTAATTCCTATGGAACAAATAAGGGAGTTTGTAGTTTTTCACAACATCTTTTTCACATGATTGTAGTTTTTTCTCAGTTTTGATTCTTTTCACTGCCACAACTGCACAACAAACTTTATACGGTTTTTTGCTGTTGATCTTTTTTAGTCATGTTGTTTTCTTTCCCCTATGATTCAATCGATCATATCCCTGGAGTATACTGACATCCAAAGCATGTTAAATACCTCACATTTACACAAAGGGTTTACACTTACATAATTATATTTCAACTAACTTCAATCACTTTCTCTACTATGACACAAAAACCCACACAAATGCAAAGGAGTTACGGGCATCTGATGAATTTGTACATTTCAGATCATATTCCAATAAGCTGCTAATTAATTAGTCTCGTATGTCATATTATTGCTATGCTGTGGGACCAGGCAAAATCTTCACATTTGTTAATTAGTTTTGTTTGGAAGCATTTCTTGCAACAGTTTACAAAAAAGTTGGCTAATTGGAAGAAAAATGATGATATTGCTGTCTTTATCCCTGTCCTCATTCCTGCCTGGAGAACTGTGCATGTGAATTGTCAGTGATACCAATGGGTAGTTTTGTATTGTAAATATTGTAATATCTTCAGCTTAGCATCCCAAACTGCACAAGAATGCTAAAACAAACTGGAAACAATGATATCACAATTACCCACCTGGGTGATAATAGGTTAAACATTTAGGATGAAATGATGAACTGCAGTATTGATACATTTAACACATGAAAGTACATCTCAAGGGACTTTCATGCTTTGAAGTATGAACATGTATCTTTTTTTTTTTTTTTTTTTTTTTTCTAAATGACATCAGAAACAGCAGTATGCGACATTACGTGATGGCAGAGCTTCAGTTCATCCTTTGTCTTTTTTTTTTTTTTTTTTTTTTTTTTTTTTTTAATAAATAGGACAGGGGGAATGAATGAGAGAGAGAGGGGGAGAGAAAGAAAGAAAACCAAAGGGGAGAAGAGACGGTGAGAAGGGGGGGGAAGAGAGACAAAAAAAAAAAAAACTCCTGGGTCACCTGTATGGAGAAAAAACAAACAAACAAACAAACAAACAAAAACAAACAGAGGAGACAGCAAACAACAAAGAGCAACATAATAATAGAGAAAACAAAGCACCATCACAATAAACTAGCTAGTCATAGATATCAGTATTTACTAAGTAATAAACGATATTGTGCAGCACGCAAGATAGACAGCGCACAGTGTGCTTTGAGGCAGCAGCCAAGAAAGCTTTAGTCCGCGTCTGTGAATACCCATGTGTGCATACCTGTGTGGATCAGCATGCTTGCATTCCAAAGGTTTCTCCATGTAATGATCTGCTAGGGAGTGTGGGGGGGCCACAGCCCCGTCCTCCAGGGTGTGAAGCGGGTATGGAGGAGATCAAAACTCCAGACATCCAGAGGCCCCCAGAACACAAGAGACCATGGAAGACCAACAGAGGGGCAGCCGCGCCACTGTCCCAGTAAGAGCTGAGGAGAGTCCCAGATGAGGGCTCGCCCAGCAGCCGCGGAGCAGAAGTCAGGGGGAGTTGCAGTGACGCGCCCGTGAGCTCCGCCGGCCCCCAGCTGCGCCTGAGTGACCGAGCCCTAGGCCGAGAGGCCGGGGGCACCCCACCTCCAAAGGGGCCCGAGCGAGCCCCAGGCCCCAGGCCCCGACAAGCGGCCGCCAAGGAGTGAGCCGGTGTGTACCCGGACGCCCACCCCCAGACACAAAGAACCACCAACACACCGACACCTGAGGGAGTCCGCCACCGGCAGGGGAAGTGGTGGTGGGTGGAGATAGGCCTCCAAACCTTGGAGGGCCTGAGGTGTCCCCAGAGAGGTGGCGTCTGATACCCAACCTGACATATAGACACAGACATACAGGCACACACAGACACAAACATCCATTCCCACCCTCATGCTCTCATGAACATGTATCTTAATGGTGACAGGATAGCTCTACTTCTTGGATGTCCCTTTGCGAATGAGCATGTGCAATAAAGATATATATATATATATATATATATATATATTTATGTGTGTGTGTGTGTGTGTGTGTGTGTGTGTGTGTGTGTGTGCATACCTTTCATTTTAAAAGTAGCCAAAGAGTGAGTAAACAGGCGAATGCTGCAGTTTTCTGGTGACTTTAGAAAGTACCACGTGGAGCTAAACTGTTAGCCTTCATTAGCTCTAGTTGTTATCAACTGCCTGAAAGTTTATCTCAATCTGCTTCCAGAAGTAAGAGCCCTGCATTTTCTGACCGAGAAACACCATACCATTGTCTTCGGCTGTGATGCACTGAGATTGGTCAGGTTTTTTTTGTATGCTGAATTGTTCCTGAGGTGGATTCCTCCAGTGAATTAGATGGCGAGCCTTCCCACCTGGACTTAGAGAAACTGAGATTCGCTTCTTTTCCACTTGATGATCTGCTGCACCTTGTGGTGTGGTAGGACTGTATCACTCACACTTTCACACACAGCTGGTTATACATAAGACCACTGACTGACATTCTCTCACCCCTATTTTCTTTCACACCCTGGGAATTTTTTGGACTTTACCCCTTGGATGTTTTATTTGGGACTTTGAATATTAAGCTGTTATGTAGAACATTCTCCACATGTGAAAGGAATGTGAGATTTTCATTTGAATGTACATTGGATTTGTGTGATCTGTTTCTATAAAAGTTAAGGAGTCAGGTTACTAGGGCGCACCCAGCAAGGAAACCCAACTTTGAAACCCAACATTGAAAACCAAAAGTAACACTTGGCCAAGTCATTATCTTAGTAGTTTATGTGTTTTACTTTTCTTTCATTTTTTGTAAGTTTCCTTTTCCACAGTTTTAAAGTGCCTTAACCTGTGCTTGTCAACCTTAAGGTTTATTTCTCTAAAGTCGGCTGGTTCTTTTGCGGTACATTCTTGTCTCTGTGTCTCATTTAAACACACCCCTGTGCTCCTATAGTCAAACCTATTGGCCCATTTATATATTCTTTTCAACAATTCCCCTTACTGTGTTACATGATGCAGTTTTGAGATGCATCCATAGAGTTACACTTGCATCAAAAACTGATGTGAAGCACTCAATAATTACCGTATAATCAGCACTTATGTAATCAGGTCAATATACAGTGGCCTACATATAAGGCTATGTGAAAAAAGTACACTCAGTCTTTAAACTAAGTACACTCTTATTGCTTCCATGGTAATTAAGAAGGCAAATGGCAGGCATCTGCTGCTAATCAAACGAACATGAATAATTGATCATCAGTAAGTGTGACAACCTCTATAAAAGCAGTTTCCTGGTCTTGAGTACAAGGCAAACAGAGAAAGAAAAACATTCATTCATTCAAATCACTCATAATACATGTCTTTGGTCTCTTGATTACACTCTGTTGTTAACATAGACACAGACAGCTGGAGACCTGATGGCTGAGTAGTCATTCGTTTATACTTTTTGACTTCTTTGATGTCCACTTGAAGTTCACCACTTGGCAGGCATGCATAGTTGGTGCATTAGAGCCTAAAGTAATTTTTCCACAAACAAGTCAATGTAGTCACAAGATAAGATTTATATTTTGAATATTTTATGAAAGTTTTAACACAATATATATTTTTTTTAATTATTAATTAGGATTTTGTTTTCATACGTACCTTTTTGGTACGATATGATTTGATATTATACCTTCTTGTCCAATAGTTATTTCAGTTCTTCTCTGTCATTGTCTTACAGGGTATTATGAGTAAAATAGCTTCAGAGTAAAATGTAAAGCAGTGGAATAGGTGTTAGTCTACAGCAGTGTTGGGTAAGTTACTTTAAAATAGTAACTTAGTTACATTACTAGTTACTTCTCTCAAAAGTAACTCAGTTACTTTAAGTTACTCGTTACTTTCAAAGTAACTAGTTACTAGGGAAAGTAACTTTGGTTTTACTCAGAATTCTCTTGTTAATGTGTTTCTTTCATAACTTTGCCAGTCTTCTAGCTTGCTTACTTGCCACAAGTGCACTGTGCCACCTACCAATAGAAAGGAAAAGATAATGTGCATATTTCCACGAGAGAAATCCCACGCCTGGACCGTCATTGACTGCTGCCATGATTCTAGCCTACGTCACAGCGTCATGTGCGCCTTTTACATCCAACACAAAAGCTGCAGTCGTGGTGCTTTCGATTGTACTCAGAACTCGGAAATTCTGCCTTCTGAATAGGAAGATGTAGGTAACACCAGACTGCAGATGAGCTGCATACAGGGCTGGACTGGGACAAAAAAATCCTCCCGGGCATTTTGACTAGAGACCGGCCCACCATTATAGGAAAAATCATAAAGCCTTTGAATGAAAATAAACACTGTTGTGACAGTGATGTACACTGTTTTGATGGTATATATGCATCAATCTATCAATCGTTTGTTGAAAGATTCAGATAATTATTTTTTAAAAGCTAGACATTTTAAATGAGAATAAGAAAGAAAAGTATTTCTTTGTGCCCCCCATTCCCTGTTAATGCCCTACCTGCCCCCCTGGCAACACTTTGCTAGACCCGCCCCTGCACAGTCACCAGCTGTCAGCTACCTAAAAAAGGATCCTGGGGTTATTTGTCTCTCAGAAACAGTTCATAACTTCCCTTCAACTCATTTATGTCACCCAAAAGGTAAACCTGTTTCTCCATCACCTGTTCAGCTGATGATTCAGTAAGGACATCTCCTGGTTTCATCTTCATGTTTCCCTCTCACCAGATAACCAAACCATATCATGACCAGCAGCTTTTTTGCAGCTGTGGCTCCAGAAAACATCAGCTGATACTAGAAATTAATATTAAATAAATTCTAACAACAGCTGATCAAGCTTAAATGTGCTGCTGTTGTTTAGCGCGACATCCGCTGGTTTCCTCTTTCTGGCGCAAAGTGGGCGATAAACAAACAAGAGAGCCGATCAGCTGATCATTGATCAGTTTCATGATTGAAGTAGAAACGGGAGAGGGAGGGAGAGAATGAAAGAAGAAGAGGCAGCTGTGCAGCAAAGACACAGGAAAACTCCAGCTTTGTGTCTTTTTCATTGTAGCTGATTTACGGGACAAACTGTTCCTTTTCACCTCAATAAGAAACACGTAATATTTTCTCTGAATACCAGGCGGGACAGTTGGCAACTCTAATAACTTATGAACAAAATAAAGTTCAACATCAGTAACATAGCACCACCCAGCTGTATAGAAACTCTGTCATGCTAGTGTTACACTGTTGAAATGATGGGCCAACTCATATTTATTTTTACAGAAAACCGGCTCACTCCTTGGCGGCCGCTTGTCGGGGCCTGGGGCCTGGGGCTCGCTCGGGCCCCTTTGGAGGTGGGGTGCCCCCGGCCTCTCGGCCTGGGGCTCGGTCACTCAGGCACAGCTGGGGGCCGGCGGAGCTCACGGGCGCGTCACTGCAACTCCCCCTGACTTCTGCTCCGCGGCTGCTGGGCGAGCCCTCATCTGGGACTCTCCTCAGCTCTTACTGGAACAGTGGCGCGGCTGCCCCTCTGTTGGTCTTCCATGGTCTCTTGTGTTCTGGGGGCCTCTGGATGTCTGGAGTTTTGATCTCCTCCATACCCGCGTCACACCCTGGAGGACGGGGCTGTGGCCCCCCCACACTCCCTAGCAGATCATTACATGGAGAAACCTTTGGAATGCAAGCATGCTGATCCACACAGGTATGCACACATGGGTATTCACAGACGCGGACTAAAGCTTTCTTGGCTGCTGCCTCAAAGCACACTGTGCGCTGTCTATCTTGCGTGCTGCACAATATCGTTTATTATTTAGTAAATATTGATATCTATGACTAGCTAGTTTATTGTGATGGTGCTTTGTTTTCTCTATTATTATGTTGCTCTTTGTTGTTTGCTGTCTCCTCTGTTTGTTTTTTTTGTTTGTTTTTTTTTTTTCTCCATACAGGTGACCCAGGAGTTTTTTTTTTTTTTTCTCTCTCTCTTCCCCCCCCTTCTCACCGTCTCTTCTCCCCTTTGGTTTTCTTTCTTTCTCTCCCCCTCTTTCTCTCATTCATTCCCCCTGTCCTATTTATTAAAAAAAAAAAAAAAAAAAAAAAAATGACAAAGGATGAACTGAAGCTCTGCCATCACGTAATGTCGCATACTGCTGTTTCTGATGTCATTTAGAAAAAAAAAAAAAAAAAAAAAAAAAAAAAACTGTAAAAACAGAAAAATAAGACAATCAGTTATCTTTGGCGCGCAGGCCGTATGCTGCCTCTTCATCACTGACACTACTTCTTCTAGTGTAGCTGACATTACTTTATATAAGTAACTTATACAGTTTCACATTCACATGCACCACCTTTGTAAACTGGTTAAATCACACAAATACATTTTACTATACACACGAATAACATAGTGAACTCTCATTACAGTTTTATCTTGTTTTTACTACTGTTTTAACCCTTTACAGCCGATCGGAGCGGGCACGCTCTGTTTTGCGTAACTATTTTTAAATCCCGGTAGCTCTGCAACCAAGTAAGCTAGCGCAATAATTTTTTTTGCATATGAAACTGGAGGAGTTGTACTTACATCTTATGCCATCAGCTTGTCCTAGGTCACAGTTTCCTTCCACATATAGCTTTGCAAAAACTGCATAAAAATCACTTGCAGCAACAAAAACATGATATTCCAGAAACACGCTTCGCCGATCCATCAGCTGTTTGTAACACTTCCTACGTCCATCAGCGCGAACTATCACATGACCGCATGACCTGCCCGAAACCGGAAGTGACGTCATTTTGCGGAAATGTAGTTTTTTACGATCGGGGCCTTATGAGCTTGTGTTTTACTTGTTATGTGTTTTAAAAAGTTATGTTTGACTTTATGACTTTCTGTGTCGTTTCTGGGATGCTTAAGACTGCACTGCTGGAAATAGTTTATTTTGATGCATATGCTGTTATTTTGCAAATTTGCACTATAATATTTATTTTCGTTTTTCCTGCAGTATATAAAAATTGGTGTATTTCAAAAATAAAACTATGAAGACACTCAAAATAAATTTCCTGTGGTGGGAAACTAGT
Organism: Copadichromis virginalis; assembly: GCF_057382275.1. Classification (NCBI taxonomy): domain Eukaryota; kingdom Metazoa; phylum Chordata; class Actinopteri; order Cichliformes; family Cichlidae; genus Copadichromis; species Copadichromis virginalis. The sequence goes on along the minus strand of NC_140626.1, from coordinate 19,216,447 downwards.
TTGTGTAACTTTTTTGTATTTACAGTTTTGAGGGATAAGCCTCTTAAATTTCTCTAACTAGAAATATATGTTAAAAAAACAAAAACGATTTTCAATTTTTTTGTAGTTTATTGCACTTTTTTGCAATTTATGTAATTACTATGCACCTAATGCAGACATATTATTAAAGTTTGGGCTATAATGGTTGTATTGATGTATAGCAACTTGAAATGCTCCCAAAAATGGCTCCACAGCATGTAAAAATATAATATAAGCTCTGGCGAACTTGGTTCTATGGTAGGTCTTAAAGGGTTAATCTATTTATGAACCTGTCTTCTTAACTGTATTTAATAAACTAGATCTCTTTCAAATAAATGTTTTTCTTAACATATTTACTAAACATAAAGCAATTCACATTTTCTCTTATTGTGCAAAATATATATCTTGTGGCTTTAACCCAAAAATACACCTGCACCGAGCTCACAGAGTTTCGGTACAGTCTAACACTTGGATCGGCACAGGCTAACAACTGGACCAACTTGGAAATTAGCTCTTTAGCTTAACATTCGCCACACACAAGACATTTATCATTAATCGCCACTGCTGTCTGTCACTTTTATAACATCTGTTTATATTATCAACCACCCAGCTTACCTGTAAAAACAGAAAAATAAGACAATCAGTTATCTTTGGCGCGCAGGCCGTATGCTGCCTCTTCATCACTGACACTACTTCTTCTAGTGTAGCGTCAGCTACCGATGCGTACAGGACCGAGCGCCCTCTGCTGGCGGAACTTATGCAACAGTAAAACTTACATTGCAGTGGCCTTACTAAAAGAAAATGTCTCTGAGCATCAAATAAAATGGGGGGCTACTATTTTCATGTCTCTGTCTTTAACATAGTGCCACACTAGCTAGCACGCAGTACGGAAAAAGTCAGAATAACGAAAATAAACTCCACCTAAACTTGGTTTATATCTGACCCAAAGAGACTGCAGGTCATAACTTCTTACCTGAAGTTCAGTTCACACTTGGACCGGCGGCCGCCTCGGGTCTCTTTTCCTTCTGCGTCCCTTTTCCTTCATCCACCTGCTGGCCTCCACCACTTGCTAATGTTACTGAATCTGTGGAAGCTCCGCGATAGCCACCACACGAAGTAACGAGTAATGACCCTATCTAAATCCCAGTAACGACTAACGCGTTCCTGATTTTGGCATAATAACTAGTTACCGTGCTCGTTACCGCAATAATAACGTAGTTACTGTAACGCGTTACTTAATAACGCGTTAGTCCCAACACTGGTCTACAGTGACAAAAGTTCTGTGAGCTAATAACTCATCTGCCATGTCGATGTCAGGAGGTTGATTAAAAATAGAGAAACTGTTGCCCAGAGAGATCAGTGAATGACATTCCAGAAGAAATCAAGGTAAATAACTGGATGAAGAGCATTAGAGCATTTATAGCGTATCTTTTTACTTTTAGGTGAATAACTAACATGTTGACATAGGCACAGATAAAATAAATGAATTGATAAAAATAAAACCACAGCAACAGAGACATGCTGTTACTGGCTAAAGGATGTCGACCTTAAAAAGTTTTTAAATGTGTTCTTCTTTCATGGTTGTGTTGCTTTGATCTTTGCTCTGACATTTTGCTTAATGCTCTATGTCATATTACCCTCAGGCAACAATTTGAAATGTGCCCCTTAAAATTGTTTTTTATTTATGCATTTTTTTGTTTATTTACTTTTTAAATTTCATATGACACATTTGGGATTCAAGCAAATAAGAAGTAGAAGAGGGTCTGACCTTTGACCTTGGAGTTCAGTAATTGTTTCAGTAACCACAGGGCCAATAACTGCTAAACATAAACTGACATAAATATATTAGCAAAATAAAAGTGAATGAATGTGTAAAAATGTAAAGATGATTTGGTCATTTAGACTGATTTTAATTTCTGGATGTAAGGTACCAGGAAACAACAGTATTCTAAATGTCAAATGACTCAAATGTAATATTCTCCTCTATTTCATGAAGTTCCACACAGAATAGTAAATGTCAGACACACACACAGAAACTAACTCGTGCATGTGCGAACACACACATATACATACTCCCACATGCAGTTATTTGCTTGTTGAACTTGATGTTTGTTAAAATAAAATTAAAACGTGAAATACATTTTTACTACTACAGGAGTATTTAGGCAAGGCAAGTTTATTTATATAGCACAATTCAACAACAAGGTGGTTCAAAGTGCTTTACAGAGACATTAAACACAAAAACAAATAAAAAGCATGATTTAAAATTGATTAAAAAAAACTGATAAAATCAGAACAGTAGATAAAATCAGTAGTTAAAATTTAAGTTTTGAAATTTAAGCTTAAAAGTGTGGATTTGGTGTTTTATTCAAATGCAGCTGAGAATAGGTGAGTCTTCAACCTGGATTTAAATAAACTGAGTGTTTCAGCTGATCTGAGGCTTTCTGGGAGTTTGTTCCAGATATAAGGAGCATAAAAGCTGAATGCAGCTTCTCCGTGTCTGGTTCTGACTCTGGGAACTGATAAAAAACTGGATCTAAATGACCTGAGGGATCTGGAAAGTTCATACTGGGTCAGGAGGTCACTGATGTATTTTGGTCCTAAACCATTCAGAGCTTTATAGACCAGCATCAGAACTTTAAAGTCTATCCTCTGACGGACAGGCAGCAGTGTAAAGACCTCAGAGCTGGACTGATGTGGTCCACTCTTTTGGTCTTAGTGAGGACTCGAGCAGCAGAGTTCTGAATGAGCTGTAGATGTCTGACTGATTTTTTAGGTAGACCTGTAAAGATGCTGTTACAGTAATCAAGCCTGCTAAAGATGAATGCATGGACTAGTTTTTCCAGGTCCTGTTGAGACATCAGATCTTTTATCCTTGAAATATTCTTGAGGTGATAGTAAGCTGATTTTGTTATTGTCTTAGTGTGTTTTTCTAAGTTTAGGTCTGCATCCATCACTACACCCACATTTCTCGCCTGGTTTGTGGTCTTTAGATGTATAGATTGAAGTTCTCTGGTGACCTGTAATCGTTTTTCTTTGGCACCAAAGACTATTACTTCAGTTTTGTTTCTGTTAAGCTGGAGAAAATTGTGGCACAACCAGTCATTAATTTCCTCAATGCATTTACCAAGAGCCTGTACAGGGCCTTGGTCTCCTGGTGACATTGTGATATATATTTGTGTGTCATCTGCATAGCTGTGGTAGTTTATTTTGTTGTTCTTTATAATCTGTGCCAGTGGGAGCATGTAAATGTTAAACAGAAGGGGTCCCAAGATGGAACCTTGGGGAACTCCACATGTGATACTTGTCTGCTCAGATGTGAATTTACCTATTGATACAAAGTATTTCCTGTTTTCTAAGTATGTTTTGAACCAGTTTAGTACAGTTTAACCAGACCTGCCCAATTCTCCAGTCGTTTGAGTAATATGTTGTGGTCAACTGTATCAAATGCTGCACTGAGATCCAGTAAAACTAAGACTGACATTTTTCCACTGTCTGTATTCAGACCTATTTCATTAAACACTTTGGTCAGAGCGGTTTCAGTGCTGTGGTTCTGTCTAAATTTACAGAAAACATTTTGGTACCTTTTAAGCACATTGTTGCCCTGAGGCAACAAACCAGTTTCTGGCACGGGGGGTCAAATTTCTTTACTGCTATATCAACTGGAACCCCCAATCACCCAAAAACACACACACACACACACACACACACACACACACACACACACACACACACACATATATATATATATATATATATATATATATATATATATATATATATATATATATATATATATACTGATGAAACTGGTGAAAAAATTGTCAATTCAATTTTCTCAGATGAGAGGTGAAACGTCTTCAAGCAACTTAAAGAAGTCCAGACTTTTTTCTTTGCAAGCTCTTTTGACTACGATGACCTGGATGACTGAGAACCTTCACAGACACTTGTAGATCACCAGTTTCCGATACTCACACCAGCCCATCTGGCACCAACAAACATGCCCAGGTCAAAGCATCTGAAGCCACATTCCTTCCCCACTCTGATGCAGGTCAGATTGACCACGTTAGCATGTCTGCCATTTGATTGGATGATATGTTAACCTTGTGAGAGGAAGTCAAGACGAAACTGTCTTTGGAAGAATCAGAATCAGACAGCATACTCTATTAATTTGTGAGTATACATATATATATGGTATTCTGTAAGTGATTGTGTGCTCACAGATTTGTTTGTCAATCATGGCCAATAATAAACTGAACCTTGTTGAGAACCATTATTAATGACATTTAGTTAAAAATGTAATTTGATTCGTTTAGACGTTTTTCCCCTGGTTTATAACTGCGTTAATGAAGAGCCTGAGGTATAATAGCACCGGTATAATGATCACATTTATGATTATTAATTGCATGAATAATTCATAGTTGACTTTTTAAATTGCTTTGGAGAAATTGCTCCCATAAACCACAAATTTAAAAAAATGCTTCAGAATTTTTTTTAAGGATTCAAATGGGTGACCTGAGCTCTGCAAAAAAAAAAAAGGAAAAAAAATACCAAGTGCACCCATCGAGTTCCCACAATCTGTTTACATATTATTTTGCGTTTGTTATTACTTTCATTATTTTTTATCATGAAATTAACTCTAAATTTAAGGAATAGCTGCTTTGACCCCTCCAAAAATGTAATATGTAGATTGATAGAATTGGAGGCAGTGGGTGCCATATTTTGATGAATGTCATTACACACTCTGCGCACTAATGAGAAAAACTACTCCCCCAATAGGATTCAACTGTGGTTTTGAAAACTGATAAGATTTTCCCTTTCCAGAGCTAGAAGTACTAACTTCATGCAGTGCTACAAGACCAAGTGAACTGTATCCAAGTCACAAGGTTTTCAAATAAATCATCCATCCATAAACAAACAAAATAAAAATAAAGACAAAAACACTATTTGAAATCTTTATAAATTATTTAACTGAAACCCACCTGCATTAATACTATTTTTATTTATATAGATTTCTTCCTTTAGATGCAGTTTGTGAAATTAAAAATCCTGTTAGTGCAGTCTGATCCTCCAGGTCTGCATGGCCATGCAGCAAAACTGCAGCATTATGGGCTGTGCATTTTAAAGCCAAAAGGTTTGAGGCAGAAAGCTGGGGCTGGAAGCTGCTCAACTAGCTGCAAGCATCACATGCCAAAGACATCAGAAAGCCATTCACTACCACCGAGAGGTTCCACGGGAAGAAACAATAGTGGGCAAACAGACTCTCTTGCCCTCTGCTTTGTGCAAGATTTGTATAAGGCCAGCCTGCATGACTGCCAGAGTATTACTGGCCATTGGAAAGCTTTTTTTCCATCACTATCAGCTTTTGCAGAATCTGATTAAGAAGGATTTACATTTCTTCTACTGTGACCAGGAGTCATTCCCCTGGGTGCACCTGTACGCCTAAACCACAGACCCTCTGGTTTTGATGAAGGAAGACAGTATGTAACCTGGAAATAGGTCTTTGAGCACACAAACAAGCGCAGCATACCCAGCTCACATTTCCCCATTTTTTTGCTGGTTCACCTTTTTCTCTTTCCATTTCTGCACCCAAGTAAAGCATACTTTAAAATCAGGAAAAACTGTGTATATAGAAATGGTAGAACAAAATGTTAAACGTGTGAATGCTCTGTAAGCACTGGAAATTTAATAGTAATATGACTGAATGTTTTGGGATATCTGCACTGTATCATAGTATGGAACGCCAGGACTGCCATAATGAATTAATTAAATACACCATTAAATAATTAATTAAATGTGTCAATAATTAATTAAAATTGGAATTAATTAATTAAATAAATAGTTATGACACATGTAATTAATTAATTATTGACACATTTAATTAATTATTTATGTATTTCACATTTTAATTAATTATTGACACATTTAATTAATTAATTATTGACACATTTAATTAATTATTTATGTATTTCACATTTTAATTAATTATTGACACATTTAATTAATTATTGACACATTTAATTAATTATTTAATGATATATTTATTTATTTCATTTTGGCAGTCCTGGCGCCTGGCTCTCGTCATGAAATAATTTTATCTGTCAGCCTCACCCATCAAACTCAGGGGGCGGGGTTAACACTGCCCATGCAGCTTCTCTAACATTTGATTGGTTGCCGTGCAAAGTAAGTCAAAACAGGTCGATCCTAGATAATCGATTGCTTGTGTAGACTTGGGGCAGCCAGTTATCCCAGAATGCAGATCAAATCACAGGCAGCAATGGTGGTGGTGTAGTTTTAAAATACCCCGTTTTTCTGTCACCAGCTACACTTTTAACAGTGTTTTAGCCACGAATGTCGCGCCGTATGTCTGGTCAGGTTGTCAACATAGAACATGCTTGCAAAAGTGCTCAGATGTTTTCAGAGATTTCACTAGCTCTGCTAACAGTTAGCATGCAGAGCGCACCGAGGGGGTACATTAACCGGTTTGTTTACATATTCCACTCTCCGTGTTCCACATGTTGCATTCGCAGATTCTCATTTTCACCGAACGATCGTCTCTTTCCGCCTGGTCTTGTGTCTCTGTGCTTCTGTAACATAAAGAACGAGCTGACATTTTTCTCACGAAACCAGCGATCAGCTCAGCAGACCCTCAGTTTACCTGCATGCATCCTCCTCCTCATCTGTCAGCTGTTTAACACCTGCTGCTAATTCAAGAAACACGCCTAGTTACCTGGTGATAGTCACAGTTTAACTGGGCAGCCGGTGCTCGATATAACGCAATGTCAGCGCATTTTTCTGCACAAGATAAGTAAATATAGTATTTTCCCCGAGCGCAGAGCTGCTGGAGCTCGTTTCCTTACAGAGCACTTTATAGGCGAGCCAGCTTTATCAGCGGCTGATGTCCAATCACCAGCACACAGCTTTCAAACTTCAGCTGAGTTTTAGCTCTCAGTGGTTAAACGCTGGACTTCATTCACTCAGGTTCTGTCTGTCGGGTCACGTTTACTTCGCTGTTTTATTTACAACTGAGCAAATCGGTTTGGCTGAGGTTAAAGTTACGTTTCATAACTGCATAGTTTCACAGACGTTTAATGGTTCACTGGCACATGTGTTAGACTGAACTATCATCTAAATATCATCTGTTTTTTAATAGTTATTCAACTGTATTCTAAGCACCAGCTGTCTGTTAGAATGTGATTTTTTCTCTCTCTGTTGGCAGAGGTATAAAAATGCGCAGGAAAATCTGACGTGCATGGCGAACTTCACCGACGATATTTAGGGAGGAATAAACACACATCAAACATAAATGAACCATTTGCCTGTCTCCATAATTGAGAGCATTTTCTCTTCTTATGTCAACTCTCTCTCTCTCTCTCTTTTTTTTTTTTTTTTTTTTTTTGCTTTTTCGGTCATGTTATGTTTACCTGTCAAAGGCTTGTTACAAACTATGAAACACATTGTGCAGACTTCTGGATGTTAGAAGAAAACTAATACTGCTCATGAAGGAGACTAAAGGCAGGAAGGTGTCCTTTAAAACTAAACATGTTAATAGGACCTCCCTGTTTATATCATAGTTTATGATATAGCATGTGTATTTCAGTAATAGCCTGCTGAGGCCACTATACGTGCTGGCCTCATATCAAATGTGAAGGCAGACTGAGTCTATGTTTGACGTTTGTTTATATCTAATCTTCCTTTTCAAACATTTAAACAGCAGCGAGTCTGCAGCTGAGGGAATACAAATTCAAATTGTCGGAACAGGTTTGCTCGTTTCTTGGATTCATTTGGTGATTTATTAAATGTATAACTGTTATTCTAATCTGCTGCTGAGTCTCTTACACTTTTCTTTATGCTGTATATTTTCACGTCTCTGGAATAGTTGGCAGTTAGATAGTCAGCTGGGAAACTTTGTGTTAACTCATGGAGCTGAGGATATCGTGGATATGCTGACCTCGCTGCGTGGTGTACAGAGCGAGGTCAGCATGATTAATATTCACAATAAAAATATTAGCCGAACATCATGAAGTCTGTATGTGTTTCATAGTGTCGAACAACCTTTGTACAGTTAAAGCCAGCAGTTACTACATGACGGAAACACCAACGTTATCTCTTTTATGTGTTTATACACAGGTCACGCTGATTACTGAACAAAAACCCAAAGATCAGATGTTAAACAGATTTATTTGCTCTCTCTCCTCCTTAAACATGTTTTTAATGTTAGTTATAATTCAGAATTGGCGACTGAAACACGTAGGACACATAAGAACATCAGGAAATAAAACACCGATAAATATAACCTCAGTAAAAGAAGTCAGCGGGGGTTACTACAGCTGTGTACCGGGGCCTGCGCTTTGTCGGTGGGATTGCTTGCGAGGCGAGCGGGTCTATCCCACGCTTTGCCGTGAGACTGGGACGACATCTCCGAAATCATCGAAACACTTTTGCAAAGAGGCTGTATCTTGACAAACCGACCAGACACATGAAGATTAAACCACTACATTCTCGGCTAAAAAAATATTAAAACGGTATTTGGTAACACACAAACAGGGTTTTTCAAAGCTCAGTTCTGTTAGCTTCCACATGCCGGTTGTTGTGTGCTAGAAACAATGGCCACCAGGCCAAAGCAATGGTTTTGACTCGATCAGCGTTAACCCCGCCCCCTGAGTTTGATGGGTGAGGCTGACAGATAAAATTATTTCATGATGAGAGCCAGGCGCCAAGACTGCCAAAATGAAATAAATAAATATATCATTAAATAATTAATTAAATGTGTCAATAATTAATTAAATGTGTCAATAATTAATTAAAATGTGAAATACATAAATAATTAATTAAATATGTCAATAATTAATTAATTAAATGTGTCAATAATTAATTAAAACGTGAAATACATAAATAATTAATTAAATGTGTCAATAATTAATTAATTACATATATCATAACTATTTATTTAATTAATTAATTCCAATTTTAATTAATTATTGCCACATTTAATTAATTATTTAATGGTGTATTTAATTAATTCATTATGGCAGTCCTGGCGTTCCATATCATAGCTCTTCTGATGTGAAATCATTATCCATCCATTCATTTTCTTCTGTTTATCCGATTCAGGGTTGCAGTCTGGACTAGAGCCTTTTTCACGGGTGTCATAGGGGAAGAGGCGGGGTAAACGCTGGACAGGTGACCAGTATATTGTACGGTTAACACAGAGACACAGAAAGACTTTCACACACACATTTACACCTAGAGCCAATTTAGAATTTGCATTTACCTAACAAGCATATCTTTGAACTGTGGGAGGAAGCAGGGGTACCTGAAGAGAGAACATAGTAACCCCACACAGAGAGGTGGATGTTCTTTCTGTCAGGTGACAGTGCTGACCACATATAACCAAACTTCCGCAAAGGATTCTGGGAAGTAGCTAGCCGGTCGTCACGGCAAAGCTACGAGAGCGTCTCTCAGCATGGGCCCGAAAAAAGTTCTGTCAGCCGAGGAAGGAGACGATATTAAGAAGTCGCTGGAGTTTATGACAGAGGAGATTTCTACTGTCAAACTGCAGCAGAAAGCCATCCTGGACCTGGTCGAGGAAGTTAAGGCTCTCCGCATCCAGAACGCAGAGAAGGATCGGCGGCTGGCGTACCTGGAGAACAGAGTGGCGGATTTGGAGCAGTACACCCGGATGAACGATGTTATCATCACGGGGCTTCGCATCAAACCCCGGTCATACGCCCGGGCGGTCGCCACTGACAATGTAGGAGGGCCAGGAGAGGAAGATGTCAACTCCACGGAGCATCAAGTGGTTACCTTTCTACGGTCCAAAGGTGTGGAAGTGGATTATAACAACATTGAGGCTTGCCACCCTCTACCCCGAAAAAATGACAGTAACAAACCAGCCATCATTGTGAGATTTGCAAACAGAAAACAGAAAACAGCACTGTTAAAACAAGGAAGGAAACTGAAAGGATCCGATGTCTTCATGAACGAACATCTGATAAAAAGAAATGCGGACATTGCCAGGAAAGCACGTTACTTGAAGAAACAGGGAAAAATTCAAAATACATGGACCACCAACTGCAAAGTATTCATTAAACTCAATGGAACACCGGAACAAGCCAAAGTGTTGGTCATCAGAAATATGGAAGAGCTGGACAAATACTGAGGTCAACTTACTCTGGAGGTATGAATACACATGTGACGTGACACACAACACAACACATGGCACAGTCCAAAAGAACTTCATCTGCATCCGGCAACAATATCAACATGACTCATTGGAATTCTCTTTATGATAATCTGGAACTGAGAACATTTCGATACACAGACCATAATGTTCTAGACTTAGTAAAGGATATAGACCCGGAAAATAATTTCTTCTACAACATCAGCTGTAACTGCTGCTACTTCACTGATGAACAGTTTAAGCACACCATCAACACGGAAAATAAATTATCAATAATCCATTTTAATAGCAGAAGTCTGTATGCCAACTTCAACAATATAAAGGAATATCTAAATGAGTTGACAAATCCATTTGGAATTATTGCCATTTCTGAAACATGGATCAATGCGGAGAAAGGAATGGACTTTGGACTGGAGGGATATGAAGTGAATTTTGTAAATAGAAGGAACAAGAGTGGAGGGGGAGTAGCTGTGTATGTGGATAAAAACCTAAACTACAAGGTGGTAGAAAGTATGACAACTGTAATTGATAATTTACTAGAATGTATAACAATTGAAATTTATAAGGAAAAAGAAAAAAATGTAATAATTAGCTGTATATATAGAACACCTGGCTCTAGTATTCAAGTATTTAATGACTTCATAGAGGAAATATTCTCTAAAACAAATCAAAAAGTTATGTTTATCTGTGGTGATTTTAATATTGACCTGTTGAATCCAAAAAAGCATAAAATGACCGACGAATTCCTAAACACTATGTACAGTTTGAGTTTACATCCTAAAATAACCAGGCCTAGCAGAATTACACCACATTGTGCCACCTTACTTGACAATATTTTCACTAACAATATGGAAAACAACATTGTGAGCGGAATATTAATTAATGACATCAGTGATCACCTACCAGTTTTTGCAGTTTATGACACTAATTATAAGAAAAATCAGCATGAAGAACAACTGAGATACAGACGTGTAAGGACAGAAGAAACTATGACTGCATTTAAGAACGATCTATTAAATCAGGACTGGGACAAGGTGTACAAAGAAGCTGATATTGATATTGCATATGGCATATTTTTAAGAATATTCATGGAGTTGTACGATAAAAACTGTCCAACAATAAAATACAACAGAAAGCACAAATATTCAGATAGACCATGGCTCACTAAGGGTTTACAAAATGCATGTAAAAAGAAAAATACACTCTATAGGGAATACCTAAAACAAAGAACAAAAGAAGCTGAAAATAAATATAAAAAATACAAAAATAAGTTGACCAATATTATACGTGTATGTAGAAAGGAGTATTATAGTAAAATATTGAACAACAATAAACATAATATGAAAGGAATATGGGATGTTTTAAACGGTATCATTAAAAATAATTCTGGACAACAAAGTTATCCACAATACTTTATCGATAATGGCAATATTATGGAAAACACTGCTGATAAGGTCAACAGCTTTAATCATTATTTTGTAAATATTGGACCAAAACTGGCAGAACAAATTCCTGAGTCACTGCCATCAGTAGAATGTAGTGAAAACCTGATTGATAGGAACCCTAACTCAATGTTCCTCACATCAGTGGAGGAAAAAGAAATAATTGACATTGTACACATGTGTAAATATAAAACATCCACTGATTGTAATGATATTGACATGAAAATCGTCAAGAAGGTCATTGAAGGAATTGTAGGACCTCTAACATATATTTGCAACTTATCATTTCAGACGGGAAAAGTGCCAAACAAAATGAAAATAGCCAAAGTTGTGCCGCTGTATAAAACCGGGGATAGACGCCACTTCACAAATTACAGGCCTGTTTCTTTACTACCACAATTCTCCAAAATCCTAGAAAACCTGTTTAATAAACGATTAGACAAATTCTTAGATAAATATAAATTACTCTCTGACAGTCAATATGGATTCAGATCAAAAAGATCAACATCTCTGGCATTAATCGAATCAATTGAGGAGATTACGAATGCTATAGATCAGAAACAGTATGCAGCTGGAGTATTTCTGGATCTCAAGAAAGCATTCGACACAATCAATCATGACATATTAATTAATAAACTGGAACGGTATGGGATTAGGGGGGTTGTACTGCAATGGGTGAAAAATTATTTAAGTGACCGGAAACAATTTGTGAAGCTGGGTGTCCATTCCTCATCATGCTTGGACATTGCTTGTGGTGTTCCACAAGGCTCTGTACTGGGTCCAAAATTATTTATTATTTATATAAATGATATTTGTAAGGCATCTGATATATTAAAATTAGTATTATTTGCAGATGACACAAATATTTTTTGTTCTGGGGGGAATCTAAAGGAGCTGCTGGATACAATTACTTCAGAAATGTGCAAAATTAAAAAATGGTTTAACAGGAACAAACTATCGCTAAATCTAAGTAAAACTAAAATTATCTTATTTGGGAATTCCCTTAGAAATGCACAAGTGCAGATTCATGTAGATGGTGTGGAAATTGAAAGAGTACTTGAACATAAGTTTCTTGGTGTGATTATAGATGATAAATTAAACTGGAAGTCTCATATAAATCATATACATAACAAAATTTCAAGAAGTGTCTCAATCTTGAGTAAAGTAAAACACATTCTGGACCACAAATCACTCCACATTCTCTATTGTTCCCTGATTGCACCGTATTTGAATTACTGTGCAGAGGTTTGGGGCAATACTTACAAATGTTCACTATCATCAATCTTTATATTACAAAAAAGGGCCATAAGGATAATCCATAAAACTGGTTACAGAGATCATACAAATCCACTATTCTTAAAATCAAAAATTCTAAAATTCACAGATCTGGTTCATTTTCTCACAGCACAAATTATATATAAAGCAATAAATAACCTGCTTCCTGACAATATTCTAAAAATGTTTTCTAAAAGGGAACGGGGATACAATTTGAGGGGGGAATTAAATTTAAAACATCCTCGTATCCGTACAACATTAAAAAGTTTTTGCATCTCTGTGTGTGGAGTGAAGCTGTGGAACAGACTAAGTAAAGATATGAAGCAATGTCCAAGCATGGCGCAGTTTAAAAAGCGGTTTAAGGATATGGTTTTTACAGGGTACAGGGAAAAGGTAGAGATTTGATAGGGTGTTCTTGTCTAATATTTTCATGTGTGTGCGCATGCACGGGTTTGTTGGTATGGGTATATATGTATGTGTATATGTATGTATGTATGTATGTATATATATATATATATGTATATGTGTATATGTATATATATATATATATATATATATATATATATGTGTGTATATATATGTATATATATATATATATGTATATATATATATATATATATATATATATATATATATATATATATGTATATATATATATATATATATATATATATATAAAATATATATAAAATTGTAGGTTGTGTATCCTTCAGGTGTTAATGGGGTTATTGAAAATGTGTATATGTGCGTATGTGTGTATATACGTAGGTATGGATAGATAGAAACATATATGTGTATATATTAAAAAAAAAAAAAAAAAAAAATTACACATAACATATAATGTAATTACAAGGAGGTATTTCTGTAGTCTATTGATACTAGATAGTGGAAAAGGGGTGGGATTAAATAAGCTTATGCTTCTTCCTGCTCCTTTTTGAACATGGACGTTATTTGGAGTTGTGGTTGCTCGTTTTCCTTTTGTTTGCTTTGTTCATTTGTCTCTTTTAATTCTATTTTTTTTTTATACTTTTTCAACATGTTCAAAATAAAGATTCAATCAATCAATCAATCAATCAATCAACTTTTACACATTATCTATATTAGCATTATAATGGCAAGGTGAAGTCCATCATTCAAAGACTATTCGCAGATAGAAAATATTGAAGACAGTTGGCAATCATCACAGGAATGGCTATCCCAGCAAATTCGTCCAAGCACAGCAGCAAATCTACAACAAAATAACTGAAACGGAAAAGACTCATGGTTTTGCAGTGTCCCAGCCAAAGTCCAGACCTAAACCTGACTGAAATGCTGTGACAGGACCTTGAAAGAGCTGTGCATGAATAAATGCCAGCAAACGTCCCTGAAACGAAGCAACAATGTAAAGAAGTGTGAGCCAATCTTTCTCCACAGTGACATGAGAAATTGAAAGTCATACAGAAAATGGTCACTCCAAGTTATTGCTGCTAAAGGTGCTTCTACAAGCTACTGAATCATGGGCTCTACTTTTTTTTTTACATACTACTTCTTTTTCGCAAAGTATAAAATGCTATTTGATGTTTATCTGAAGTTGGACCTGGTAAGGACATGGCGGTCGCGTCTGTCAGCCTGCCCCAGGGCAACTGTGGCTACAACCGTAGCTTGCCTCCACCAGTGTGTGAGTGTGCGCGAGAGTGAATGAATAGTCAAGTCAAGTCAAGTTTATTTATAAAGCACATTTAAAAACAACCGAGGCTGACCAAAGTGCTGTACAATAAAATACAAATATAAAATACAATAAAACACAAGTACATAAAACACCTCACTGATAAAACAATAAATTAAAACAATAAGTTAAACCTTGCTAAAAGCCAATGAGAAGAGATGAGTTTTAAGAGCAGTTTTAAAAGTTCCAAGGCTTGTGGAGAATCTGATGTGAGGAGGTAAACTGTTCCACAGTCTGGGTGCAGCCACAGCAAAAGCCCTCTCTCCCCTATACCTGGGAACATCTAAGAGCATCAGGTCTGCTGACCTCAAAGATCTCCTGGGGCGGTAAATGCTAAGAAGCTCTGTCAGGTAAGGAGGTGCAGTACCGTTAAGAACCTTAAAAACCAACAGTAAAATTTTAAAATCAATCCTAAAAGCAACTGGGAGCCAGTGGAGAGAGCAGAGGACCGGAGTGATGTGGTCTCTCTTTTTGGAGCCGGTCAGCATGCGAGCAGCAGCGTTCTGCACCAGTTGAAGGCGATGCAGGCAGGAACGATCTAAACCAGCATAAAGGGAGTTACAGTAGTCCAGCCGTGAAGTAATAAAAGCATGGACCACCCTTTCTAGATCGTTCCTGGACAGGTAGGACTTGACTTTAGCTAAAATCCGTAGATGATAAAAAGATCCCTTGACTACGGAGCTGATTTGTTTATCAAATTTAAAAGCACTGTCAAAAGTAACACCGAGGCTCTTAATGGAGGAAGTACATTCGGAAGTTAGGGGTCCCATAAAATCAAAGGAAAGGTCGGGGTCTTTAGGAAGCCCAAACACAATGACTTCAGTTTTACTTTCATTTAGATGTAGAAAGTTAAGAGCCATCCAAGTCTTAATGTCAGACAAACAGGAGAATAACGGCTGCAGAGAGTCCTTACAGTCTAACCTCAGAGGGAGGTAGATCTGAATGTCATCAGCAAAGGTGTGGAAGGACACATTATGTTTGCGCAGCACATCGCCCAGAGGGAGCAAATACAGAATAAACAGCAGGGGGCCTAGAATGGACCCCTGAGGTACACCACAATAGTGGCATTGTAAAGCGGTTTGGGTGCCTTGAAAAGCGCTATATAAATCCAATCCATTATTATTATTATTATTATTACATAAGACATTTAGCCGTTGGAATAGAGATGTGGTAGTTGTTGAGAATCCTCTCTTCACCTACATAGATTTTACATTAAAATTTTAATGAAATAAAAAATTGTCCTTTGCGTATTTTATCTATTTAGTGTTACAATAAGTAGAACAAATGTGTTTTTTCTTTTGAAAATAAGGATTTTTCAGAGTAACTGTTGTTCAGGCATTTGTGAACAATAAGCAAGAAAATTGAAAAGTTATCTTGAGTTTATTTTAAACAACTTCCAGTGTTCTCAGACGATTTTAGAGACTTCCTGCTGTTGACAGTCCATTAAATTTTTCACTGTAGAAGTGTAAAAATAACACAACTTAACCCTGTGAGGTTTTAGATGGTTTGCTACACAAACATAAAGCAAATATAAATGTTGACATTTAGTCCAGGCCACCCAGTTCTATAGTGATACTGTACAACATTTAGATATAGAGAAAGACAGATGCACTATGAGTTTAAATGGATTCTTAAAAAGAAAAACAATAACAGACTTGTTTGTAACTCCACTCAACTGTGAAATTAAGAGTAAGCACTCTAATGAAGGAGTTTTGTTTCCAAATTTAGATTATGGCTACAACATGTTTACCACAATGACTCCCTTCATCAACATCAGTTCTACCCAAAAAAAACTAAACTTTCAACATAACACAATTTACCAGAACAGATGAGGATAGCCTTTGAAAGCTTTTTAATTACTTCTTGGGGTGTTATGTTTTACCTGCCATTTGCAAAAAATAAAATTAATCTGAGAAAAAATATATCCAGAGAAACTACTAGCGACTGTTTATATAGCGCCAGTCACAGCAGCCTTGTAGTATAAAGTGCCTCAAGGCACTTGATGCTCCAAGGTAAAGACCCTGCAGTATTCTGGAGAAAACCCCAAAAATCAGATGACCCGATGAGCTGACATTTTGCAATGGCAGGAAGAAAAACTCTCATTTAAGAGGAAGAAACCTCCTTCAGAACTGGGATCAGGGAATGACAGACATCTGTTACGACTGTTTGGGTGATGAGGGGAAAGAGAAACGGAGAAAAAAAGAGAGAGCATAGGGAGACAGGGCAAAAAAATAGACTAATTAAGAGAGAAGATAAAATTTAATGACATGATGCAATGGTGTATAAACAGTTCGGGGTTGAAAAGAGGTGAGTGGAGATGTCACGGTTCTGGGTCATTTTGACCGAGCATTTTGAGTTTTTTATGTTTTGGTTTATTTTCTGATGCTCTTGTGCTTTGTTGATTATTATTAGAATTCTATGTTTCTGTTTATTCGTGTTCAGGGATTAGTTCTTAGGTTTTGTGTATCATGTTTAGTGTAGGTTCAGTTCTGTGTCTAGTCTGCATCTTTGTGTAGTGGTTCTTGTTTCCTGTTTTATTGTGAAGGTCTGTGTCTCATGTGAGTGTATTCAGTTTACCTCCCTTGTCTTGTCTTGTTAATTACTTCCAGCTGTGTTTCCCACCTGTGTGTAATCTCCCTGTGTTCTTCTGCGTGTATTTAAGTCGTGTCTTCTTACGTTGTAGTCGCTGGTCCGTCTGTTAATCTCCTGTGGATCCATTGTGTGTGTTCCCTGCCGTCCGTCTTCGTATGCCTCCATTTATCCTCCGTGCTCAGGTTTGCTGTTCAGTAGTTTAGTTTGCCCCAGTATAGTTTAGCTTTTGTTCGGTTTTGCCGTTTTTCACCTTGTACTTTATTTTCAATAAACCTCCTTCACATCTCAGCGAGTGTCTGCATTTGGATCCTTCTTTATTTTTCCCCACACAGCTCCTCCCACTCGCCATGACAGGAGAAGACTTGCTCAGTGCATCACATGAAGTCCTCCGGCAGTCTGAGCCTACAGCAGCCTAACAAAGGGACGATTCAGGATCACCTGATCCTGCCTTAACTATCATAAAGCGAAGTTTAGACTCTAATCTTAAAACTAGAAATGGTGTCTGTCTTCTGAATGCAAGCTGGGAGCTGAGTTTATTCTCTAACAAAGACTTATACAGACGTCTTTAATATATCTAATTCAAAGACATCCAAGGTGGGTTTTTTTTCCTTACGTAAAAGCAACATAGAAATGGGAAACACGCTGAGAATGAATATCAATTCATTCTCTGTCCATTTCACAAAATGACCTAAAATGTCTTGGAGACAAATTGACAATTTGTCTCCACATCCAATGCCGACAGATAATGACGGTGGCCATTACATAATCTCACTTTGTGCCACGTGTTCAGTTGCACGTAGCAGCGCTTTTTCCATCAGTATATGTTTATCATGTGTTCTCATCTAAAAGTTGCTCTTTGGAAATTAAAAAAAAATGGCCCATACATATTTTGGAGTCCTGAGGCTGATCCAGGACTTGCTGGAAAGATTATATATCTCATCTGACCTGGGACATAAGAAAAAGGAAGTCTGGAATACCCTGATTTGCTTGTTGCCACCAAGTCCCGATCATTGTAGGAAATGGATTTATTGGAATACTGGAAAAAAAACATCAGGGTAGCAAAATAACTGAGACATAAGAAGGTAAGGAAGAAAACAAAGCTTCGGGGATTTAAAAGGGCACCCAGTTAAGTTTTAGACCACTGGTTGCACCTGGTGTCACATTATTCCAGTTTATCATTATGGTGCTTTATTTTTAGGTAGTGCTTATGTGCCAAGAAAGAGCACTACGTGTGCAAAAACAGAGGCAACTGCTCACTCGTAAAACTGCTTACTGGGAAAATTGGCTTTGCAGGTGTATTTTAATAAGAAAGTACATTAATCATGTGTGTTAAAACCTTAAGTATACAAAATTTAATTTTGATAAATAGTAATGCATTTAAGTAAGCCTTTTTTTCTTTGCAAAGAAATTTGCTACGTGGTAACTTTAACAAAACAAAAAAAAGTTGTCATTTTGAGAAATCTGGTGACCAGCTCTGGACAAATAACCACATTAAAATCCAGTTAAGTCATACCACTTTAGCCACACGCAATTTAGTCCCCACAGTCACAGTTAGGCTAATTTCATGCTCCTGTGATTGTACAAAGTTGTGAAATGGTTTAACACGTGCAACAAAACCTCCAGTGAGATGACCATAATTACAAATCCAAAACAAGCCTGTCCCCACCTGTATCATATCTCCACCATAAGCTCCAATGAGCAATTCACGAACATCATGGAGAAAGGTTGCACAGACAAACAGTAACGCTGCATGAAAATAAATTAACTGTCATGTACTTATGTTAATTAACTACCAAAAGGGTACCCACAACACACAGCACAATAAACCTGCCCCACAGTGCTCCTGGCCGTGTAGTGGCCTGGGGAGTCCTTCCACTTCATAGTGTAAAGGTCATCCTGTCTCAGTCTCTCTGGGTGCAGTCACGCTGAAAAGGAAATGTCCCTGCATGATGTGACAATTAATCTGACAGCTGTTAACAAGGTTAATACATCATATGTGTGTGCATTCTTTCAGAAGGACCTCTCGTCTTCATCTTCTTTCTTCTTCCACTTCTACCTTCAGAGCATTTGCTGGTCTGGAGCTGCTCACCTACCTTTTCAAAGTCAATTATTTTGTTCATCAGAATGCAACGACGTGAGTTATTTTTTCCAGCTCCTTGTCGCAACATTCTCTCAAGATGTCTCTTTCACTAAACTTAATTGGAAGCGTAAATGCTTTTTAAGATGGCAGCACACTGTCAGAAAATTGGCAAACTCCAGTTTAGTGCTAAAGTGTCCATGAGTGTCTTTGCGTGTCTGTCGGGACAGCTATTTGACTGTCTGTGAGCGTCCAAACCTTTGACCTGCCAGTTCATACTTTTGTTTACCTCCCTTGACAAGATATCAGATTGAGTCTTACTTAGAAGGCGAAAAACAGTGTGAATAAAAATATTATATTATTTCAACGCCAGACAACATAGAGGAGTGCTTTGTTTTGCATCAGAATTAAAACAACTGTTGCCTTTTATTTTGATGAGAATGACTTTGACGATTCAAGTCTAGTGCACATAGGAAGAGAGAACAAATGAGCAAGGAGACAAACAGCCCAGCACAGTCAGTCCACAGGGGCGTTAGTAAAGCATATTGGTTTCTCTTATAGAATCTCAAACAGAGTTTGGGATGATTGGGAAAACTATCATTTGACTCTAGTTAAAGCAATGGCAAGTCCTCAAAACTAAAGTTTAATTCCGGGAGAAATTATACAACTTAAATTATTATTATTATTTTTAATCTTTGTATTATCATCATAATTGCTATGATTGTGGCTGTGCTTGATAAAAGATAATGATAAGTTTTCACATACCACCTCTGTTGTGCAGGTTAGAAATTTATACAGGTGTTTGTGGCTTCCAAATACACTTATCTTTTTGTCTGTACAAAGACCACAAAGGGATAAATGTGTTCATTACAGAGTAGTGTCTAGCACCACCTAACTCGGTTTCAAGCAATCCAGGAAAGATATCATATAGCTTGTTCCCACATATGCAGTAGTTCACTCCATAAACTGTAAACTGACAATGAAAACTGTGCATTTTGAAGGAAAAACCCGAGAACAGATGATAAAGAGAAAACATATTCATGACACAGATCTATTGCAAAATAGTAAAAGTAAACCCCTGAAGTGAATAGGACAAAATATTTTAACTCTAAAAGACATTACTGTGCAAAGGTCTTCAGCCACCCCTCATTCTATACTTGTGAAATATATTATGTGAAATAAGTACAGCCATTTATTAAAACATAAAAATAACAATTGAAATTCAGTATATAAGTAATAATGACCGAGAATATATACCCATATATTTGGCATGACTATCTTTATTCTTCAACACAGACAAAACTTTCTTAGACTAGTGTTCTTGTTCTTTCTCTAAGGAGCCTTCAGTTATACTTCTCCAGACTTCTAGAAGGTAACTCAGTGTCAATGTGTATGCCTAGAGACTCTAAAGAAAGGCCCAATAAAAAAGAAGTTAACATGTCTCAAGCTTTTATTGAACACAATGAGTGAAACATTTCTGGAAGGGACACTAGTTTGCTTGTGTGTTTGCTTGGAGGTCACAGGGGGGAGGGCAGGTAGGTGTTCTACTGAAGGTTTCCAATGAGAATGAACCAGTTCAGGTAGCATCTCCACCCAAATGTGGGACCATGCCTGCCCAAGCTAGCCTCAGACAGAAGTTACAGAAGCAGTGCAACTGAAGATCTATCTTGGATGTTCCCTGCCTTTTGTTCTGTTTTCTGTCAAGATGACACACTGCTTCATTAATGTTGATGGCCGGGGGACACCAATTCATGACTGATAGTGTGTGTTTGTTTGTGATCAAACTGGGATGATAGCCAGCTGCAGACCATTTCTGGGGCTTCAGTGAACAGTAGATGGATCAACTGAGGGGCCAGATGCATCTCTTCGGTCCTGTCGTTCATTTCTTAAGGTCATGACTTTCAGATACTGTTCATCTGCAGTAGATTGGGCTTTTTAGGCTTGCCACTTTTGCCTTTGTCCCCCCACTATGACCAGTTTCCTCATATTTTTTAAGATCACATAATTATTGTTATTATTTTATTTCATTTTGAAATATATTGTATTTTTATAACAGGTTGCTGGTAACAAAGCACCTAAAAATACAGTTACAAATTAGTTATTTGAAGAAAATGGTCAGGTACAAAGATTGAACTGATAATGAGTAAAGAAACAATTTCCTAAAAATAAAGGGAAAAAAGATGTGACTAAATGCTGCAAAAAAAAGAGTTTGAAATTTGTACTGATTCTAATATCAGCTGCATTTTTTAAACTTCCCTGTTCAGTGTATGAGTACAGTTACACAGTATAGACACGCTCTCTAAAGCTCTACCACATAAGAATAAAATAAGCATCCCACTGTTCTATAACTGTGTCTCGTTATAAAAAGAACATCCTCTTGTTATAATGAGTTGCTTTTATCACAAGACTATAAGCACTGGATCTCATAAGCCAGTGCTGAATGTTAGAAGAACAAAGATAGCGGAACATGCTGTCCCGTAAAGAATAGTGCAGCTCTCAAATTTCACTTTGCTCCTCTCTCTGATAGTCATTTGTAGTATCTGCATACAAATGACAATCCCATTAAAATTATATTGCTCAGAGAGAGCACAGTTTCTTTGTGTGCTAGGTCTGAAAGGGAGAAAAACCTGACTTGTTAATTAGTGTTCTCTTTCTGATTTGTGTTGAATTGTAATTGAACCTCATGGTAGAACTATAAAATGCAGCACACCATATGGGGGAAATGTGCCAGTCAGGCTTGTTGCCTGACTTAGTTGTTCCTTAAAAAAATCTGAATCTGTTAAAGTTAATTTAGCAAATACTTTTCATATGTTAACCTAAAGGGAAATGTTTCAACTCTACTGGAACACACCCATAAACTCAAAGACAGTCAACTAGCTTGAAAACAGCGCAGTCAAAGCAGACGCCACTATCCAGCCACTTTAATTTATATAGCACCATTTCACAACAACAGGTAACGCAAGCCACTTTGTATCACAAGGTAAAGAGCCTACGACATTAGAGAGAAAGCCCCACCAATCAGATTTTCCCTCATGAGAAGGACCTGGCGACAGTGGGAAGAAAGAACTCCCTTTTAATAGGAAGAGGCCAACCTCTGGTAAAACAAAGCTCAGTGAGGGGCAGCCATCTGCTGTGATTAGTTGGCGGTAAGGGGATAGAGAAAAAGGGGATATTTTATTCTTTATTATTCCTTTATTACTTTTTAGCACAACAGCTGCCAATTACCTTGTGTTATACTGAAGAGAAGGGAAGCATCACTATAACCAGCATCTCCAAAACTGGTCAACTCACACAAAATACAATTTAAAAATAATCTGGATGGATGAACATCACTACAGACCAGACGGAAATGTGTAAATTAGATTCAGGGGGTGTACTGTCTCTTTAATACCTTGTGTCATAATAGATGGTTACTCTGGTTAGAGTGCAGTGTGGTGTAAGTTGTTGTTTTTTTTAAAAAATGGTGACATAGATTCAACAGATTCAACAAATCTGCATGTTTTTTTTTACTATTCTATTTTTTGATGGGCAAATAACTGCTATTTTCTCTTACACCTTCTTAATAAAATCTATCTTGTAATGTAAAGTATGCACAGTTGGAAATGTTGGTCAAGCTTGCATTAGAAAGTCTTCTAATACACTTCTCATGTGATTGTAGGAGTGCGATCTCTAGTTTACAGGCTTGCCTTGTTCCCTGCTAATCTGAATATGTGAAAGTTTTTTAAGTCCTCTGCAAAAATCCCAACCCCACCAGAAACTATAAAAACTACCATAGGTCACTGAATTTGTAGCAGAAAAAGTGGTAATTTGGGTAAGATTTCATACAAAACGCCAGTTAACCTTCTGCTGTAGATCGTAAAATCTAAATGGTAAGACTTAGATGGTGCTGAAGGGTGATGGGTCTCAGTGTAGCTGTAGAAGTGTCAAAAATAAGGATGCTCTGCAGAGTGACTACTATAACATGTCAGTAAGCCTGCCTTCTGTCTCAACAAGGTGATGTGGATCCGTCATCTTGGAGAGAATGAAGCCATTGAGGTTGATACAATTAATGCATTGGTTGACATTTCACTGAGTGACCCAGCCCACACACATACATTTTCAGCCTTTAAAACATGCACAATGGTGGAAAAAAAGCATTTCCTGTAGTGATTTTACTAAACCCATATTCTAAGGCTGTTATTGGCAGACACAGGCAATGTGAAAAGGCTTTCAAGAATATTATTCATTTTGACTTATTTGATATAATCCTTCCACCTCAAGCTGTAGATTTGTAAATGTAACCCATTTATGGTAATGAGCATTAAATCCCCTTACAGTTATGTGTGCATACTCCATTTATTTTTGATTAAAATATCCCACATAATTTCTGCCTACTTCTTGACAAAATGGTAATTAAAGAATACAATTCCTTTTATAAAGGAAATTAATTCAGTCTATAGTTTTTGTGTATTGCCACAGAAACACACAAACGAGCTACCGCCACGTATTGGAGTGGACCTCAGCTGCGTGAGGCAGGAATAGGTATCCTATGACTATATTATAGAAAGTTCATTCTATTTAACACAAAAATAGGGCAGGGAACTGAAAAAGCTGTGTTTTGTTTTCGTCTTGAAATATACTGTACATCCAGTCACATAGGGCATTTTTGTAATTTATTACATAGAGGAGATGTGGATTTTGGGGCAATAAATATTTCCTAACACAAGAGGTGGCTGTGAAACTGGATCCAACAAAAAAAAAAAAAAGAGAGAGAGAGAGAGAGAGAGAGAGAGAGAGAGAGAGAGAGAGAGAGAAAAAAAAAATCACAGCCTCCTTTTCAATGTTGCTGCATGTTGCACACATCCTATAAATAATGTACTAACAAATATTGATTAATGTACCTCAAGAAGAACCACAAGGCCCAAAAGCCCCGATGTTTTGAGCTCTGCCTCTGACTGAATGTTTATGGCCTGAGGCGATGTGTGGTCCTTGCACTGTACTTTACTAATGGGGATTTCATTCTGGGCAATGAATTATGATTCTGCTTAGCTTCATTTCTTATTTAATTTGCAAATCTACCAACTGCAAATGCATCAGCATGTAAATGAATCCAGGCTACCATGGAATCAAACTTGAAAATGCGTGTTTTTGTTGAGTATCTGGCCAAAATAGACCCCTCTCATGTCAAAAGGTTGGTATGACTGATAGTTCTTGTTCCAGATATTCATGAAGGTCGTGCCTCACAAGTGTCTTTGAGATGCGACAGCATGGTGGATAATATCACGATCCAGAAACCTGCGAGTGCATTATAGTAAACATGACAGTATCTCCACTGTTTATGGTCACATATGCGTAAATCATGTGGAGTGAGGCATAAGCCGTATATTTTCCACAGCAGGCATTAAAAGTTGTGCACCATTAATTAAAGTGGGAAAAAAGGGGTGATTTTGAGCCAAATGACTGGTAATAACCTCATGTCAATAGCAATGTCATGCATTAGTCATAGTTTATTATAGAGTGTGGTATTGGATTAGAAGGAATTAGACTGGCTGTGGTTTAATTGGTCCATTTTCTTGTCACCCGTGCTCTGCCCACATGTTGGAAGCTATCTGGATCTATTTACTGCCTAATTCTTAAATCCGACCTGTGCATCTTAGTGAATCACCTAGTTTACAGTGAATTAGGTCATGAGCACCCCCAGGCATTGATAATTATGGTGTGACATGCCCTGCACAGCAACACGCTGACCGTCACTTTTACTTTATAGGCCCAACAACCAATATGCTATGACACTGTTGACATATCACACCAAATGAAGAAAAAAAAAGAAAAAGGGGAAAAACACAGTGTTTTACAGTATTCTTCCAAAACGACTCAAGAGGCTCTGATGGCCAAATGGAAGAAGAGGTGAAAACACTCTGCGATAAAGGTGCTAGAATTTGCTCTAAGGAAAGTTTGATCACCGTTCTTAGACACCCAATATATCCTTTAGACACTGTAAAGGATTTTCACTGTGCCTCCCAAAGGCTTGGATGTTATCTGAAAAGTGAATTACATTAGACAGTGCTTAAGGTGGAAACAGTGCACCAACCACAGTTGTGATGAATGAATGGTGACAGTTGTCTGTGTGTTGCATGAACTTGTACTGAATTTCGTCTGACAACTGCAGTCAGACACTAATGCATCAATAACACATTATTACTTTCCTGTCTGGCACAATCAGCAATAACCTACATTTCTCAGGTGTATTTATTCAACAAATGAGAGAAAGAGAGAGAGAGAGTGGGTGTCTGCAGGATGTCATGTAGGTACGATAAATCCAAATAGCATGAAAACCAATCTTAAGAGTCACCTGTTTGTCTACTTGGCTTCTTGATCTTAAAAAGCACGAGTAAACGGCTAAAAATATAGAATTAATCCATGCAGTGTCTCTCTCAATATCATACTTAAACAGGAAGTACTACAGACATCAACTACACGATGAAGGCAACCCAGTTTCGGCTCCATGTACAGTCTTTATACAGCTGTTTGCCCCAAATATGCTATACTCAGTCAGTTTCAGGACCATGGACAGGGCTTAGAGACATTAAAAGAGTATAATTTCAAAACGCATTCATCTTAATGTACCACTTTAGGACCATAGACAGAGATGAATTATATTAAGGACGCTGCTGAATCTAATATCACTCATTCATTCACTCTGTCTATATATACCCTGTAGTCACTCAGAAGCCATCATTTGTGTCCGAATGTGCAATGCTTCACTATCCAGTTGACTATCCAAGAAAATATATACATTTTTAAAAATGATGCGAGATAATGGATTTGATTAGGATTTGTTCAAATTCTGTGTTTAATTTAAAAGTTAAAACCAACAATGAATTTCAGTTTCCGTTTCGGTGCAGCAGACATTTTTTTATTTTTCCTCAATATGTACTTGCTTTCAGCAACAGCAACATGGCTGCGTATTATTGAGACCATAGCCACAAATCATGTACTCTGTTTAGAAGACTTTCCATCATACACTGTGTCTATCTAAGAATTTCTTACTCTATATAGGGAGTGTGGTAAAACTGCTGTGCTGAGCTAAAAAAGCAGTATACAATCCATACTCTGTAACAAAGACCTGCTTTATTTTTTTAATATGGTTGGTGATGGTGTTGTGTGTTTGACAGTTGTCTTAGTCACAGTTCACGAGCATAGGCAGTCTAAACCAGGCTTTAGGCTACATAATGTATAAGATGACAAAATCATTGGAACGAGTACAAACACCATTGTTTTGCTTCAGTATTTCTTTTGTGCTTAAGTTTCAGCAACACACACAAACACACACACACACACACACACACACACACGGCTTGGAAAAAGGCTCGTCTATCATTTCTTTGTCCAAGAAGCGTTCCCTTTCTTATTTTCAATCACACAACCAGGGGTGTGCAATACTGAATGCACAGTTAAGGCTCTGTGCCATACTATACTTTAGTTGCATGCGTGATAAATTATACTTGCTATAATAAAGAAAAATTAATCTTGGTCACACGTGTTTTACCCCAATTCTCCAAAACGTAGAAACATCTATTTATCTATAGTAGTGCACAGCTGAAGATAATAAATGCTTTAAATTGGCTTAATATCTACAACACTCAAAGTTCCAGCACCGTGGACGGGTCTTGGTGATATTACAGTTCAAGTATAATGCATTATTTTTGTTTGCCGGTCCCGGGTGTATTACATCGTGCTGAGAACCAGGGACACATCTGCTCTCGCCAATTTCAGCACCATGGTCAGCGCTGGTTTCCCGTTAACGGTGTGTTGTTCGGTGTGCTGCACTTTCACAGTTTAAGCTCTGAGAACAGGGCTGCATGCTATTGCGATGCAGCTTTACGTTGACCCCCACCCCCCTCGCTGTAATAACACACACCCCTGTTCATTCTCCCCCAGTAAGAAAAACCGTGCTCTTTATCCCAGCCAGTGCTTGCAGTGAATGAAATGAAAGCATGCCTGGATCGTGACGTGGCGCTGACACCGCGTGAGCTCTGCATCTTTAAAACAGAAGGACAAAAAGCAGAAAAAAAGAAACCGAAAGAAAAACAGACAAGCTGCTCAGTCATAACTGTGGGATGATAAGGACTACCTCTTTTTACTTTTGGAGAGAGTCGAGCCGTTAGGAGAGCATTCAGCATCAGCTGTTCAACACTGGTCTCTCATTGCTGGAAGTCGGGGCTGAATCAGTCACATGACAGAACTGGAGGCAGAGATCTAGAGAAAAGGCACAGCATTTCGGCTAGCACCGCCATACTGTATTTTGAGCCATATCACATTTTTATTGCAACATTTTACTCCCGCTCGGTGAGTACATTTCCAATGGCTTTTTTGTAAGCATTTTTTGTCTTTTTAATTGCCCCCCCTTTTTTTGTTATTTTTCCTCCTTTTGCTGATGGTTGAATTGAGCATTGACATGGTGGTTTTGAGCGTTTTTCCACATCCAGGCTTCAAGTTTTTAGCATGCAGTTATTCTGATCGAGAGTGCCAAGAGGGTAAACGGGTGCGTTATCGGGATTGAGAAAGCCTTTACTTGCTTGCAGTTTTGTTTCGAGGGTCGAAACCAAGCAGGTTTTGTCAGTATTGAGATTTTTCGAACATTTATTGGTGGTTTTGAAACATTTTTAATTTTTTTCTCTTTTTTTTTCTTTTTTGTTTCTGTCGACTTTTGCTGTTGCTATGCTTTGGTTTGCATTTTGCAGTGTTGTTTGTTGCCTTCGAGTTTTGTGATTTTGATGTCTCGGTGAAATCACCACCGATCCGATCCTTGCTTTTACTTTGCTCCTCTTTTCTTTATGGAAAAAAAGAGGGGGAATCATTTTTAAAGCCCGATGACATTTTAACGTGCTACTTTTCTTGCAGCTGAGCTCACAGGTTTGTGGTTTTTGTTTTTGGTTTTTTGTGTTCCTCTCTTTTTCCGATTTCATTATACTTTTGCTGGTGGCAGTGTCAAGTATTTTTTGGATGTTATTTTTTTGACTAGATGATGCTGGGTGGACGAGGGGAGTTTTGATTCTTGGGGGAGTTCAATGCGTTCTTGTTTTCAACGAGGATGAACAGACATTTTCCCTCTTGCAGGTATATAACGTGAGCGGATGAGTGACACGCTTCTGTATTTACAATAAAGAATGAGGTGACAGAAATATGCACCTGTGGCTGACGTGTTATTTTGTAAGGGCTGCTCAAATTGTTGATTAGAAAAGGCATTCTTCATCAATGTTACCTGAAGGTTACCTGCTGTGATCGATCTGTACCTAATGCTTTATAAAATAAAATACAAAAAAAATCTAATGTCGTGGTCAATAATTCAAGAACACGGATTGGAAATCACACGCAGTTCGTTCGAACAGTGTTTTCTTTGTCGTGAGTTCAACAGTCTTCACGCCGTTCAAGCTGAAGACTAAATGTAAGTAGATACAGCCAAGGACGGATAGACTGCAATAAATGCAAGTATCGAAAGTCTATCCATATATCGATTTGGAGGAGCGGAAATAACAAAATTCCTTTACTGCAGCAGACGCTTCTTTAAACTGCAGCTGGCTACCAACTTGAGGGAAATAATTAGGTTACATTTTCCATTGCAGTATGTCATGGGCAAATATCTTCCCACACTTAAGTGCCCCTCTTAGTCCTTCACAAACTCAAATCCGCTTTTTGTGGGCCTGGATGCATAAATACTTTTTTTCTAATCTGATTTTGCAGGAAATGAACTAAAAGAGGACTTAGAGTGAAATAATCCTTTCAAGAGGCAGTTTAACCTCAGATTATTAGTGCTGCAGGAAATGCAAAAATAAAAGCGAAAACAGATATCATGGAGTCTTAGAAAAGAGCAAGGCTTGCAATCAGTTATTCGAATTATTTGCTCTGTGTGTGTGTGTGTGTGGGGGGGGGGGGGGGGGGGGTTCATAGCCAAAAAGTCATGGTACTCAGCAGAAATCCACCATCTCTACTTGACTTACTCTTCACTTTTTCCCGGGCTGATCTAAATCATTTCTGCCTTTGGAGTTTCCATTTTTAAAGAAAGGAGTCAAGCTTGTGCATCAGATCTCATCAGTTTGCTCCATTTAACTCATATGTGTTCAGTTTAACAGAACAGAGGTTTCGTCGGCATAATACTGCAGGCCAATAAAACACAGGGGAGTGGACCATTAAGTCTGAGTGTAGACTGTTAAGTCCCGGTGTCATTAAACAGGCTTGCATAGTTGATCAGAATCCAAATAATTTAATGTGGTGAAATGAAACATTAATAACTACTGGATGAAAAACGCAGTTGGTAAACTAGGATTGTTAATAAGGCAAACTGACTAGAGCAATTAAGATTAAACATGTTGCAGAGAATTGAAAGGCTGTTATTAAGTATTGATTTCTCTGTCTTCAGTTAGATCTATGCAGACCATAAAGGAGATGTAGATAAAGAGCATGAGGAGATTTTAATGGGGTCCAATTTGTGAGCCAATTTAGAAACGGCTTTAAGAGTCTAGGAAGAGAGTAAGTGTTTGCTTGTAGACACATAGTAAATATATTATAGGCTATGGTGTTGGAGTAGGTGTGGATTTGCCACCGAGTCTGTCAGTGACTGAAAAAGAAGAATTACAATTGAATCCAACAATTAGATTCAGATACAAGTAATCAGTGTACCGTCAGTTCTTGCACTGCAGCCACAATTTAATTACATTTTCCTTCAAAAATTTCTAAAAGTCACTGAAATCATTTAAGCCATGAGCACATTAAACTCTTACACCGAGTAATTCGGTGAAAGAATGACTTTAATTTTCAAGGCCTGTATTTTAGCCTGAAGCCAGGGCATTTCACATGTGTCTAGATAATATTTTCAGTAACTTCTTCAAGGTGTCACACTGTCCTCCAGTTTATCTATGCAGAATTACACACAATTTTTAGCTGCATAAAATAGCTGTCTTTTGTAAACGTTCCAAAGAAATTGTCTTCATTATCTTCGGTGCACAAAGGTTTTAATCAGCCCACTCCCATCAGCCCACTCCCTTAAAATCAATCCATCTGTTGGCTTTCAAACCTCAAACCACAACATCACAAGACATCAACATGTCTTCACGCCCTGAGTTGAGAGTTGTTTCTGCCACACCGCCACAGTGTGAGCTCCACAGACATCTCTCCTGCTAAGCATTATGATAGTTTCTATTACGTCCTGCAGTGTTGTGTCTGCGCTCCAGGCAGGTTTTCTGTTATCTGGGCCAAGCCAGAACCGCACAGGAGTCTCACAGAGAAGTATGATAGCTCATGTGTGGTTATATCTCTGCTACCATGAATAAAACATCACGCAAGAGTCAGCTATGTGCACTAAGCATGTGCTTAACTAGAAGATGCATGAAAGTGAATGCAGGTTTGGTGGTGGTGGTGGTGGTGGTGGTGTGTGTGTGTGTGTGCAGATATATGTTGCTTTAGTATCATCTTTCAAAAGAAGAAACAATAAGCAACATTAAAGGAGGACAAAACCTGAGCAGACTGAGACGTTTTATGTTTTGCCCTTTAAAGTGTTGAAAAGGGACCATGAAACAAGTTTTATCATTTTCAAGAAGCAGCAGTAGCTCTTTACTTAAATTATGTTTTTTTAACCATAAAGGCACTCATATAGTATGACTTGCCACTGTCTGAAAATATGGCAGCTACAAAGCTGGTCTGAATTTTGCTCTCATCTTAACAATTTTTTTTGCCAGTCAGTGAAGCTCTCAATTAATCTCTGCATTGTTTTAATTGAATTTCCACATGTCATTACTCACATAGGAAAGAGTTTGGTTGCTGTTTTCCATCTTTATAAATCAATCTAGAAAATGAGCCTGACAGAAATAGTTATTGTCTTTCTGATAATTATTGTACTATAACAATAAATAATGATTTGCTCCATTCAAGTAGATACAAAAAATCCCGTTTCTCCTTCTTGACTAATAAGCATACGGCAAAGAGCACCACTCCTTACCGCATTAGTGTAATGTTATTTTGACAGAGTGATTAAGTGTGAGCAATACCTTAATTCTTCTTAGGCTTTACCACAAAGAAGAAAGGCCAGTTTTTATGTTACCTGAAAGAAAAAATGTCTGCAAGGCAAACTTGTGCAAGTCACAAGTTAGATTTTTTTTAGTAATCGCATGGTTGTAAAGGCAACTCGCAGAAGTGCATCCATATTATCAATTCAAAGCGTCTTTCATCTGCATTTTGGCAGCTAGTCAACCATATCAACATAACATGAAGTACCAAAGTAAAAAGAGTGTTTTACGATGTGTTTTATTTCTCTCAACAAGGCATTCGCTTCCTTCTCCCCTCCTTTTAACAGGTAAACAGCTTACCTTTGCCATGACTCATTCTACTGAGACTACTGTTAAGTACTTTACTGTCCTTTTCTGAGCTGTTAATTTGATAAGTGAGGGGATCTTGCACTTCATAGTCTGGGCAATTAAACCCATATCTGAAGAATAGGGTCAGGCTGAATGACTTTCTAGTGTCTATTATGGGAACCATCTGAGTTACTGTGCATCACTGAAATCAGACTTCTGCACCGACATGCTGAGACCTGATTGTAACTTTAAAATTTCGTATGAAAGCAAAGTTTTGTTTTAGTTACGTGCAACTGACATTCGGTCTTGAGGGCGTGCGCTCTTTTAACTTGATGCTTATGAAGACAATGGGATCAGTCACAAAACAGTGATTATTTTTTTCCTTTGATTAAATACACGAAACTAGACCTAGACTGAGACTTGGGATGTGTTTTGGATTTGTAAAGCGAATTGAATTTTTCTATTTTTAGGGAGGAAATAAGTTTAGAGCTGTGGGATTAGGACAAACCTCACAAAAGGACATGGAGCTAAGATGGTGTAAAGGTCAGTGTTTGGAAGATCCGCTCATGAGGAAAGTACAGTTTATACTGCTTTCCCAGCGCTGTCCAGTTGTTGATCCAGCCTACATGATAGCTTCCAGGTCACATGAGGTCAAGCTTAAAAATTCAGTACAATTTTCTAATTAGTATGTGTTAAATTCCATTCGGCAGGAGTATCACGTAAGAGCAAAACATTCAAAATTAGGCTTTAAATTAGATATGGATGAAGCATTGCTGCTTCTAATATACATAAGTATTATGTCTTTAGACGAAAATGTCACAGAGTTTCCTGCAGCAGCATCTTCTCCCCCACCCCCTCCTAATTAAACTGTAATTTCAGAAAATTGTTGGTCTCATTGTAGATACATAAGCCTGTTTCATCACACTTAACTTTTTGGCATTTTAATACATGTTTTTCACATCAGTGTGCCAAACATCATCATTAAAATTTAACCCTCAGGCAGAAGGATGACCGAGCCAAAGATGATTAGTCTGTGCTTCTTTTCTGGAAATAACGGAAGGTCTCAGTTTGGATACATATAGAATTATGGAAATGTGGCTGGAATATTTTGGCAGGACACGAAAAAAAAGAACAATACACATGACCTCAATCTGCACATACACAAATTTAGACATACATTTGTAAAGAAAGAGCAGGAGAAGGAATCTGATACATAAAGTTTTACCTATTTTTTGGTCCTTTTAAGAGCAGGCAGTTTAAGAGGAGAAAGATTTTAGCTTCTATTTCTTGCTTGTATGCATTTATTATACTTTCATTATGCAGAAATTCTTCTCTTCAGCCCTCCTGATAACCTTCTTCCCCTGATCGGGCTAGCCAATCCACATTAAGTTGAGTAGTATCAAACTAGAACAGTGGCACAGGAAAAGACAAGCTGATCAAATATTTAGAAAATTTTCTTTACCTCTCTGAAACATAAAAAAAAAGCAGAAAACACTGCATATTAAATAAACATAAGACTCTCCCGAAATGCCACTATAAAATATTAAAAGCAGCATTAAAAAGATAAACACAGAAATACCAGAGACTAAGGGCTCCCAGGTCAATTTATGGAGGTTAAAATCAAAATGCATAGTGAAATTCAAAGACTTGAGTTGCCATAGGCAACATCTAAGGCTCAACTAATTGATTTATCATTAGGATGCAAAAGCAAGTGCTTACTTGCAATCTAAAGATGACCTGGGCATGAAAATATTAAGCGTAGGAACATTATGCATGGGAAACATCTAATTGGGAAGAACTTTTTTTTCCTACTGTATAAGCATAAGTATCGCGAATACAAGCGGCGGAAATGAGCTTCCTCCGAAGGGTGGCTGGCCTCTCCCTTAGAGATAGGGTGAGAAGTTCGGCCATCCGGGAGGGGCTTAGAGTAGAGCAGCTGCTGCTCCACATCGAAAGGAGCCAGCTGAGGTGGTTCGGGCATCTGGCAAGGATGCCCCCTGGGCGCCTCCTGGGCGAGGTGTTCCAGGCATGTCCCACCGGGAGGAGGCCCCGGGGCAGACCCAGGACACGCTGGAGAGATTATATCTCTCGGCTGGCCTGGGAACGCCTTGGTATTCCCCCGGACAAGCTGGAGGAGGTGGCTGGGGAGAGGGAGGTCTGGACCTCTTTGCTTAGGCTGCTACCCCCGCGACCCGACCTCGGATAAGCGGATGAAGATGGATGGATGGATGGATGGATGGTATAAGCAGTGGAGCATTGCCCACGGCGATGAATTCAAAGAACTGCATAGTTTACTGGTAAGAGTGAATCTTGGAAAAGCTGTTTCAGTTAAGAGACGAGGTTATAAAGTTGACAACTTGATCCATGAGTTCTGGCATGTCTAAGTGACTGTGTGCTCTTTGATGCTGAGTGCGTGACAGAAAAATAAACAAATGAAAAGCAACAAAAAAAAAAAAGAGGCAGAGGAGTGGTATGAACCCTTCCAAAGCAGGTGGCAGAGCCCTCCAGATGCTGCAGAGAAGCAACGATGCAGATAATGTCTTGCCTAGATTACCTCAGGGACTCCGATTACAGTGGAGAGTCCTCATCTGGGTCAGCTCCGAGCTGGTTCTGCAGGGATCAGCTGTTCTCGCTGTTGTCCTGCTGGCCTCAGCTGTCTCTCACCTGCTTGTGACCAGTCACGGATGTATTGGCAGTCTAAACACAACAGAGTCGACATACATGATACGTTGCACTGTGCTGTACCTACACTGTCACGACAGGCTTATTTGCACTGAATATTATTTTGATAAGGTCTGCATGAAACTTGATCTAATTGAATTAATCAATTCACTGTTGTCATCTCTGGGAACTTTCAATTGTAAGGGAAAGATTTTACCATAACAGTGTAATAGTAGTAGAATAATAATAATAGTAGAATAGCTGGAAATAGGAGGGTGAAAAATCTCCCTCTTACAAAGAAGAA
The DNA here is from genome assembly GCF_057382275.1 of Copadichromis virginalis. NCBI lineage: Eukaryota > Metazoa > Chordata > Actinopteri > Cichliformes > Cichlidae > Copadichromis > Copadichromis virginalis. Next base: position 19,181,861 of record NC_140626.1, on the reverse strand, counting down.
ATCTCCAGGAGTGGGGATCTCAGGGACCAATTAGGGTAAGCAGAAAGTGAAGAGAGAAAAGAAGAGCATAGAGAGACAACAAAAAATGTAACGTATGCATGGATAAATTGGTGAACTGGCCTTCAGAGCACAATCCCTAGGGGCAAGCGGTCAGAGCTCTCCTGGGGCTAAAGTGTTGGTTTGAAGGAATTTTTCTTGGGATGTCAATCAAATAACTTTAAAGAGACTGAAAATGGACAAAAAATAATCGCAAATAACTGCAAAGAGGCATAAATCAACCATAAATAATCCAAAAAGACAGAAAGAAAATGCAAACCAACCTCAAAGAGACACAAAACAACCAAAGAGGAACAGAATTATAACAAAAAGACACAAACTGACCACGGAGACGCAAAACCACTACAAAGACAGACAAATTAACAGGAAAAAACAACCACAAATAACTCAAAGCATTCTGCATTTCTTTTGGATGTCTTCATCTTATGTTTTGAGGCACTGGGGGCCTTTTCGCATGCCTCAGGGCACATTGACAAGGGAGGGAGGGAGTTCCAAACAGGAGTCAGAGGTTTCAAATCTTTGAAGTTTAGATCCAAATATAGAATAGACAGCGAAAAACTGTGATCACTTTATACAACAGGCACTAAAGTGTAGAGAAAAATAAAATGATCATAAAGTGATTATACTTTTTCTGTGATTTGTTGCTCTGACGACAAATCTTCATCTTTGCTTTTGCAGCTTGTTTTTTAAATTTGGTCAGATACATTCAAAACTCTTGCACAGGGCGTAGCACAGCTCATACATTTAAACCATTTAATTTTTTTAATGTTTATCAAATTATTGGCTTATATATTCTAATATACTCATTTGTGTTTTTTGCAGACAATAATGAACAATGCATGTGTTTGGAAAAAAAAAAGGAATCTGTAGTTTTACATAAGTTGCTAATAGACTCTACAACCATCATATGTAGTTCAAGATTTTCAATTTAGAAATATAAATTTAAGGCTAGATAATTTTTAAGTGAGGCAATAATGTAGATCTACACAAGAGATGAAAGTCAGTTTTGAAAAATGGGTTGCAAATGCTCATGTACGGTTTACCCTTCAAATGTATGTATGCACAAATGTGTGTATGCCCTCTATAAGAGAAAGAATGTACACGGGAATTCCAGATAGATATTTTCAAGGAGATATAAACTGAAAAAGAGAAAAGAAAGAGAGATATTCCAACATAGAGGCATCTTGACTCACATAGTCGTGGGGATCATGACCTCAATTTTCAGTGTGTGCCACTAGGAAAGCACAGGTGCACTCAAGAAGAGATGGCTAGCTAGCTAGCTAGCTATTGAGTTTGTGTACCCCTGAGGGCAAAAACATGTCCACCGAGCAAACCTTTTATGTTTCTCTCAACAAACGGTTCAGTCAGAGGTATCAGGGGGGACTGCTGGTGATGGTGAAAATGTATGATTGCTCCACATTCAAAGTCTGATTCAGGCTGACAGATAATTCTTAACTGACAACAACACATGGACAGACTTGGGGCTTTTTACACGTAAGCACTCACATTGTTATTTAAATGATGTTAAGTTATGCAGAACTTTTACTAACTAGGAGAAACAAAAGGGAAAAAATGCAGAAATCAGCTTGGTTTCATTGCAAAGAATAGCTGTCATCGTGAGCCCCGCCCATGAGTGATAATCCCACGTGCACATGTCCCTGCAAATATGCATCCTGAACACAACTGCATCCTCTTCGGATTGAGGTTAACTAAAAAAAATAAAAAATAAAAAAACACACAAACACATCTGTCTTCCTAAAATGTTGCCCTATTCACTGATGGGTTTATGATTAAAAATAGAACTGCTGTCATTTAATTCCCCACTTAGCCACAAAAACAAAAAAAGCAATCATCTCCTGAAACATTAATGGCCCGTTGACATCTTGCAGCGAGCCACAGTCTATCAGGTGGCGTGTGTAAATAAGGCTTCATTCTTCATATTGATTTTCCCCCCAGGTTTTGACATCAGAGGAAATCAAGAAGCACATTGCTGTATGTTCTCTGCAATAACAGCAGTTATTATAGCCATTACTTCCTTTTCCATCCATTTTCTCTAATATACACCCAGCGCCTACATCCATCAGTGTGCAAAGATGTGGTTTGGATATTTGTCTTGATGGAAAGGTAAATGAAATCTTCAGTCGAATAGCCTGCTCTGGCATTATTAGTGGATATAAATGTGCTTACTTACAAATTCCGCTGTTTCGTAAGAGTAACACGATTCTCTGGATTATATTTACGTCCCATTTGCTGCCCAGTTAGTGTTTTACTGCACAGGAAACGATAGCATATAGCAATGTGGAAAAACCAAAAGAGAACACTTAAAGCCCCATCAAGAGACTTTAAAGTGCATTTGCATGTCCTGTAAGCCAGTGCTTCTCAACCTTTAAAGCAAAGTCTACTTGTGACACATCATCCATCCCTAATCAGCAAGATGCTTTAAAAATAATGCCTTGATTATACTCGGTTGTGAATACAGACATGGACAGCTGAAGACAGGATAACAGAATAGTCATTCTTGTTATAGTTTTTTGAAGTCTCCTTACCTGGGCCGCATGTGTAGTTGGTGCATTGTGATATAAATTCTTTGCAGACTGGTCCAAACAGTCAAAAAAGACAGGCAGGTATGTGGACTACTATTAAATTTACATTGCTGTGACCTGAGCGGACTCTAGCAGACTCTAGTGGACACGGTTTAAGTCATTCAAAAATTGTTTTAATCAAAGTTGATGCTGTCTGAATAACAGATAATAAAGAAATCAGGGATTTTAAGATCTATTTATTTTTAATTTTTTGTTGGGCAAGTGTATTTTCTTGGTTTGGTGCCCTGGATGCAGGGCTACCAGCACTAAATTCAGAATAACTGTCATAAACTACAGATATGTTTCCTTTTTTGTTCATAAGCACGGCCAGAAAACCCCACTCGTGAGGGCCTGTATAACATTTAAATTCTCTATAACACCGGGTCTGTCAGGGCTTGTCTGACAGACCCCATCGCCCCTGGCATTTTGCCCTGTACCAGCCCACCGCAATCGATAACATGCCACCCATGTTTGTGCTGCCCTGAATATGCATGCCGTCCAGGCCACCCTTTAAAAGCACTAAAGGTGTGTATTGAATAAGCGAAGACTAGGATTTAGATAAAGGAAACGTTTTTTGAAAGTGACTCTGCTAATACCTGTACAGTACTGAGAGAATTTTAAAAGAAGTAATGATCTGTCTGTAATAAACAGTTGATCAGATAATTGTTCTTTTCAGGTTGAAGTACAGTATGTTTCACTAACTCATAGCATTTCCTGCTTGGGTAAGTTCTTAAAAAGCAGGAAAAAAATAAAGTGAATAAACTGTCAACATAAAAGTAAAAAAAAAATGCGGGGGACTTGTTTGATAAATCCATAAAAAAGTGGTGCGATCATGTCAGAGAGGCGCAAAACAGTCACACTGACATGACAATGTATGTAAAGACAATGCACAAATAGTTGTTTAGGGAATAAATAAAGACAAGAATGTCTCAATTTTACTCCCCTATAATGTCCATCACTGCCACACAAAATCTTGCGTCCTAAGAGGTTTTTTCCATATCCCAAAACATCACTGGGAACAGCAAGCTGCCAGCTGGCCCACTGCTAATGCTGATAAATGGTGGTTAACAAAATTGTGGCATCCTTTTTACACTAGCAAGTGCTTACTAATTGTCTTAGCCACTTTGCACAGTGTGTTAGCTAGCATACTCTGACATCCACACAAACACATTATGACCAGAAAACTACTTATTTGCAAAAGTGGCAAGCTAGCCAAATTGAAGTTGTGGAGAGAGTGCATATTTGGTTGTACTGTTATGTAATTAACACAACTTTGCAAAAACCAGCCACTTCGTTCACCAATAGAGTTTAAGCTTAAATTTTCTGACACTCCAGACAAGTATCACCCTGCTAATCATCCTAATCTCATCTCTCCTGACATACAGTGTTGTTGATCCAGGCAGACAGCCCATTACCTTCTGCTTTACTTAACCCCCTCTAAGTTCTCCGTTTCTCTGTCCTTCTAACTGTGTACAGCACCACTGCCAGCACCTCCCTAGTCTTATCCATTTTGGCACTCTGACGTTTTTGTTGACAGCTGTGTTGGCCCGAAAAGTCACATTAGGCCCACTGGGGGAGTTCCAGTATGCCAGATGGCCAGTCAAGCACAGGTAAAAGGTGATAACAGAGAGTAAAAACAAGCCAGAATAATATTATGTCCTGTCCTTACTCCTCTGTCTTTCTTTTCTCTCTCCGCCTATCACAAATTGCAAATAGGTAAACTGTTTGACCGTATACTGGCTGTTCTAAGCTAGTAACAAACTGAATGTAGAATTATAGAAAAAAGAAAACAGCGTGTGCGTGACAAGTGGCTCGCTGCCACAACAGAAGCAGCGAGCAATGCAGATGCTTGCTGTTGAAAAATGGGTTAGGGTCTCGGGCCCTCAAACAGCAGGCTGCTTTTCTTAGTTTGTAATGCAGCCCTATCTTTTAGCATGGTTGTACTGTGGGAATACTGATCATTTAAATGGATAGCTTATCATCTTCTGAAATACTCTTGAAGTATGGGATGCAGACTTTGCTATTTTAGATTAAGATTATAAGTTCAGCAGAATGCCGGCTCATTTCTCCATCAAATATAGGACCATGGTTCTCAGCTAGCTGCCAGTTAGCATTCTTTAGCATAGTTAGCATAAATACTAAAAATAGGTGATAAGAGTCACTCTAAAGCACTAACTAATTATATCGTTTGAGAACTAGGGGTTTACTGGGTGTTTTTAGCTGGGCTAACTTATGTTTATTCAGGGGTTAAAATGAGTGGGAGTCCCAGAACCTTTCAGTTGCTCAGTAATGAAACCTAATCCAAATTTTCCAAAATTTTCCAAAATACATAATTTTATCAAGCAGCCTGGCTTTGCTTCCAGGTTAGGCCACAGAGAAATGAATATCACCCTTGGTCCCTTCCACATGTGCAGACGTCAGAAAAGTTGCCATGTTGTACTTCACTACCTACCGCTACAGTAAGCATAAACAAAGTTACCATTTCTGTGAATGGCAGATAATTTCAAACTCGACACACAAAACTGCATCTGTGCAGTTTGGATTATAGTCTGTCTGCTAGCTAAGTGTCCAGTCACTGTATTTCCTAAGAGGGGGAAAAATGTGTGAACGATCTAAAATAGACAGAACATTAAAGGAAAATGAGAGATAATGACTACTCGGCAAGTGACATTAGCTAGAGGGGGAAAACTTACATGTCATGTCCAAATAAATGTTACTTTATTATTAAAATATCAGATTCTGGATCTGCATGTAATAATTTGCTGAAGTTATTTGGTTATTTGTGAATTGTGTCTTTCACAACAAATTTAATTATATTTTTTGTTGGACTATTATACTAGTATGCAAATTCATGCTGAGCTAAGTAGCAGTATTATGGTACAATCTACAGTGCTGCATTGTGTTGCACTCGTGAAATAGTTCATATAACATACAACAATCTGACTGAAGAGCAGTAAACCTCTAAAGCAGCAGCATCTGGTCAAAGCCTGTCCATAAAGAAAATGGGACATCAATTTATTTTGTGACTTATTTCTAAGAGAGTCATTTCCCTGCACTGCACCCAATCTCAGTGCACTCAAGTAGCCAAATTCCACTTTATCCCCTGGGTGTTGTGATTTTGTGCTAAGCTAAGCGAAGTGTATGTGACAGACAAACATCAGCGGCATCAATCCTTTTTCTATTTAATGCAAAAAGAAAAATAAGAAGCAAATGTTGTTACCCCACAGAGATAACTCTTAATTTTAGAGTCCCCATGGAAGCGGGATTGCTTCTTGCAAAGTGGTGTCAACTAAAATCTTTCAGATCATTTCAAGTCAAACCTTTCTCCCAAAAAAAATCCAGTGAACCGGCAAGTCAGATATTTACTTACTGGATGTTACATGACATGATTATTAGGAAGTCACAATATTAGCTGAAGACTAAAATGCCTTCTGCACTATCTTTCAGTTTTACTCCAAAACTGACACAGCGGCTTTTCAAAATGTTTGTGACCAGATGGCTAAACTAGAAGAAAGATGTTTTGTGTATTATTTTATCATCCCCCCCCCATCCTTTTAGACCCATGGGGAGCTAACTGCAAGGAAAATCAATTTCTGTCATTCTCCAGCGAGTCTGCAGATGACAGTGAATAAATTTGTCGGGGGTAGATGCAAAGTTGTTGCAAGCCACAGGAACTCGACAGCTCTGTAATGCAGGTAGTTGCAGCTCCTGCTAAACTAGTTGAATGAAGTGGGACATCTGGATTTTGCATTATTTTTGCTATACTCTAAAGACACCTGTCAGTGACATCGTCAGGAAATACAAACATAATTAAGTAATCAAACAGACACATTACATATGTAAATTACATTAATTGCAGAAATGGGCTTAAAATATTCATTCAAATTAGCCCCATCATTTAGGCAGGGATCTCTTCCTGGTGAGTGTAATCATTGAACTAATTAGGTCAGTCAATGCAAGTTGAAACATTTCGAAAAGCAATTTCACTTTCCAATTAATTATAGGCTCAGAGATTGAAAGCAATATGGAAATCTGCGGAGCAATAGCAAGGATAGAAATAACCCTTCAGAAAATCATCATCATGAGACCAGACTTATAGAAACAGGCCGACAGACTGAGAAATTTCACTGTGCAGCTTGAGCTTGAACTGTTATTATTTTTCATGGTTTATGGGTCTGAATGTGTATTTGCCGAGATGACTTGTCTGTATGGATTTTGGAAGTATCTCAGCAAGACAATTCAGCGCTGTAGAGCTGAATAGCGTTAGATGAAAGTGGAACACTCATTCACCTTTCTAGTACAAAGCAAACCACTTTGGAGAGTTCATAACCGGCTGCAGAGTGTGTGGCTTTTTCAGAAACACACAAAACAAATATCCACCCTGGTCTGAACAGTTCCATCCAGCGGTCTTATTTGTTTTGTTATGGCACTTTTATTTAATTCAGAAGCAACAATATAATTGCACTCTATTCTAATTCTTTTTATAGTCCTGAGTGAAACAGCATTCATGGCAGCCATAAACACGAGGATTGCAGGGAATTGTTCTCCAATCTGCTCCTACAAACAGGGAGTGCATGACGCCGTGGACAAAAATATTGGTCCACCTACACATTACACCTACAGCAGCTGGCCAGCCATGGAGACCCAAAGGGTGATCTCCCATTGCACAGCTTTTGGGTTGATGTTAATGCCAGAGGAGTTTCGGAGCTCAGCAGTTATTGAGTCAGGAGAGATTGGCGAGTGTTACGCACCACGTGCCTCAGCACTCGGCGACTCCACTGTGTAACTTTACTGGGTCTCACACTTTGCGGCTGACTTGCTGTGGTTACTAAACACTTCCATTTTGCAAGAGTATCACTTACAGTTTACGGTGGGATGTCTAAAAGGGAAGACATTTTTTCAGCTGACTTGTTGGGAATTCTTTCACAGTCACCATGTCACCATGTCCTTAATTTTATACAACTGTGCCAATGAAACTGAAAAAATCCCAAATTCAAAGATTAAGAAGCGTGGAATGTTTTTGTCCAAGCCTCAGAACAATGAAGACAACACAAAAGGTGCATAAGCTGTGATTTCTTTAGTGGATAATTGAGGTTAAAATCTCCCAATTAAAAGAATAAAATACATTTACAACCTGATTTTAAATATATATATATATATATATATATATATATATATATATATATATATATATATATATATATATATATATATATATATATATTAGTAGTAGTTTCCCCCTTAATAATCCCACCCAGTGACGTCTTTTACAACTCCTCCACTTGGATACAGGATTCAGTCGGTGTTGCCATATTTGAGCAGTGTAAATGAGGCTCTACAAAGGGAGTATGTTTTACTTCTTTTACTCAGAGAGGGTATGTTCATTATTGCTTAACCTTCATTAAGATACTAAAAAAGTGTTGTATAAAGGAAATGTTGCAAGTGTTAGTATGCCATAATGGAGCTGTAGTAACCCAGTGTTTCTTCTAGAGCTTTAAAAGTTTTCAGGTATTATTTACATTCTGTACAAGACTGGGCAGAATACACAAGGTTATACTATTTAAATCCCAAACTACATTTGCTACATTGTATGGAGTTTTATTTTGAAATCCCCTCATTAGTCATCATTAGTGAGTCTTTTGCCTTGTAAAGGTAGCAATAGTGTCAAAAAGCACATCGCCACGTGATTTTCTAAGCTGTGGTACAAAAATGTTTTCCATTTGTAGCATCAGCAGATGAGGATGCTAAACTTTTGCTTAAGACATGTTTGCATATGGCATGCAGCCTGTCTCTTTAAGGGTTGTATAATGATATAATATGAATATTTGACTTTTTAAGATCATTTTTTGAAACAAATCACCTGGAAACTTTAATAATTTACGCTCCTGGAGCTAAAGATCAAGATACTTCTAACTAGTTACATTCATTTTAGTCAGCAAACATGACAACAGTTGAAGAGATGAAAAGCTGGCTTGTTTGCGTTTGTGTGAAATTGAATAACCATTGTTTCAAGAAATAAAATATAAAATATTTTTGAGTGACAAATCTTTCACTATTACCTGGTGCGATGCTGAATTGAAAAGGCTGGCTTGCAAATCAATAGCGAGCAAATTTCTTTCTCTTTTTTTCTTCAAGATAAAAATATTGACATATGACTTTTTGCTATTTTGTAAAAATATAAGCTACATAACTTAGCTTTTTACGAGTGCCGCCCAAACTGTGTGCAGCTTGTTCTTGTACACCTAAAACAAGACAGATGATGAGACTACAGCATGTGATAGGACATGCCCTCGGAGGTCCCCTGCACCTCTTTTGCCCTTCGTTTCCTCACCTTTCCCATCACATTATCCTCAATCTTACTTTGCTCCTCCCCAAAATGCTGCCTCCCTTCCCATCCTCAGAGATCTCACCAGAAGCCTCCAGAAAGACAGATGCTTTGTCCATTCATTCAGTAATTACATTCCACTGCCAGGTCTTGCAGGCTGATTATTTAGCTGTCTGTCTCATCTACTGCCAAGCCACTTCTCCCATGTAAGCTCCGATTCAGGACCCCAGGACAGCATCCGCAGATAAGGCTCACCCTGACTGTGTTAAACAATGAGAAGAGTTCAAAATGATTAGCCTGCCAGATTTTAGGTTTATTTTAGGTCCCATTTATGAAGGGGGAATGAATGTAATGAACATGCAATAAAACAAAATGTAACAAATCTAGACAGTAACATACAGTATGGGAGATGCTTTTGGTGAATCTAACCAATGAATCAGCTTAAACTGCGATACGAATGTAAACAGCAAATTAGTTCTCAGAGAAATGAGAACGACTGCCTTTGGGCTCGCCTATGTTTTTTTCTTGCTCCCTTTTATATTAGAGCATCACCAGCTGTTATGGCAGATGGGCAAGGTAGCAACCAATTTAACTCCATCCATTTCTATGCAAGCACAGAAGAAACAATCTGTCTCTGTCACTGACTGTCTCACTCGCTCTCTCCTCTAAGCTTCTTTTTTTTCTGAAGGGATCTAGCTTTATCGCTCTCATTTTGACATACAGATTTTTACCAGCATCAACTAAAAAACTGTGATGGGATAATATAAACTGTACGTGCTTATGATTAAATGAGTATTTGCAATACTTTTACTTTAATTTTATATGTAAGCAAAAACAATAGATGAGCTTCCCATTGTCCTTGCCAATTCCTGAGAAAAACTAGGAAAGGTTTTCCAAGAAGTAGGCTGACAAGTTCATGATACAAATATTTTCTTTTTTCAATCCCAAAGGCACAAACTCTCACCAGCCACTTTATTAGGTACACCTTCCTAATGGTGTGTTAGAACCTTTTGCCCTCAAAACCTTGTTAATTCTTTGTGGCATTAAATCAATAAAAGGTGCTGAAAACATTCCTCAGAGATTTTGGTCAGTATTGACATGGGAGAATCACACAGTTGCTTGTCATGCCAATGTCTCCCTTCAACCACATCACAAAATGCTCTATTGGATTGAGATCTGGTCACTGTATAAGATATTCAAGAAACCCGAGCTTTGTCACACACACACACTATCCTACAGGAAGCAGCCAGGCGATGAATATATTGTGGTCAAAAAGCGATGGACATACTCAAGTAGCCTTTGGCACTTAAATGGTGCTTAGTTAGTATAAAGGACCTAAAGTGAGTCAAGAAAGTATCTCTTACACCTTTACACCATGCTGATGATGCTTTCATGTTGGATAGCAGGGATCATTTGGCCCAACCATCACAGCAGAGATTGAGACTCAACAGACCAAAGAATGTTTTTTTCCAGTCTTCTACTCTCTACTTTTGTTGAGCTTGTGGGAAATTTAGCCTTAGTTTCCTGCTGTTAGCTGATAGGAGTGGTATCTGGATAAGAGCTGCTCTTCTGCATACTGTACCTTGATTGTAACAAGCAGTTATTTGAGCTACTGTTGTTTCCTGGAAGCTTGAAGCAATTTGTCCTTTAAAATCAGCAAGACATTTTCATCCAGAGAATGGACACTGGATATTTTGTCTTTTTTAGACCACTCTCTGCAAACCCTATAGATGGGTGTGCGGCTTAGATCCTTGAGATGAAGTGTATGCAGCTGATGTGTGTAGAAACACACGCCAGGATGTGCTCCTAAACTTACACTGGTCATTTTAATCATGGTACAATTACCATTGGTATTTTTTAGATTCAGCAGCAATCATAAGCAGATTTCTCCATACAACAATCGTTATTAGTTGAAGTGCTCTAAAATATAAAAACATAATTAAAAATTAACATAATCCATTTTATTCAATACCCTTAATATATTCAGAATATTTTCCTGATTCTAATTAAATTTTTATTGGAGTCTTATTTGAAAATGCAGGGCTTTTTAGGTGAAAGAGAATGTTTTTACAGTGTGATACAGTGTTCGTTAGTTTACTTAAGCAAAGGCTCCGAACTATTCGTCCACTATAAGTCTATTAACAAGCAGTGACACAAAGAGCAAAGAGGAGCAGTGAGGTTGAAAGATGCTATTAAAGCCATAACAAGAGTTAATGGCAGGGCAAAAAAAAAGTTGAAGGTAATGGTGCTGCGAGTCTCAAATTGTCCAGATCAATGTTTAAAGAGCACATGGTGCAATTAGTGAGTCTTTTGTGCTTCTAAAATCTTTTTTGCATATTCTATCAAAGAACGCATGGGCATTAAACACCCAATTGCCCAAGCAATAACTATAAAACAGCTGCACTACATCAGAAGGCTTGGGCATTAAATTGCATTGTTCTTTGCTTCTGCACTAATACAAGGATAGAAAAGCTGGCCAGAGATGAAAATTAAGCCCAGTAGTAGCAACACTCGTCTAAGTGGGGCATCTATTTGCTCTCAAAACCACCTGAACTATCAGTGTCACACAATCCACGAGACACTGTAAACATTCATCTGATCCATGCTGAAATAATTGCATCACATAATAATTCGTTCCCCAAATCCTCTGTTTGACAGCATGCCAAAGGTGGTGATTAAATTCAAATCTGAATACCGAGGAGGCCGTTGAAGTCCTCTATTCTCTTGTCATGTTCATGAAACCAGTCACCATAAGAAGATGGATAATTTGTGGCCTTAAAGCGATGCTTACAGCGAGTAATAATGCTTTCACAGAGTGACATACAAATGATAATGGATCAGTGTAAAAAGGAGAAGTCCATTTTAAAATTCACTCCAGTGTGCAGCTGAATGTTGCAGTGATCCGATCAGCTTACAAGTTCCCCCAGATTAGTCATTTCTCTAAATTCCCTGAGTGGAGGTCAAGAGTGCAAAATTTATATGACACCCAGAGACATAAGCAAGGTTAAAATAAAGCAGAATTCTAGCAAGAGCCCAAAGTCTGCCAAGAAACATCCCACACACCATTAAAACACCACCATCCTAGACTACTGAAACAAGGCATTTGGCTTCTAACCTGTGCGGGCTTTAGCTGTCCAGATTGGTGTACCAGGTGTACCAGAGCACCACCACATCTCACATTTCTCGTCTGACAGATGTGAAGCCCAGTATGATCTTAAAGCCCATCTTCCTCGAAGCTGGAGGTGTTGTTCATTCTGAGAGAGACAGTTGTAATAACTGGTATCTGTGGTACTTCTTACCTTCCTGTCAGCTCCAACCAGTATGGCCAGTCACCGCTGACCATCACACCGGATGTTTTTCTGTTTTTTGTATCATTCCGAGCAAAGCAACAGGTTTAGAAATGTTCTAGCCACACTTAGCTGTATCTGCATAGATTTATAAATTACACTGCTGGTGCATTTCATGATTGGTGATGCATGCTTCAACACCTTACTGACTACAGCTTCTTACTAGCAAAAAACCACACACACACACACACACACACACACACACACACACACACACACACACACACACACACACACACACACACACACACACACACACACAAAGAGAAAACACTCCTAATCCAACAAAGTTGTTTTAATCAATTCCAGTTCAGAGCTACTGTGGGACACCTCCAAGCTGTCAGCTGATGGAAAGCTGTTGATTATGGTTTTAATAAGGAGCAGAAAGTGTGACCATGAAGACTACAGTGGTGCAAACTGCAGTACAATACAACAGTTCTTACAATGTGTAATGGATAATATTCTTCCTTTGCTTTTTTCACTCAAAGCAAAAGTGTAGCTCTTCTTTTAGACTTCATTTAAGGGGAGACTCGATAGATCTGTGATGAATGTCCAATTGTGTAGGTTTTTAGATCATTCATTTGTCATTCAGATGAATGTACTGCTTCAATTAGTGAATAAGAGCTGGAGATTGGATCTATTATCAGTGTTACACTTTTGTCTACTTCTTAGAGGTTTTTGAAGAAAAAAAATAACTTGAGGAAAAATATATTAACTTTCTTGCTGAATGTTTGATAAGACCGATATATGTTTGTCATGTTTGTACCGTTTAACTCTGTAACAACCAGATGTTATAACTTAACATAAACCAAAGAAGGACTTAGTTAGACTTATGCGATGTGTCATTCTCACAAACGGGACATAAATGCTGCCATTCTTTTGGTTACCTTTGGCACACAACTTTTCCTTGTTTCACCTTTATTGTTGAACCTTTTAAGAGCAAGACACTGTGCATTAACAGGGAGGAAGGAGGGTATCATGAGTCATTAGTATGAGAGGGAGACCCTGGTTTATGTACCATTTTGCAGTGTTGTGTTTTCCACTTTATACTTTGTTTTGACTCACAGTTTATGCTTAGATGCTGAAAGTACTTGTTTAATATTTGAAAAACACTATATTTAGGTGATTAAGTTTTGAATGAGCTGCTCTGACTTCTGACTGTGCAGAAGTCTTGAGCTCCCCTCCACCATTTATTTATTTTTTGCTTCCAAGAAGCCAGACTGCCTTGCAATTTCAAACTATGTTCTTTGCACACTGGCTGTTTTTTTTCCTTGCACCTGACCATTTTCAGAGGAAGGCTTCTTTTTGAGTCACTTAACACTGACCTATGAACGATTCAAGCATAAAAAGATGTCAAAATCAAATCCATTCCATTTTAATTCTGTCCATTAAAAAAATGAGAAAATTGGACACTTGGTGAAAAAAGAGGGACGTGACCAAAGCCTCATCGGAAATGATCTCAGTGTGGCTACAAAGCCATTTTTAAGGATGGGAGGATGTCTGGAGGAGGACAGGGAAGAGGCCATGTCTAAAACATAGAGGTGGCTCTGTCATGGTTTGGGGCTGCGTTCCAGCCAGTGGTGTTGGAAATCTTCTTGATACTGATGGAATTATGAAAAGTAGGAAAGTACTATAAGTACCATGGAAAGCATCTGTCTGGCAACTGCTTCGGCTTTCAGCATGACTATAAATGTAGCAAAAACATTCCTGGATAGTTAAAAAAAACAAAACAACAACAACAACAACAACAACAACAACAAAACAGTGGAACACTATGAGTCATGGACTGGCCTCACCAGAGCCCTGTCCACCACATTATAGGAGCAGTGTGGAATCATCTTGACAGAGAATGGAACAAAAGACAGCTAACATCCAAAGAAGACTTGGATGTCCTTTAAGAAGCCTGGAGGACTATTCGTGAACACTACTTAAAGTACAGGAAAACTTGTTTACAAGGGTTCAGACTGTGTGGTCATACCAAATATTGACTTTCGAGCTCAATGAAAATGTATAGACTCAGTTTTTTTTTTTCTTATACACTGTATTTCCATGTATGTTTTCACATTTCACTGTAGCTATTTCCCGTTTTCCTAGCAAAAGACTTAGAATAGTGCATTCCCATAAAACCACGTTTTATTTTACAAATAAAAAATAACAGGAAGTTATTTAATAACCCTTTGAATTCTAAACTATCATATTAGTACTCTAATTTGATATTTTGGAAAAGAAAAATGTGAAAAGTCATTGATGTGTGCAAGGATGATTACTTTCACTGTTTGACAAGACTTGTGAGAAGTATTTTTTTTTAAAAGTTACATATTCTCAGAGGGCTAATTATGAGCTAAAGGTGCTTGTTGCTATATTTGATGATAGATGATAAGGTCTATTACAACACCTACAATATATTAGTTCCAGTGAGAAACCCTGACATATTACAGAGTTTTGTCTTGCTATGACAGTAATGCACTGAAGTGTAAAAAAACAGTACTGCAAATGAGACAGTAAGGGGTAAAGGTTAAAAGAGGCAGCTTTGTCAAGATGAACTTTTTTGACCAGTTTTATTAAGATGTGACAATAAAAATCAGCTTGAAAGCCCTTAAATGAAGAGCTTTGAAAGTTGAAGACTCAAGGAATACTTCACTTCAACATGGAGGGTCATTATAGTTTCTGAGTGGTGTGCTACAACCCAGAGGAGTGAAATATAGCCAAGAGCAGGTCTAACATGTGCCAGAGGGGTTACTGGGATTGGCCTTTCCTTCTAGATATCCATGGCTGAACCTCTGTGGCTCCAAATATTAAATTAGATAGGTATTCTGACCTTTTAAGCCAGTAAATTAGCAGAGAAAAACACATTTTAAAATAAAAATGGTCAATATATTTAATGATTTTTCTGGGGGGTTTTTGGTCTAAATCAGACAATCTGGACTGTGAAAGTATTGGTTTCCATTTATGTCTTGGCAAGCCTGGTAATGAGCCTATACAATTAATTTTGTTTATCTTAATCACCTCATTCTTATAAAATCGAATGATTTTACCTCGGCTCATTTCTTATTTGATGCCTGGTGCAACTACATTGTTTTATTATGTTTATTATTTTATTATTTATTATGTTTTGTTTCTCTTGCACCCAGTTCTGGTTTGTCAAGTCAATGAAATTGTCAGGGCTCTGTGTGCAGGCAGGTGGAGATGTGGATCCAAGTGCAGGACTCTCAGACGGAAATATAACTGAAAACCACAGCTTTATTGCTGGCACCAACAAAACAGAAACCAAAACATGAAAACACTAACTGGAACACACAGGCAGGATCTGCAGGTACAACACGACACTGAGCATGGGAAAACACAGGGCTTATATACACAGGGTAGTAACGGGGGAATCGGCAACAGGAGGGAGACACAGCTGGGAGAGATCAGGGCTAATGAGACAGGGGGAACAAAGCTGCACACACTAACATAAGACAAAGACTTTCACAATAAAACAGGAAACATGAATCACAACTCAGAGACACGGACTCAACACAGAGAGACAGAAAATGCCACATGGAACTGAACTACACATGAAACCACAATTCCTAAAACATGGATAACAGAAACATGAAACTCTAATAATAATGATCACAACCACAACAAGAGAACAAGAAAACAATCCATGATGCAAAATTAAACCAAAACATAAACTCAAAATACTGGATCCAACGGACCCAGAACCGTGACAGAAATTATCTGCTGTTTCTATCAGACCTGTTCGGTATTGACTTAAAATTTTAAATTACAGCATGCACTGCATTTAGCTTTAAACTACAGAAAAACTTATAGCTGCAGTTAAATAAAATGCAATGAAATGGTGACAGTAGATGGTGTCAGAGGCATTTGGTGACAAGCATATCAATGGGTGTAAATTATAAAGGCTATATATAATATACAGGCTTTTGCACATTTTTTTCTTGCAGATTAAATTGAGAGATTGTGTCAGCAATTAACTGATTCATGACAATAACTATGCCAATTAACAAAGACAACATTTGATACAGGAAGTTGCTGTATGTCATTATTTATCGAATTATAAAAACTCTCTTTAGGAAAGGAAAATGTAAAAATGTGAGCTTTGGATCAGTATTCTCTCCCGGTGACAACACTATTCATGACAATTACAATAATGTAATTAGGATTTAAGACAACAACAACAACAACAATCTTTATTTATAGAGCACATTTAAAAGCCTTGGGCATACCAAAGTGCTTTACATAAAACAATAAAAAATAAAACAGTTCACACATTAACATCAAATACATAAAGGTAACGAATTATGTTCACAGATAAAAGCCACCAATAAGAGTAAACTGCAGCACATAGGTTATAGCAAGGTAAGACTGTACCACCATGATAAAAGACACCAATAATGGAAAGATAGCAGAGAATTTAATACAATAGGTCAATAGGTCACTGCAAGCAAGCCAGCATTTAACTGGTAGAAAAGGCAAGTTTAAAAAGATATGTTTTTAGCTGTGATTTAAAAGAATGAATAGAATCAGACGCCCGGATGCCAATCGGGAGATTGTTCCACAGCTCCGGTGCAACTAGAGCAAACGATCGATCACCTCTAGATTTCAGTCGAGATCTGGGCTGAACCAGCAGTAACTGTGAGGATGACCTTAAAGCCCTAGCAGGAGCATATGGGTTTAAAAGTTCCTTAAGATAGCTTGGTGCAGTGTTATTGGTAATTTTAAAAGTAAACAACAAAATTTTAAATTGAATACGATATTTGACAGGCAACCAGTGCAGATCAGCAAGGACAGGAGTAATGTGGGCAAACTTCTTGGTTTTAGTTAGAATGCGTGCTGCAGCATTCTGAACTGTCTGTAATCTATGTAAAAGGGAAGAGTGGAGACCACAATAAAGTGAATTACAGTAATCTAGCCTTGACGTTACAAAGGCGTGGATGAGCTTTTCTAGGTCTTTATACGGGATATAGTGCCTGGCCTTAGAAATAAGGCGAAGCTGGTAAAAACTAGATCTGACAACAGCAGACACTTGTTTATCAAGTGTAAATGAGCTGTCAAATAAGACACCCAGATTCCTAACAGTGTCAGAGAAAGAACTAGTGAGAAAACCAAAGGCATCCCGAAGTTTGGCACGAAGGGCATTACTACCAAAAATCATAATTTCGGTTTTCTTATCATTAAGGGTAAGAGTATTTGCCAAAAGCCATTTCTTGACCTCACACATGCATTCTCGGAAGCTATTCAAAGAAAGAGCAAGATCATCGTTTAGCTCAAAATAGATCTGGATATCATCCGCATAATAGTGAAAAGCAATGTGGTATTTCTCAAAGATAGCATTTAAAGGAAGCATGTACAATGAGAAAAGGGTAGGGCCTAACACAGATCCCTGGGGGACACCACAGCAAACAGGTACAGCCAGATGTACCGAAGAGAGCCGATTGGAGAGGTAGGATTTAAACCAATCCAAGGCAGCGCCCTTAATGCCTACAGTGTGCTCTAGTCTCGCCAATAGGATGTTATGGTCAACCATGTCAAATGCCGATGAAAGATCCAATAGCACTAGGACAGAGGGGCGTCCATTGTCAGCCATTAGTAAAAGATCATTGAAAACACGAAGCAGCGCTGATTCAGTGCTGTGATGTTGTTTGAAGGCCGATTGAAATTTATCATTTATATTATTCTCATCCGGGTAGGTCTGCAGTTGAAGCAGAACCACCTTCTCAAGAATTTTAGCCAGAAAGGGAAGCTTAGAAATCGGCCTATAGTTGGCAAAATCACTATGATCAAGGTTCCTTTTTTTTAGAACAGGTTGAATTATAGCATGTTTGAGAGCTGAAGGTACATAGCCAGAAAGCAAGGAAAGGTTCAATATGGACAATAAACAAGGCCCAATTGCATTAAAACAATCCTTGACTATACGGGATGGGAGAACATCATGTACAAAATTAGTATTGTTCAGTTTATCAATTAGACGCTTCAGAGTAGAGAGTGAAACGGGTTCAAATTGATAAAGAGTAGCAGAACAATCAGGAATAGACATACTATCAGTCACCAAAGGAAGAGTAGATTTAAGAGATAAAACTTTATCTAAAAAATAGTTTGAAAATTTTTCACAAAGACCCGGGGAGCACGGCAGTGGCATAGAGGGGCAGGGGTTCACCACAGAGTTAAAAATTTTAAATAGAATTCGAGGATTATCACCATTAGTGGTAATAATTTTAGAGAGAAAAGCCGCTTTAGCCATTCTGGCAGCAGCTTGGAACTTCGAGCGGCTAATACGTAAAATATCATATGATGACTGGAGTCTATCATTCCTCCACTTCCTCTCATCCCGCCGACATATACGTCGTAAAGCACGAACAGAATCATTTAACCAACATTGTGAGTAAGTTCTGGGGCGTTTCATTTTGATAGGTGCAACAATGTTAAGAATCAAGGAACAAGTAGTTAAAACAGTATTAGTAAAATTCTCAAGCGTGTGTGGAGTAAAACAATCCAGCATAATAAATGGGGAGTTCACAAAAGACGTAGAAAAGTTGACCACAGTATCAGCATTAATAGTACGCGTAGGGTAAAGAGGAGCCTCTAAGTATTGTCCAGTGTTGCCCAGGTCAACATCGAAGATAACCGGGGAATGATCAGAAAGTCCAGTATTTCTAATTTCCTTAATGCAAATATCCACATTAAATGAAAAAACCAAATCAAGGGTGTGGCCTTTAACATGGGTAGGCTCATTCACCCACTGAATAAGATTAAAAGAGTCAGTCAGTGCAAGAAAATCTTTAGCCAATTGGTCATCCATACAGCAAACATGAATGTTAAAATCACCAGAAATAATAACAGAACCATATTTAAAAAGAATGGATCCCAAAAAGTCAGCAAATTCAGAGATAAACATCTTATGGTATTTAGGCGGACGATAAACCACAACACACAGAGTAGTCCGAGAGCCAGTCAATTCCAATAGCTGAGCTTCAAAGCTGGAATAGGTTGGGGAGGGTAGCAGCCGTGCTTCATGTTTATTTTTAAAAACCGAGGCTAAGCCACCATTAATCAACATTAAAAGCAACAGAAAATCTCCATGTAAACTCTCAAGATGGTTTTTCATGGCCTTGTTGTGCTTTCAAGTCTCGTCTGCCGCTTTGGATCGTTGCCAGTGTCATAGTAACGTGGCAGGATGTGTCATCGTCTCATCCAGGCAACACTTTTCAACAGAATATGTTAAGGGCTCCTTTTTTTCTGTGGGGCTGCTGGAGTGTGGCACAAACCATCAGGAGCCTGCTTATTTTTAGACAGTCCTCACGCTGATTGTATTGTGATTGATTTAATAAGTATCGAGAAATTTGAAGAAACTTTACTGGGTTAGAGACATCACTTTGGAAAGGTCAGCAGAAATTAGTGGAGTAGGAGGGAAACTTAACCTTTCCCTTGGGTTGACTGACAGAGAGACAGAAGTGGCTTGATTGCAGCCATTGTGTACTCTTGTGTTTGATGATAATTACATATCCTGTTGTTTGCTCGGATCCATAAATATTTCATGAGCTCCTGTCTTGGATTTCGAAAGACTAGAAGATTTCCACTATCCTATAGCGAAAAATGACTACAATAGTGATTCAAAAGGGTGTTACTAACTTATTATACAACACTAATGAATTCTCTCGGTGCTGATTTTTGTAGCTTTCTGTCCTGACACTTACCCATCTTTAAAAATTCTCTAAATGTTACTAAATTTTCATTACTGCACATACAGTTGATATTATGTCAAGTTCAATCTTTACAGTGTGTGGGAGATCATGCATTGCATATTTCTCATAAAAAGCTAAAGTTGAAGTGAATCTTTGCATAAAGGTTTAAAGACAGCACAAAGCTAATGAAGCATGGCTAGTTAATCATGTTGGTTTTTCAGTACAAAACAAAGATGTTTGATTAGAAATGATTAGTTGTATCAACAGCACCACATGCTGTATTTATTGCTATTATCAACAGCATGGTGCACTTACTTCCTGGAACACGCCTCGTTGCTTGGCAAGACTTAAGGAAAATCAAAGACAACCTTTATAGCACCAAATTCTCTGCAAGACCCCAACCTGTCAGTTTTATACTTTGGTCTGAATAGAGATTAGATAAATGAGCTCATTATAAGCTTTAGAGTTGCTAGCAGATTTGGACAAAGGCATCCTTGCTGTTTTCTCTTGTTTGTAATCTTTTAGTAAAAATTAATTAGCAAAAAAAAAAAAAATAAGAAGAAAAAATATGAAAGCAACTTTAGCTTAATACACGAAAATGTATTTGTCCCAATCTTGTTTATTACATAAAGCTATTGTGTATGCATAGTTACATCTTAGGACCCTGAATGTTCTTATCTATATGGGATATTATGATGTCATCATGTTGCCCAGCGGCCACCTACCGATGGTGCCAATAACCAATAACCTTGCATTTAGACAACGGTACCAACTTATAAAGGTGTAGTATAATTTAATATATATGTAATATATTCATTTGTGATACATTTGATATTTCCAGATTGTGATATTTACTATGAATATGAATATTTATTGAATATTTATTTACATAATTTCACACATTAACTTACAAAGTCAGGTTTACTGTATTCAGAGAATTCAGGAAAACTTTAATATAAAAGCAATGGGATGTTGCGTCATGTGAATGAGTCCACCGTAAAGAAATCACCATTTTTCCAGGATGCCATTATATCCATTTTGTTGAGGTGCATGTTACTGACATGTATACATACATTATAACAACCATAATTAAAGTTACATTCTGAGATCCTCTTTTACTCTGAGGGTGCACATTCAAACAAACTCTTGCATTTTTTTTCTTATACACTTAACCGGGGTGGTAAGTGTCTGAATGATGAGTGTAGCAGTATATTTATTTTGTACAACAGATGGCTCACATATTCCCTTAATCATGCATAGAGCTAAATACATTTTCCTGCACAACCGCACAATGAGTCCCTTATTTATCTTTATTCATATAAACATTTACAACGTCTATATTTTCAGTTTTTTCACTCTTGGTAACGTGATTAAGTATATCTTTTTGCCAACAAAGCAACAAGCAGAGCAAACAATGCTACAGGATGAGCATGTACTTGTAAATTAAACAAGTAGCATGAGTGTATAATAACGCAAATAAACCTATGGGGT
Source organism: Copadichromis virginalis (assembly GCF_057382275.1). NCBI lineage: Eukaryota > Metazoa > Chordata > Actinopteri > Cichliformes > Cichlidae > Copadichromis > Copadichromis virginalis. The sequence continues at coordinate 19,160,371 of NC_140626.1, read as the reverse complement.
TTTAAAGATATACACTTAGTGCTATCAGTGGAAATGTCCACATGTAATTTCATAGTCATCAAGTGTTATATAATCTGATTATATGACATTATCATGTCATTCAACTGCATGCGTTTCCTCTGGACACAGGACAGATGTGGTACTTACAGAAACACAAAGCTGCGTACCAGCAGCAGTTTCTGTCTGCTTCGTGTTATTTTGAGAGAATTCTTTACGCCAGCAAATAGAGATCTGTGTCTGCCATACACTGCATGGTAAACATGACCCAGCAGCACAAACCAGCACACTTCAGCACTCATATTGATTACCAGCATAAGTGTAAAGATTGCGGCATCTGGAGACACAGTTGGGTGTTGATGAATATATCCCCTTTGGACACAAGCAAGAAAATCCAGCCGAATTTCAAGAATCTCTTTTGTGATTCCCTACACAGAACAAATGAAGTGTTTCAAAACATCCCCGTGAAGAAAGGGTTTCATTTTAATCCATTTGATATAAATAACCCACTTTGGCATTTTGTTTGACACAAAAAACAATTATGTCATTAACTATGTGTTTGATTTAAGTGTGATAGTCCAAAACATCTGTTTCACAGTCAGACTCCTGCAGACGTGTGTAAAGTCATGGTAAAAAAGAAAGTACACCTCTTGTAAATTGTAATGTTTTATGTAAGAGAACATAACAAAAAAATAATCTATTCCTCTGCAGGACTTCAAATTAGGTAAATACAACCTCAGATGAATGACCAAATATCATATAATTTATTGTGTTGCTATTTATTTAATAAAAATTAAGCCAAAATATAAAAGCAGTATGTGAAACACCCTCCCTGCTTCTAGAGGAGTTAGCAGCAAGGCGCTGATAATCAAAATACACTGACTGATCATCAGCAAGTGTGAGCACCTCTACAAAAGCAGTTGTTTGGGGAGTTTGTTGGTCTGGGGCATTGATCGTGTGTTTTAACACAATGCAAAAGAGGAAAGACGTGCAGTTATCTTAGAGAAAGAGCTATTGCTATAATGCAGTTTGGCCTTGATGTTACTTTTTTAGTTAGTGCAATGTTAAAATAAGTTGTTTAAAAGGAAAAAAAATATTTATCAAGGCAATATGAGCAGAGAGTACAAATATGTTGAGGGAAAACAATGTTCACTAGCAGTCAAAAACTAATGTGTATGTCTGCATTTTTATTTTGTTGAATATGACCAAAATTATAGAAGAAGTGCTGCCATGTGTTTGACCAAAGGCTTCAGTTAGCATGTCTGATGTAAAGTGAGAAGTGTCTCCTTATACAGTACTTGAAATTTAAAAAAAACAAAAAAAAAACAAAACACATTTTTGCTAATATTTGTGGGTGTTTTCTTGTTTATTTGTTTGTTTTTTTTGTACTATTTAAACACTAAAGTGGCCCACCAACGAGACAACGGTGGTCCACAGCTCATTTAAGTTTGAGACCCCTGAGTTATATGTTAAAGTTTGTAACAGTACACTGAAGACTGAACAGGCAGAGCCCTCTTCTCCTTTAGAAGAACATGGCAGTTTTGACTTAGCTTTATAAAGCTGGATGTGAACAAACCACATTACTGGAACCACGTCCTTTGGAGAGTTTAGAGCAAAGTGGAAATGTTTGGCCGTAATGCACAGCACAACATTTGGAGAAAACTAAACACAGCATATTACCACAAACATGTTATACCACTGAAAAAAAAAACAAAATTCATCCAAGTTCTTTTTTATGTTATCACTGCTGATAAGTGGCTCCAATAGTTATCAAATATATGCATTATTTCAGACATTGCTTCTGCATTTTGGCTTAGTTTTTGTTAAAAACATGACAACAGAGTTTAATATGGCATGTGTTGTTGTTCATCTGAGGTTGTATTTACTTTATTTTAAGACTTGATAAGAACATTTTTAGTATGTCGTAATATATAAAACCTTAGATCTGACAGAGGGCGCATTGCCATGACTTCACCTTGACTACTCATACATATTGTCAGTGACTATCTTTTTAAAAATTCATATAGGATGAGTATTGGCATACATGGCTATACCATTTAAAAAATCTGGTTATTGTAAGAATTTACCTTGTATTGATCTTACATTACATAAGTGTTAAAGGCAACATTATGCTGGAGTAACACACTTTTCTGAATCCATAAAAATCTTTTCAGTGAAATGAATAGCCATTATGCTTATTTGCCCACTTTCATTTACAATACAAAGACGCTGACATGAATACCATTTTACATCTGAACAAAGCGAGTCTTGATACTGAGGTGTTAACACGTTTGCATGTTTTAACTTCTGGTCCTTTTTTATGCAAACCTTCCATTACAAGAGGCCTTTATGGGCAAACTCAATAGCTAAAATGAAAAACAGAAGCACATAAAAGTTTAAAATATCTGGGCTACAAACAAGGTCAACAGGGGAAAAAAAACATATCCAAAATACAACTGGATAACACATCTGAAGCCACCCTTCCTTTATTTCTTTCCCCTAATTGGCTGGTGTGTTTTGAAACATATAAAGCTAAGTAAGGGGATTTGAAGAGTTCTCGAACCAAGCAACAAGGTATAACAATAAAGGCTGCATAATTTATCAACAGCCAGGCAGCGCTGCTTTTGTACTTAATATTGTGCAAGCAATTTGTCCCAGAGAGAAGTTAAATCTATTAGAACGGGACTCTGTGGAACCATTGGAAGAGTAAAAAAAAAAAGCACATTACAATGAAAACAATTTAGAAAAATGCTTAAGAGTCCATACTGTATGTCAAGCCTGAGGGTGAATGGGAGCTGCAACTGTAGTCTGCTGCTTACAAATCTGTTACAACTCTCACAACTGCCATAAAATCAATACCCTGGCATTTGGCCAACACCTATGCTGCCCTAGTTTGAGAGAATAGGGTAAGACTTGGAAATGGGACCCCACATGCAGAAAATGAGCAAGTGTCCTTCACTGCATCTTGAACAAGCAGGAGTTGTGGCCTCTTTAGGGAACTTCCCACCTGACATGAGATTATTTTTAACATGTATTTTGCTTGTCTATCCTCCATGCACTGACTAATTTCCCATCTGATATGATGCCACAGCAAATCTTTAAACTTCAAATTATTTTTATAAAAGGAAGGCAAGTCCAACACACCGTCAAGGTTTCTGATGAAATCTAACACTTATAACTTGCTTACCTTTTCTAATATGCTCACTGCCCTGTTTTGAGAGACCAGGCTATGACCTGGAAAGAGGCATCTCTTCTAGAGAGTGAGCAAGTCTCGTTCACTCCTTCTTAAGTTGGAAATATGACCTCTTTACAACTTCAACCTCTTCAGAGATTTTCCCACATGATAAGAAACTAAGCCATTTAGATGGAACTGTCCTACATAAGGACGTCCAGGGGATTGTTTCTCTTTGTTTTACATCCTTTTTTCATTGATGCCTGACTCCATTCTACCATAGCCAAACCTGTGGACCTGTCAACATGAAAAAGTTGGTGTTTGATTGAGTAGCTTGCCAACAAATAAGCCTAAAAAACTCTGTTTTTCATTTTACTGCAACCATTTATATTTGTTAGGTAATTTGAGTAGTGGTAGTTTTGGTGTACAGTGGTGTGCAGTTAACATACTGGGCACATTTGCTACACATGCAAACATTTTTTGTCTTGTATATTAATTCACAACAAGCACAGAATAAATACTGCAAATGAAGAAGCAAAATAGAAGCTCGAATAAAGGATGTGACAAATGTGATGTTTAATATTAATAATAAAAAAGCTGTGCAGTTGTCTGGTGGTAGGAAGGGCTTAGAACAGATAATAGATAAAGTAAAGCTGCAGGAGGAGGGTTGTTTTCAAGTTCTTGTGATTTTATGTGTGTGTTTGTGCCCACTACTGTTACTACTGGAGCTTTAAGCTATTAATTATGACTGCAGAAAGCTGCAGTGTGACCTAAGTGTCATCAGGTAAATTCTGTTTACCAGTGACTATTCATAACTCTGCAGTAATTGCTAATTTAGCAGCATAGGTTTTTTACTGCACTGTGAGAAAACGTGCCAGCAACTGAAATAAAAGCAGGCAAACGAAACCAATCATAGAGGAAGGGAAACATTTTTGTTATGTTTGTAATCTTGTGCAAATAAAAGTGACATTTAAGTACTTTTCATCATATTCTCTTTCATTGCTTGTCTATTACACCTGAATGCTCTTTCATCAATGTGCTTCTGGGTGAGTCATTACTAGGAGAAAGTTATTACATGCCTTCTGCATATAAATGTCGCCTTTGTTATTATAATGCTCATAACCAAGATTTACCATTGCCAAGTGTGTTGAGGGGGAAAAAAACACTTACAGTTATTGCTTCATAACCCAAATTATTATTATCAGTGAAGACTGCTGACAACCAGGCAGGATAGCAGAATTGGTGCTCACACTTTGTTTTGGACGACAGTCGACATCTTTTAGGTGGTAATCTGAACTGACAGTGGCGTCAAAAGCAGCATAGCCATATTTACAGCAATGCACAGCTGTTTTTATAACTTTGACAATATTGTTTTTGTGTTTCCAAGCTTTAATCATTCTAAATCATTCTTTTCTCTTGTTGGATTGCAGACAAAGTACCAGTTTATGAGGAGGGCTAGAACCAAAATTAATTTTCACAATATACCAAATTTAGATAAAGCAAATGACCTTTTTTTTTATTCATTCCCTAAGAGTCATTAGAAATGATTACAATTATTATATTTTGTTACAGGAAAGTTGCTGTTGTGAGTGGTTGACTTGAAAATATGTGACATGTAACTAACTTGGAAGACAGAGAATAAAACATATCTCAGGCCAGTTGTATTTTAAAATTAAGGGGTGCATAAATAATCAGCGGAGATTTTGTGTATCTTACTTGTAAAACCAAGAAAAGCAGTTCTAATATTTGCTTTCATAATATCACACCCATTCATCTCACTTCAAAGTAGCTTTTCTCTTCTTTGTGATTCAATAATTTGCTCACCAAAAATTAACTGAAGAACTCTCTGTAAGCCACGTGCCCAGGAGAGAACAGCAGACAGACACAACTGGTGGTTATCCAGCGAGCACAAGGGCATTTAGCAGCAAAAAGGACAGAAATGTCACTCAGCACTTGGATGAGGATAAAACAGGGATAAAAGGCTGCAAACATGTCTCCTAATGCATACAAATGGTGGGCCATTTCTGATGAGATTTTTAGCCTTGCTAATAGGTTCAAAAAATTAATTCCATCTTTGGCTAAAAATATATTCAAGTACACTTTTAAACAGTGTTTCATCCTCATTCAATAAGCTTGCAAAAATGATTCCTTCCTTAAAAAATTGCAATGCAGATTTTTAACTTCTATTTATTGAATTTCATATTTAAATTGTATATTATAATTTTCAGTGACCTAATAGTTGAGATTGTTGACAACGAGCTGTTTCTTTATACATAGCACCCATTGAGCGTAAATACTGATTTTATTTTTTGATGTCACTGATTTGGGAATCTATCGACTATCGTTTGATGATTCGTGGCGTGGCTTACTTTTTACCCACAGTGATAACAACTTTGGCATTTTAATGGCAATGATAGAAACTACCATACAACTTTAAGCTAGTGTAAGGGAAGTACAATAACAGTTGTCATGATAACTCAAATTACGGTAACGCTAGCAAGTTAAGATCAGCTGATTTTTTTTTCCATTAGCCACTAACATTATGTGTTGTGACTAATACATGTGGCTAATAAATGTTGCAACAAACATGGTCAAACGATGCAGCAACTTCTCATTTTTGCTTTCAGACAAAAACTACCATGGAATACAACCTTTATATACTCTATTTATATAGTGCAACTTCACAACAACAGTCATCAAGCATTGTAGGTAAACCTACTCAACCGCACATTAATGCAGTCACATGGCGCTAGCTCAGTGCATTTAAGCATGCAAACATGGTCAAGAAGTTCAAATTTAGCATCAGAATGGGAAAGAGAAATTATTTTTGTGAATCGGAATATGACATGAATGTTGGTACCAAAAAAGCTGGTCTGTGGACTTCTGAAACTACTGATGGGATTTACCAATAAATGATCCAAAAACAGAGAAAATATCCAGTGAGTGGCAGTTCTCTAAATAAAAATTCCCCATTGATGTCAGAGGTGAGAGGAAAATGGCTGCTTTAAGCAGCAGTAACTGCAGCAGAAAAAAATGCTAGATGCTGCTCCTGTCAACAAAGAATAGGTAACTGAAGGCTGGAATTCCAAAGGGCAAGTTTGATGCACACAACATGAAAGCGTGTATCCATCTTGCTTCATATCAGTGTTTGAAGTTGGCTGTCTTGGTGAGCATCATTTAAAATCCACAGACTACCTGAGGTTTTTTCTGATCATGCCTTTTCCATTTTCTTGAACATGTCAATGAGGTCACTCAAAAGACCTCTATAATTACAAGATCTCAATGCAATAGAGCACTTCTGGGATGTGTGGAATTGCACAAACCTACTACATCTGTATGTTGCTGTCATGTTAATATGGATCAAAATCTCAGAGCAATGCTTTTTAGCACCTTTTTTGAATCTATGCCAGTTCTGAAGGCAAACAGGGTTCAACCAGTGAGTACATATCACTGTATAAGATTTAAACCCTGCAATATTCAAGAAACAATTTAGTCTATGATTGCAAGGTTGCATTTTAGGAAACACTTCATACAATAAAAACACTTCTCAAACATAACTGGTTAAAACTACTTGAATTATAACTACACAAACCTAAACCAGCTTTTGTTGTTAAAAATATAGTCTTTTGCCTACACATTCTGCATGCTTATATGCAGATATCTTTACATAGAGATTATACAGACACTAAAGATTCCAAGATTTTATCTTATTGGTAAAGAAGTGCTACTGAGTTTATTCTTTTTTTCCCCTTACATTAAGTCCATTACAGATATGGACTTTACTGAGCTGCACTCACATGTGTTCAGTCCTTAATAAAGCTTTCCGGACAAATCAGTTGAAGAGTTAGACCATCATTCAGCCTGGGCTGAATAAAAAATCTCACATGGTCAGCAGATTATTTCAAGATTATTAAAAATTCTTGCCCACAGGCAAGTTTTCTAACAGTGACTTTTATGGAAACCAAACTGTATCTAAGCTAAAGCATGTAGCATGTTTGCCACATGCTACATTTTATGAAGCACACCAGTCAGTTGGTGGTGCAGTCAGAAAGAGAGGCAGAGAATGAAGGAGGGGTGCAGTGCAGTAGGTATCAGGGATTTAACTGGAGAAGGAGCAAAGGTGATTGAGAGAAAAACATCAGGTCTGTCAATGCTGTACTTGGCGCTCCACTGAGAAATGTGAGGCAGTAAACACTAAGCCGCCTGCAGCTCTGTCATACATGTTATTAGGTTAGCTAAGGAAACCTAGGCCTAATCCCCTTCAGCTCTGCAAGGCAAAGTAGGGAATTATCGCACGGTGATTATCACATGACAGTGTTTATAGTATTTCTAAAGTATATCGAGAACTTTGCAACCAGGGAAATAATAACAGCGTGTGATAAGTAGGAGTTTGATTTTTAGGGTGATTCACTTCATCCTGATTACAGGATTGTAAAAAACACTTCAGGTGGCAAAAAATGAAAGCACATTGGGAAACCTATTATTGTGTAATACTTGTTATTACTCTCCCACCACCACAAATTAACAGGATTCACTCTTCCATGAAAAAGCTGTTTATCTATGTGGTTTAAGCGCTCCGGGCTTGGTGTTGCGAGGCAAAAAAGGACCCCATCTGTCATCCATTTCCCCTCAATTCTTTGATCATTTTGTGACCTCTTCCACCCTTTTGTAGCACAGCATTTTATTTGTATGACGATTCATCCGGCACTCTATCGGCAGTAATAATGCAATGTGACAGACATTGTTTAGGGCGTACGAGTTGTCTCTCACGGCAACAAACAAGTGACGAAAGGGACGATGTGATAAAGCATGAGAAGGTGACAGAGAGCACAATATCAAAGGTTTAGCAGTTTAATTCACCTTAACTTATGCGAGCGTTTTCTAAGTATTAAGTGTCAAATTTTCTTGGGTAAGATTCCATGCATCAACATTTTTCTCAGTGTGCACTGATTTCTGCTTTTGTTTTTTAATCCACTAAAATATATATATATATATATATATATATATATATATATATATATATATATATATATATATATATATATATATATATATATATATATATAAACACCCAGCACGCCCCTGCGGGCGGTTTATCCTTCAAGCTCGGGTCCTCTACCAGAGGCCTGGGAGCTTGAGGGTCCTGCGCAGTATCTTAGCTGTTCCCAGGACTGCGCTCTTCTGGACAGAGATCTCCGATGTTGTTCCCGGGATCTGCTGGAGCCACTCGCCTATCTTGGGAGTCACCGCACCTAGTGCTCCGATTACCACGGGGACCACCGTTACCTTCACCCTCCACATCCTCTCGAGCTCTTCTCTGAGCCCTTGGTATTTCTCCAGCTTCTCGTGTTCCTTCTTCCTGATATTGCTGTCATTCGGAACCGCTACATCGATCACTACGGCCGTCTTCTTCTGTTTGTCTACCACCACTATGTCCGGTTGGTTAGCCACCACCATTTTGTCCGTCTGTATCTGGAAGTCCCACAGGATCTTAGCTCGGTCATTCTCCACCACCCTTGGGGGCATCTCCCATTTTGACCTCGGGACTTCCAGGTTATACTCCGCACAGATGTTCCTGTACACTATGCCGGCCACCTGGTTATGGCGTTCCATGTATGCCTTGCCTGCTAGCATCTTGCACCCTGCTGTTATGTGCTGGATTGTCTGGATATATTTAAATATATATATATATATATATATATATATATATATATATATTTGCAGAAGTCATATAAGTAACCTTTGCTCTGTCTGAATATGGCGATGGATTTCATTTTGACAGTGGGAAATATTTGTCCCATGGGCCGATGACAGTTGAAAAACAGCCCCAGTGGTGTTTCCATTTAAAGGTGGCCCATCTCCCTCAAAGCAACGTTCCCCTCATAAGAACTTATGCCATTTCAGCGTCTCAGTTCATGTATTGCTGCTAAGAGGATGTGAGCGTTCATCCACAGCTAGAATGTCATTATGTGGCCAGGCTTTTGCACAGTGCTTTAAGGCTTACATGTCATCCAGTGTGCTGCTAAAAGGATCTGAAGTCTTTCAGTCACTACAAGTGCTTCAAAGGCTGTTTTACATGTAATTATTTCTAACGGGAGTGATACTTTGCTTAGATATAAATAAATCCTTAGACGGGAGTTTTTAAACCTTTTAGTAACATCTGAGCCTTTTTTGTGACAGCAGTCACTCTGAGCGAGTATAGGTGTCATTTTACCCCATGCATGACTGATGTCTTCCTTTGAAAAGAAACCCTTCAAATACATATGGCATTGCTGCTTTTTGAAGCGAGCTACTAAGATGGTAGTTTTTTTAATGTCTATTTTTGTGTATTGTTTATTTTGTCTGATGCAAGTGAAGTTTCTCATGCTCGTCGGCATTGTGCATAAAGGCATATGGTGCATTTTATTTCATTAATGCAAGAGGAGAAGAAGTGTTGAGGGCAGCAGCCAGACTCCATAAGCCTCCTCTGCTACACAAAAGACAGAATATGCTGTCAAACTGTCAAAACTTATACTTCGAGGCCTGTGATCGTCTTGCTGTGTGAGGCTCTCCGTTGCTTTTATGTCTGCGGTGTTTGTGTACAAGTGTGTGACTGACTTTATGCACGTGTGTCTGTGTATGCCCATGTCCTCGTGTTTGCGTACTATTTGGGGGTACACACATTTGAGAAAGCATGCATGATTGTGTGTGCATATTCAATATGTCTCCCTCTCTTTGAAAGCCTTTACACTCTGATCCATTTTGCTGAAGTGTGTGGCTCTTACACTGCGCATCAGTAGACGTGATAAATGGAAATATGCCAGAGCAAGACGAGAAAAGAAACTGCTACACCTCATGAAGCATGATGACGGCTTCATTGCCCGGGGAGGCCCTTAAGGGTTCCCTTGGGCTCCAAGTAACAAATGTTTTAAAAATCTGCATCTGTGGCTTCAGTTACTGGCTGGGGTAATTGAGCTGTCTGTTTCAGAGTAGAAAGAATTAAAAGCAAATTACTACCTGCTGAAACTGTGTTTGCATTGGCCATTTGTAAGAGACATTAATCTCTAAGTAAGGTATCACTGCCTTTATCTTATTGTCTTTGCAGTTCTTCTTTATTCTCAATTGTTTAGATAGCCAGTGAACTCTTAAAGACTATAGCTGTCAGCAAACACTGAGACGGTTTTAATTGTGCTTTACTATTATGGTACAAATGCAGTACAGGCTTGTGGGGGTGTGATGAAGTGTCTAATTACAGATGGAGAGGGTGGGAGCCAATTTCAGTGGCGACACCACATGCAGCCAGCCAATTAAATATAGATGTTGAAGATTCAGTTTTCTCAATACATATCATTTGCTTCCTGTTTTTGTTTATGTTTGCTTGTTTTTGCTTTTGTCTGTGTTTACATGAGTGTTCTCTTTTTTATTTTCTTCTGCCATACACTCCTTTGCATTGCATTTAAATTCATTACAGGCATTAGTGAGTCTATGAAATGCATCATGTCAGTTGTAGTAGAAATGTGGCTTTTTGGGGACTCCTGGATTAGGTTCAGATTTAAATTCAGGATCTACTAAGTGTCCTTTGATTGAGGGTGGAGACGGTGTCTTTCACAAGAGGCCTCTCACTAAATGAGGCTACTTTGATGTGCATATTTTAGAATGACTTTGCAAATCATCTTTGCAAAAATGCACAAAGGTCCACATTTCTCAGGGCAGTGTTCCTAGATTTTGCTTGGTTTATGGAAACCTAATGGTGAATATACAAACATGTGATTTTCTAAACTCATTGTGAATATGTCCTCTGTTTCTGTGTGACGATCTTTGCATAACTTTGTTTGAAAGGATGATTGATGATAACTGCAATAAAGCATTGTATAGGAAAACAGCGTTAATGTTGCAGAGTGCATATTGCTCTGATGGAGAGCAATTTCATCAGAACTCACTGCACAGTGAGCTTCAATTTCCATGTATGAAACCCAAGTGGCAACCTCCAAGCCTTAAGTGGCCACTTCAGACGTTCTCCAAAAACAAGTCAGTCCCAGCAGACTCCCGTGTTAAAATGACTAAATTTACCACAGAAAAAATGTGTGTGTTCACAGCCGGCTACAAAACTAGCTAATTTACCCCTTCAGAAAACCTGCACAGGAGCTGGTTTTATATATAACTCATCTTTTTTAACTTTGGCAGCAGCAACTTGTTGTGTAACTTGTGTGAGCTTTTGAAGCATTTCTTTTATAGAATTATTTGATAAATAATTTGGTGTGCTATGTGGTACAGACAACTTTAGAAGTCTAAACTCATCCTTAATAGTCTTTCTGATATTCATGTTTAAACATGGCCTCCAATTTCAAAGTGTGACAAAAGCATGCTGAAAGTGGGTCGATGCTTCATTTTCCAATATATATCTTGAAAAGTGTTTGATATATGAGGGTAAAATTTCACAGCAGTCATTATATATTTCCAAATTTTGGACAATGACATTTTTAAGGAAATCAAAGGTGACTGAGCAGAAGGCCCATGCTGATTTGATATTAATAAATGACCCAAATGTTAACACTCCCACGTCAACATGTTGGTGACCTATGTGCTATGCAATGGGGCTTCACAAACCATTGTGTGACATTTTTGTGGCTACCTCTGTTTTTAATAAGCAGTCTGACAAAAACACATTTTTAATGTAATGTTACAAATCACAAACCCTTAAAGAGCTTTACAATCTACAGTATTAGTGAAAGAACTACCTCTCAGTTCACTAGCTTTTATACTGACTAATACTATTATGCAATGGTCATGGGGGGCTTACAGAAAAGTAGGCATGGATGTGACACCAACAAAAGACATATTTTGTCACAAAATGCACAAAACAGTGGCCTCTCATATGAGCAACTCATATGAACAGTTTGTTTTAAGGTGGGATGAGTCATCAAGACGTTATGGCATTTAACCATTTTTCTCATATTTACAGTCTTTTTATATGCACCAATTAGACACATGAGTGATTTTGTCTCGTCATTTGAAAGAAGCCTGCAAGGATGCAGTAATGAAATATTCTAGCTCTTACACCCAGGTTTTCTCTCCATTCTTCCATACTGTTACTGGCAATATTTCATTATTTTCACGATTCTGCCGCACAAAGACGAAATAGGAAGCCTGTGTGAGAATGAAGCAGTTGACACATGTGGTGTTAATTAGTAGGGGAATATTGATTTAACAGGTGCAGGTAGAGAGACTGTAGAAGTCCCTAATGAACATTTCCCTAAAGATGTGTCATTCAACAAGATTTTCATCCCAACTATTTCTTGAGATCTCTCTGACGCACAAGGTAGTAAAAAGATAACATAGATCTACTGCAAGCTCTCCAATGAACCTCTGGAATTACTAATAATTCCCTATTTTAGCTAAATGTCTGACTACGTTTGACTGATCTCAAGCAGCTGTAATTACCAAATGTCTGCAGCCAGAAGCTTTGTATTTCACACAGGCGAGGGACAGACTTTGTCTCAATTAGCTTCCGGCATTATCTCCTCTCCCTTTCTCTACACCTCACACCTCAGTGGCACTGACAAGGATGTTTGTACCTGCTATACACAGCGGCACTATCAGTTCAATCCTTGGCATGACTTTGAAGATTAGTCACCGAACCGTGAAGAAGCTTTTGAAGTGTTGGGGGGTTCTTTGAAGTTTGCGATACAAGTTTTTTTTTTCTTACTTTCTCGCTTTACCTTGTCAATGAGTTACACAAAGTTTCTGCTACCTTTGAACATTTAGCCTGGCAATGAGAGGATGGTGCCGGCGCAGGCATAAACATGACAACTATGAAGATTTGTATCATCAAAGTCCATCTGAGGAGTGTTTCAAACTGTCTTCAGTGTACATATCCTACAGGTCCTTTCATGCTGAACTGTCAGGGTTATTCTCACTGATTAGTATCTCCTTCTTTGGGAGACCACAGGAAATGGAACAATGTGACAACTTGCTCAGGCTGTATTTACTCATGTTCTCATTTCATGCATGTTAAAAGGTCCGATTTAACAAACAACTAGTTTAGCAAACTTTGGTTGTACCAATAGTTTTGAAATATTTATTCTTGCCATGCGGACAGTGATAAGTGACTAGAATAAACTTTGCATCCATTCTGCACTTGGCAGGCAGAGAGATTATGAATAAAAATGAAATTGACATTGGAAACAGTGAAGACATAAAACCTACCCGTTGAAGCTTGATGAACACATAAAGGAAAAACATGGCCAAATTTTCTTGGCCCAGTCCCCACGTCTAGGCTGAATGTCTCTGGCTGCTTACCTCAATACGAAACTAGTGAATTTCCGGTGATTTGATTGATTGTGTTGCTTGCGGTGTGAACGTACAGTTGAGCCAGCTGCACTTCACAGCCGATGGAGAGCAGGACTTTGCCTCTCAGTGCCTCCAAACCATCACACTCTGTTTACCGCCAGCAGAAATATGTAAACAAATCCAAGGCAGGGCAACAGCCAAGCATCTTATTTATGCAACAGTTTCAGCACCAGGCGGTGCTATAGGGAAAGGCAGATGATACCAGAAAGGACCTGACACATCGGTCATAGCTAGATTGCAGATGGCTGACCAGCAGCTCTGTAGCACCACCGGAGAAGAGGCGATGCCAAATATATCTTCCTTATCACCCTTTGGAGTTTGGCTCAAGAACAGAGGACACTGTATATTCAAATGCAAGGCCAACAATGAGAGCAAAGTGCATAAAAGGTGAAAAATTTGCTTATTCTGATGACATTATACAGATAATATCCCTTCCTTTCTGCATAGTAATTCTGTAAATGAGACCTGTGAATTTTAAGGTCATTTAAATTCTACTGAGCTGTTGCCAAGCCTTTGAAGCTCAGAAATTGCCTGTCATCCTCTTACAATACCGACTATTGAGCTTGTGCAGTGCATAGGGACGCCTATAAATAAGAAATATCCTTCTGCAAACTGTTAATTGTAGCAAGTCAAGAACAAGATTCAGTGAACTACTCTCTTTCAGACAAAAAATACTGCTTTATGGCTACATGACTGCAGTACTAAAACCCAGGCTGCACTTTGTATTTTCATTACAGTCAAACCAAACACCTTTAAAAACTTAAGATTAATTCTGCTAATGAAGAGTTGGGACTTTGTTTTACTTCTCCTGCAGAGTAGATGTTAACAAATGCTAATTTGCCCCATTAAAAATTTGTCCCAGCTGCAGCGACAACCTGGAGAGCTAATGATGACACATCCAGATTTAATGAGGGAAACAGAATGGTCATCGGGCCAAATAGGTTAGATCCACCAAATCAAAGAGTAGCTTTACAATATTTGAGCATTTTTACACTCTCTGGGTTAATGTCAGTTGGAATTTTATTAGCTTACCCTTATGAATGTTAATGCAGTATAGCAATAGTTAAAATGCAGTTGCACATAAAAAGATAATTAGCAAAGCACAACCAACACAATAGTCGTTAAATGCCAATGTGTCTTCTCTACAGTAATTCCAAAGGAAGTGCTAAAGTGAAATGCAAATTTGAGCAGATTCCACGGTTTCTCTGTCAGCCCTTTCAGTACCCGTTAGTGTAAACCAGAAACAATCGTCTTTCTTGAATTAACATTGGATAATATCGTGGTTGCCTGCAGTGGTGAATTCACAGAGGAGTATCTCCAGAGCCTGCAGTTTCCCGCAGCTCTGCTGATTTTTATGTCATCCTCCAGTTGCAGGTTTTATGAGCCACAGCTTTATTGTTTTGGTTCACTTTCACATCTCTCATAGGAGACAGCGTTCTCATTTGAAAAATCTACTGTACAATACCTGTTCATATCAACAGCAAACATGCAAAGTTTGAGACAACAAAGAGCCGCATATTTCATTTGGTAAAGGAAAAAGTAGGAAATGTAAAAGGACAATACATATTGTACCCATTTTTCCCCAAAGCTGTGTGTACGGACAACTGTTTGTCTGAATTTCTTAAAGTTGATAATCAATTTAATTCAGCTCATTTCCATGTTTGTCCAAAAGTGGACAAAAGTCAGAGAACAGTTGGTGTTCACGGTGCTGAATGTTTGCTCCCTGCTTAACGTACTTAAGTGTACTTACGTACTGCACTGCTGTCTTTCTATTTCTGTTATGTAAAGCTTAACACTCCACTGCACCTAAAAGATAGAAATTTCCATTCACAAGCACATCAGACTTGATGAATTCTTCTGGTTTGTAAACAATAATGTATGTATGTATATGCAAGTAGTTAGTTCCACCTGTGATTGATTTCTTTTGTTATTTTGTTTCTTGTACTAAAGTGAATGATTTCGGCTCTTTCCCACCCCTTCTGAAACGTCTTGATTTTTGATGTTATTTTTCTGCTTGCCCATTTTGAGGAGGTGGAAACATCCAACTGCACTGTGGATAGAAAGCTTTTAGATATCCCGTGGAGCTATGTTCCATAGTGGAGAGGAAGCTTTCAAAACAATCATGCAGAGTGGGTTTTATATCACCCCGATGCTATTCTTACCAATCAGATTGGATTAAGAGCAGACAGAGATTGATCTATGCTGCGCTCGAGAGCTCACTGTGTTTGACCAGATTACTTTTAACACTCTGCAGCTGTATACTACCATGGAAAGAAATGAAATCTTGTCAGTGCAATTGAGGTGTTCCCCTGTCAGTCACAAACAGCAGACTCCCCCTGGATAATAAGAAATTCCTCTTGTATATCATCCAATGTTTGCTATGCCCCGGCACACGGGAGTTTTTCCCATCATATTTTACCCATCACTTTCGTGCAGGTGAATGAGAGCCAACTGAGAAATGACTCCATTTGCATGTTAGCTAATTGTATCATTCCTTCAGGCTTTCTAATAGTCAATGAATTTTCTGAGAACAGAGTTCAGGGGAATAAAAATGGTTGGCGCTGCGACGCATAGCCACTATTTGTAGTGAAATGAGGTTTGCTGCAGGTAAGAGGAAAAGGGGCCCAATGTGAAGGGTTGCGGTATTGAAGTAAGACAAGATGTATGAGGTACATAGTCTTTCTTCCAAGGCTATAACCACCCAAGAAAGAAAGAAATGCTCAAGCATAAACTGAACAAAAAAGTAATAAAAATTAGTAAGCACAGTCTGCTTTTTTTTTTTTTAAATAGCATGCTGTGCCACATAAATTACACACAGGAGTATTGTATCATTACTGTCATTGCTTGTACTTAAAACTCATTTCACAAGTAAAAGCACACTAGAGGAAAAGTTCAGTAATTTATTAAACAGGGGTTGCATAACAGACGTCATTATTGATGAAATTTTGTCCATGAGCAGAGAGCTAATTGATAGGTTTGTAGCTTGAACCCATCCGCTGGAACGTTGAAGACAATATAATTACACTGCAAAGCAAGACACAAGTAGGCAAGCTTCTTCATGTTTCTCGTGCACGGGAGAGAACCGGACAGGCACCGTTCCTTCGCTTGACCCCAGTTGCTCTCGTCCGTTCTCCCGTACCACTGTTCTTTTATTGAGGTTACATGAATATGCATAAGTTCATTAACATATGACGTCTACATACACACAAAGAGTACCTTGCCTGTGTGTGTGTGTGTGTGTGTGTGTGTGTGTGTGTGTGTGTGTGTGTGTGTGTGTGTGTGTGTGTGTGTGTGTGTGTGGACTGCTGATCAAAGGGTCAAACATCCTTGGTCAGGAAGAGGGTAGCCTCCCCCTCACCCTAGATGGTTCATCCTAGATGACACGGTGAGGAAGTCCTGCAGTTCATCTAAACAAAGAGCACTTAGACTAGAACAGACGCAACTACGTTAATCCTGCCATAAAACAATAAGACACGGTATGACCTCTCATGCTCCCAAAGTGCTGTCTAATACACACAAAGTTTGCAGACTATCAAGGATCAAAACCTCTACCAATCTACAACTAATTACAAAACTCTAAGCATATATAAGTAAATATTTCTAAGCATAAATGACAATCAACAATACAAACCTAACACTAATGGATGCACTTCATCCATTAGAATGGGGTTCAATTAAGAGCTGTGATTTTTAGGCCATGTCTTGGGACTGTAACACCTATTTAACGTATTAGGAGGTGGTGAACGTGAGTAAAACAACAACGATCCTTTTAGCTCTGCTTTGGTCTCCACCACCTTCTCAGTGTCATGACAAACAGGTTTTGTCTCTGCGTTTTAAGCTTAATATTCTTTATTATTTAGATTCAGGAAATAGTTTATTCTTTCTTGTTATTAGTTCAAGCTTAATTTTGAGTCCTGCTTTTCTGTACCTTCAGAGATTTTCAGTTTCTTTTGAATTCTGCAACTCAATGCAACAATGTTACATTTCCTGGTTGCTTTATCTTTATGCTCCCAGTTTAGTCTTCTGGGATCCCTAGCCTTCAGCTCTCTGTCACTGGAAACCTAGCTCCTCTTTGTGTCTATAGTTTGTTATTTGTGTCTTGCTGTTCATATTTTGTTAGTGTCATACTGTGCTTCTGACCCTCTTCCCCAACTGCACCACCTGAAAGAGGTCTTTTGTGTCTGAAATTGACATAACATTGAGGGGAAAATCTGGTTGATGGGGTTAAGACAAGGCTAGGTGTTTTTTGTTTTGTTTTTTTACATCATCCTCCAATTTTAGTTAAAAAGCTAAGGGCAGCTTTGAAGATGATATTATAATGATTATAATGATTTAGCAGCCTCTGAAAACAGTAATTAAATATTTAAAACCATAAATCCCATTCATGGTTTAGGTTAGCAGTCAAAAACATCTCTTACCTTAAGAGATGTTGCTCTCTTACCCCATGCAATTAACTGCTCAGAGAACAAAAAACAATGACTTGTGATAGTCATAAACAGTGAGGTTGTGTAAATGTCCCATTGAACAAAATTTATCTCACATTTATAGCACTTCAAACACCCTATGCCAGCAAAATTAGAATGGCTCCTCCTCCTCCTCCTTTTTATAGGTCCACTTTGCAGTGGTGTAGCAGAGTTGAAGCTGAGGCCGGCACTGTGTACCTTGACTCATAAAGCCAAAGGGCAGCAGCTGATTGAAAATGTGGAGAGAATTAGTTTTATGGCTTCCTATCTTGGAGACTGGAGTCCTTTTTTTTTAGATGCAAATAGAATAGTGGAAAGTGCTGTATAGCATTAAATGTGTTTACGGCCTTTATTCTGTTCATATTAAATTTAATTTCCGTAACTGTTCCTTCACCTTTAAATCAGGCGAAATGTTGGGAGTGCTGTTTCTCTTTGGATCACAATCGTTTCAGCCTCTGACCACACTTCACAAAAGTGCACATATTTATGGCTGGCTGCACGACTGAGATACTCTGCGGCCTATAATACAAATAGAGCTGTTGATTTACAAATAGGATTTTTTTTCACAGTTGTTGCTGTTGCTTTCACGGGCAGAAAGACACATTTTAAGTCAAGATATAAATGGAAGAAATCTTTGAAGCAATTATTCTAACTTTGCGGTACACGGTGGCAACGCTTTTGGAAAAGGTGTATCGGGTTACCTTTCTCTGTTCTGTTTCAGCGAGCAGCTTCTTCGGCCTTTCCTTAGCCCGTCGAGCTGCCTAGGCAACAATCAGAGCAGAGAGGCTGAGGCATCGTGAAGAGAAATGTACAGTGGTGGAGTGGTAGGAAATTACAAAAGGAATCAATTCAATGAGTTCCCTCCATGAAAAAAAATGTCTATAAATCAGGCAGAGCCAGAGCCAAACAACAACCTTTTAAGAGCCTGTCTACCGAGGCACAATGCATTACAGAGCAAGAGAGAGCTCAGTAATATGGCTACTTCTGCACGAAACCCTTTCTTTTTTCACTCAACCGCTAACCCAACACAGCAGTGCTGTCAACTACATAACCTTGATGCTTTTTCTACTGACCTTATTTGTATGTCTTTATCATTGCCATGATATTGGGCTTCTCTTACAAAACATATTAGAGGCAAAGCATGCTGCGCTTTTCTGTAATGCCAGAACATCAAAGTGTTTTTTTCCCCAAAGGAGACGTCCACCTTTTGAAAAATGTGGCACTTATTCTGACACGACCACGCCGGCATGAAAGTGAAAATGAAGACTTATCTGTCTTCACCTCTTAACTGTCAAAAGGCAGTACAGTTGAAGCTGTAATCATTTTTAAAGAGTGGGCTTTGAACACCAGGTCGTTACTTTTCCTCTAAAAGCAGTTTGCAGAGCACGTTTCTGTTTTTTTGATAACAAATATCAGGTCCTCTAAAACAATTCTTTTTCCAATTACATTCCTGGTTGAATATCACTTCCTGCGCTGTTTTCCCATGTTTCTCCCTGTGACGCTATCACCTCAGAGGACAAGAAGCTTAATGGAGGTTGTAAATATACTAAAAGGCAAGGTCAGCAGGAAAACCACTGATGGAATAAATTAGTGTCCCGTTCTAAAGAAAACAACAGAGAAGACAACATGAAATATAACAGTAAGAAGGGGTAAAGTGGTCCGAAGGCCAGTATCCACTCCTGATTTATTAAACTAGAGAGGCAACCTAACCCTTCTCCACTGATGTGTCATGTTCCCTGTGACCTGTCCATGAACATCCATATGGCAGGAGTGTCAGACTGGGGTTTTGAACTAGCATTAGGTGGTCACTGTGGTGCTCGTTTGAGTTAAGACATGCATATCTGTGTGCCTGCACCACATCAATTTTCAGTGTCTGCCACTGATAAATGACAAGGCCACTTGAGGACTGGTGAGCAGGAGTTTATTCCCACATGTGGCAACGTGCAGAAACAGCACATCCATGCAACACTGTAAACCCGAGCTGCTGTGCGACCACAGTAGGTGCAAATAGTCAAAGAAATAACATGAGACGTTAGGTGATATAACACATAAAACATGTGTTGCCAAGTGAAAGAGTAGCGGTAGTGTGTGTTGCCTGATCCCAGACTCAGGTGTAATGGATGCATGACACAGAATATTTCCTCTGTAAATCGCACGGCTGTTCCACTTTACTGGTTGACTGGGCAGCTTTCTTCTTTATCTACTGTGGCTTCAGTGTGTGAATTGCATCCTTTTCAGAATTATTCTCCTGCCACATACAGCCAATTGCCGAACAAAGTTATTATGGGACAGCATATCACAATAAAACTACACTGTGTAATTGTGCAGAGATTGACGCTACGCAGTGGGCAATCAAAGCTGCCGCACCGTAGGAGTCTACAGCCGTTTGCATTGGAAATTATGTTTGGTAAAGGGAAAGAGACTGCCAGTCAGAAATGTGTACGTGTGTGCGCTTGTGTGTTCGTGCACGATATTCCAAGAACATCAGCGTTACCTTGGTTACTAATCCTATTTACTGAGGATTGGATCCATTATTCAGGTTCTTCGTCTCAAAGCTGAATAGTTGTTATCACAGTGTGTCAGGGACAGAGACTCAGAGCAGGCAAATATTAAATATGCAGTGTTTTCTTCACAATATTTCACAGTATTTAATGGACTAACTGTAATCCATTTTGGAACATAAACTGTAATGAAAACCAGGATTTTTCCAGCTATAAAAAAACAAAACGACATGCTTGCAGTGAAAAGAAAATCAAAGGAAAAACTGGTGGAAAAATTTGGGGGGATCAATTTACCTATCTGCTGTTTGATAACCGTAATTAAACATACAACAATGATCGCTCAATAGTGCATCCTGTCATTGGGTAGGCATAATTGCCCCGATGCTGCGACCAATCATCTTTCGTGAAAACTAACATTCAAGCCGTGAAAAGGTCATTTAGGAATAATTGCAGAGGAGGCCTACAAAAGCTGAGGCTAATGTACGTTGATAACTTGACAGCACAGAAAAGTCTGAATAAAACTGTAACACGAATTACAGCCCACGCTTTATGTGATCAGTGAAATGGCACACAAAGCATTAGGGATGCAACAATATGGGTATTGAGATAGCAAAGCTTTTTCACTGACAGCTACTGTATTTGGTTTCTCACAAAGCGGAGAGAACTGCTGTGACATTCACATATTGTTGCTTCTTCTTATGCTCCTCACAATCATCCAGTGGTAGCATTTCAACCATGAAAAATGTGGCTTAGGTAAGCAGTTGACTGGCCAGTGACATTGTACTTTACATACAGAGAAGGAAACCTTCAACAACAACAACAACAACAGCCTTTTCAACAAAAAGGTGCATTAAAAAAGTAGAACCCAACTAGGAAAAAGGGTAAAAGTTTAAAAGTTTAGTAAGTTTTAAGAAAATGATATGTTGCTATCAAACAAGTCATTTATGTTTATCATTTAGTAAAAACTAGCTATAATTTGAATTTAATATGATAACATTGGTACATATTAAAGGGCAGTAAAAGCAAAAGTAAACACAAAGTGAAAATGATTGTGTGTTATTGACTAATTACACACAGTCTAAGTCCATGTAGTTACAGCACGCACAGTTGTGTTATAATAGACAGCCAATTTGTGTTTATAGATGATCTATATAGTATTTATTAACCATTTGCAGAGCTTAGAAACATCAATCCAGCTCCACCTGTCAGAATGAATGTGGAATGGGTAAAGATCATGCATTCAGACTGATTCAGGCCCGGCTCCAATTCCTATCCTGTCATCTCCCAGCACTCTCTGCCCTGATCCACTCAGAGTGGCTTATTTTGTCCAACACAACCTGTGTTCCTCATTCAAAATTGCTCATCCTTCCAAAATTACACCGAAAGATCTAAAATCTAATTAAACAACATGTAGATAGTTCTGTAAAAGTTGACATGGTTGCCTTTACTTCACATTTATGAAAGAATTGGAAAGTTGCCCTACTTTTTTGAGTTAAACGTGAAGTACTTATAGTCACTTAACTCTAAATATTAACAGAGGCCGTCATTCATCAGTTACAGAACAATTATTATTAAAAGATGTGTAAGCATTAAATAATGGTGCAATTTCATTAACAGTAAAAGCTTTATTTTTATTAAAAATGAATTTTCCATTCATTAACTACGGTTAATATAAAGTATTACTGGAAAAAAGTAATTATCCTGCGTTTCATGGAGCTCCGGTGTGTAATATGAGTAAATAAATGTCAAATGACTCAAGTTAAATTGAAGTAATTTTAAGTGTATGTAAAATATCTGTTTCAAAATCTCCTTTCCAGAAGTTTGACTTTTACTTCATCTTTTTTTCTATCTAGTTATATTTCATGTCACATTTCGTGACAGTGGATTTGTCACCAGCCAATCACATGCCCCCAGCTGGGTCAGTAAAACATCCATTCACAGCGATGCTGTCAGTTGCTGGAGGAATCACAGAGAGACTCTGTGTGTGTGTTTTACTCTTTAAAGTAGTTGTCTGACTGAGAAACATAAAACCACGATGCCATGTTAGCCAAGGTCACAAACCAGCACACCGAGCTGGCTGGGTAAGTAAGTAAGAAGCACATGTATGTGATGAAGAAGCAATGATCATCATTCAGAATTGGCTAAATTTAGTGTTGTTGCAGCTCAAGAAAGGTCAGTTGTTAAACCGTTATATTTTTTCTTTCCTTTTTTTTAAACTTGCAGTGTTTTTGATTTCTCTAAGCAGCAGTTAGGTAACTGGTGACAACTCTGCAATCATGAAATGACTTCTTTAAGAGTATTATTGGATATTTTACTGATTCTGAATTAGTTCCTGAAGTTCTTCGAAAACGGTTCCATCTATAATTGTGCTTATTTATTTGACTATCTGTGTCATTATGTTATGTTAAAAAAAATAATATTAAACACTTCCTTTGGAGCAGAATTAGCTGGAGTTGGCCTGCCCGTCCTCTAAAGCTTTCCCCCTCCCCTCCCCCTCTGTCTGTGTCCCAGGAGGGCAACTGGAGGAGAATGACTGGTAAAACTCAGACCAGCAACGTGACCAACAAGAATGACCCTCGTTCCCTCAACTCCAGAGTCTTTATTGGCAACCTCAACACAGCCATCGTCAAGAAGACCGACATAGAGGTCATCTTCGCCAAGTATGGCAAGATAGTGGGTTGCTCTGTGCACAAGGGTTACGCCTTTGTACAATACATGAACGAAAGGAACGCCCGAGCAGCAGTGGCGGGGGAAAACGCCCGTATCATTGCTGGACAGCCTCTTGGTGAGTCTTTGCTTTGTTTTTGTTTTGTTCTTTTCCTCTTTGCTCTCAGGTATCTATCATTTGCTATGCAGATTTTATTAGTATGAAAGCCCAGTGAAATATAGCCTATACTGTACTTCACAAACACTTTCCTCTTGAAATACAGAGGCTTGATCTTTGCTGGAGGAATGGATTGTCTCTCTCGGGAACAAAAACTGCCTTAGGCATCTTTCAGGCTTTTAGTTTAGAGCCTCTCTTGGCTCCTAAATGCTGAAATGTCTGTGTTTGTTGTCATGCTGTTTTTGAGAAAATCCCTGCTGAATCATTTAACTGATCCACTAGTGGGTGTAAGCACAGTTTGATTTTAACATTTACTAAACATCAACTTGCAGAAAGTGTGTCAAAGTTCTTGTGACATACTACTTAGAGCGGAATGGAATTTATTATGTGGCATGGGATGCACCTCCAATATGCTGTGCAAGCACTGCTACTCTACTGTGCGTGCACTTTTTGTGTTTTATGTTGTTGTTGTTGTTGTTTGTGGATCGTGAGTGGGAAAACTTTTCATATTTGGAATTGTTTTGTTCCTGGCTGGCAGGCAAAATGTTTAAGCAATCAAAAGACGTGAGTCAAAAGTTAACTTTTTATACAAATGGAAACAAATTAGAAAAATACCGAAGAATCATTGTTATACGGTTTTGTGTGTCTTCACTCCAGAAGCAAACAAAGCTACAATTTAAGTTTCAGTGTTGAATTAAGTTTTGTCTCTGAAGGGCATTGTCTGGGGCCTTATCTTGTTAAAACATCTTTGCGAAGCCTAGGGGTGAATTGCAAAGATACAGCGGAGCACATTCCTAGACACTACTGCTATCAAACATAATTTTAAAATGATCATGACCAGATAATGCTGTGCATGCAGGCAGGCGAGCAAGAGACCTTTTGATTAAATTCTCTGCAGCAAGTTTAGTGTTTCAACTAGGGAGCCTGGGCTCTGCAGTGAGTGCAATGTGCAGGTTTTACTGAGTGTTAGTCATAATGCAATAACAGTAAAAAGAAATTAAACCTTCTTTCAGTGCTAAGGACCAAATTAACCATTTGGTCCTTAGCACATCTTAAAATTAACTAAATGCAATCTCAGATGAATTCCAAAACATGGTATATTACACTTTGTCATTATTTATATAACAAAAGTCAAACCAGATGCAGAAGCAGTTTGAAGAAAGCAAAATACATTCTTACAGCTTCCGTAAGAGACTTTAAGAGACTAAGTAGCAGTCAGGTGCTGCTAATCAATGCACTTGATAATTACATCAGGAAGTGTGAGCACCTTATAAATGCAGACGTTTTAGTGGTTTGCAGGTCTGGAGCATTCTAGTGTGGGTTAAAACATTACCAAGGAGGAAAGACACCAGAAACGATCTTAAAGAAAGAATCGTTGGTGCCAGTCTGGTAAGGGAAGTGTTGCAGGACAATTTCCAAACAATTAGAAATGCTTCATTCTGCAGTGAGAAAGAATACTCACATGTGGAAAACATACCAATTACCAATCTTCCAGTGAATGTACCACCCCAAGGTCAGACTGTGCAGTCCTCAGACTGCTCAATGAGCTACATCTCAGGCTCTACAGGCCTCACTTAGCATGTTAAATGCTGAAGTTTATGACAGCACAATTAGTGAAAGATGGCGAAAGTATAGCTCATTTCAGGGCTGCCAGGAGAAAACCTGTCCTACTCTTGTGTCTAGAAAGAAATTAGCAGCATGGTTTGAAAAGTTGCAGCTGAATCAACTTTCTTGATGAATATCTTTTGGACAAAGTGGTGTTTGCCAAACATGATGCTGTCCATTATGGCCAAACACCAAATACTGCATTTCAGCACAAACACATCATACTAAGTGTTAAGCACAGTAATGGAGAGGTGATGATTCGGCTTGTTTTATATACCAAAGTAATCTAGAGTCAAATGTGAGGCCATCTAACCAACAGCCAAAGTTTGTACAAAATTGGGACAAATTAACAGGACAATGATCTCTCTCCTTCACTCAGACTCAGTGCATTGTACAGCTAATAACAATGAACTAAAAATGACTAGACAGGTATGGCGTGGCTGGAAGGGTTTCCAAGAGAAAGCCTCTTCTCTGTAAAATGAGATATTTGTCATTAGGCTCTTATTTCATTGCAAAGAAACACGAGGCTCCCTACGGAAAGATTGAAGAGGTACGATAATAACTGAACCCATAAAAGAACATAGATACAAAGCCAAGACATGGACATAATAGTGGATAATAAGGTAGACCTACATGATCACTTTGGTTACCTTGCAGTTTTGTGTCTTTATGATGTTGTATCATAAAGACACAAAACTTTTGGTTCCACCATGATTTTTCTGTGACTATGGAGTAAAGAAGGACACAGCTTGATTGTCAGCTTGGACTTGAAAGTGATCTTTCTAATCTTTTTGAAAAGGGAACATTTAATGAAAGAAAATGCAGAGCTCATTTAAAAGTTGTCTGTTCTGCATCAACCAGACAAGTTATTGATCTGCCTCCTTTCGACACAGCTTATATCTACCAAAACACCAATAGTCTGACACCGGTAGTCTGACTTGACTCTCACACCCTCCTATAAAAGTCTACTCATGTGGTTCTTTCAGCTGCTTTTCTCTTGTTAAGATGTTGAGCTGTTCATGAAAGTGTTTCCTCTTTGCCAATTATTGGATATTTCCCCTGCACGCTTAACAAATGAGATGTTCCTCCTGAAAACTGATTGTGTGATTGGAGCTTTCTAAAACAAATAATAATAATAATAATAATAAGATTTTTTTTTTTAATTATACTATTTCTCTATCAAGATAAAACATCAGTATCAAGCACTGATGATCTCTCGTTGACTGGTTAATGTGAGCTAATGTGTTTTTGCTCTTGAGGATGTGCATTAGTTTGATATTTATTGTTATGGATGTTACAATCAGTGAATTAGCAGGAAAAAAAACTGTTATTAAAACCATTCACGAGAAGGTTGATCAGCCGACGGAGCCAAAACCATATGTGAGCAATCCACCGAAGGCCTAATAAGAGTTAAACTGATTCATTTGTGACTTTAATGCTAGACAGGTGACTCTTTTTCATGTGTGATTGCTTGTTTTTGGTTGAGAAAACAATAATAACTAAAAGTATTTTCATTACTACAGAGTTCATTTCACACGAAGCAAGACAATCCAGCCTTCACTGCTATCACTCAGTCTGCAAGTCATGTGGCGTAAGTAAGACTGGAAGATAGATCTTTAATTGACAATTTAGACCACCCTTCTTCTCATCCTGCCAAGCTGATGCTTTTTATATTAACATGGCAGAGAAATGAATCAGCCCCGTAATGATTTTGTGATGAAGGATGACCTCCCCAAAGCATCCGGCTTCCTGTGCAAAAACATTTCATTAAAGGGTTATTACCTGCAAGTTGATTGCACGTCAGCTTCACAGGTACGCTAACATTGCTCTGTTACTAAAGGACCGGCATTCATGTGTGTTGCTGTTTGAGCCACTGTTGACAATGTCTGTTGTTATCATTGACCGCCCGCGCAAGACGAATCAACAAATCTTTGTGTGGGGGGAGAGGAATGTTTGAAAAAGCACAGTTTTGAAGTGGGAAAAGAGGTCAGTGGAATAATCACATCATACTTCGACTGCACAGCTCCACTTCAGTTGTGCAGACCCAAGGCGATGACTAATCTGTGCACTCGCTGATACACAAGTGTCAGAGGTCATAGCCTGCTGCCACCACTGCAGATGAGACTGTTACTGTATATGTGCTATGTGTGTGTGTGTGTGTGTGTGTGTGTGTGTGTGTGTGTAGCTAAAAAACCGCAGATGAGCAAATGCAAAAATTCTAAAATTGCAAAGCTGGCAGCACCGTCCTCCCCTCGCCTGCAGAATGAAAAATGGATGCTCCATTACTCTATCAAATATGAGTAGGAGTTCGTGAGATCGTAGCTAGGATTCTGAGCACAGCAATCATTACCAAATAATAGTACGTGTGATGCTATTTTGAGTGGAGCGCTGTATCTCTGTGCAATTCGCAGATACAAGCTTGAAGAAATTTCTCGTTTTGCAGGAGCGCAGATGTTTAATATAGCATCACATCAGACACGAAGACGCTTTCCTCTGTTCCTCTGTTGGTGAAACATTGAAAAAGAAAAGCCCCAGTACATACTAGACAGTAAAGAAACCTCCCTTGCCACAGTGTTGGCAGTATTTAAAGCAAGGATTCTTGATTTGTGGATATCAAACGTGCAACAGTGGAGCTCTAATGCCAAAATCAAAAGTAGAAAATATACAGTGCAGTGAAAAAGTGTGCGTTTCCTTCCTGATTTCCTATTCTTTGACATATTTATCATTTACCCTATTTGAAAGTAAGTGACCACCCCCAAATCATGATTTTCCACACCCAGCCTTGATTACTGCCAGACTTGTTAAATCAAGAAACCACTTAAACAGAACCTGTCTGACAAAGTAAAGCAGGCTTTAATATCACAAAAAGCCACACATCATGCCACAATCTAAAGAAACAGCTGAGAAAGAAAGTTAATGAGATCTATCGGTTTGGAAAAGGTTGCAAAGACACTTCTACGGCTTTGGGAACCACAGTGAGAGCCATTATCCACACAAGGAAAAAACTTGAAACGGGGGTGAACGTGTCCTGGTTCTACAGTTTTTTTTTTAAAACAAAACCGTGTTGGAGTGGTCTGTTCATAATCAGGACTTAAATCTGATTGAGATGCTTTGGCATGACCTTAAACAGGCCGTACGTGCTGAAAAACTCTCCAGTGTGGCTGAATTAAAAATTCCTCCACACTGAGTTGAAAGATTTATTGCCAATTATCACAAATGGTTGATTGCGGTTCTTATTGCCAAGGGTGGCGCAACCAGCTATTATGTTTAGGAGGCAATCACTTTTTCACACAGGTAGGTTTGAATGATAAAAGAACAATAAATAAAATCACCATTAAAAATACAGTTTTGTATTTTCAATTTATATATATCACAGTATCCTTGATTTGTTTTGCTTTGTGTGTCTCTCTCCATGGAGCTGAAACAATTAAACCTCGCACTTTTTACCAAGCCAGTTGCTAGCTGTGCCTTTCTTCTTCCTGGCGCTGGCAATGGTAGTGTGCTGGAACTTTAACTGAATGCAAATGAGAATGAAGAGACTAAACAAAGCAATAAATTTGTTATCAAAGACTCAGTAGCACTCAAAACAACTGCGGGAAACTTGTCAGTATTAGCAGCTCCTTTTACAAAAACACATTTCATTTGTTGAATGCGTAACAGAAATGCTAAATTGTATGAACTCGGAACACTTTTCGCTCATTTTTCTGAAAGATGCAAACTATTCTCCGCGATGACAATAAAATCCCTCGTAGGACAATCGCTCAAGTATTTAGAGTTATCTGAGGTCAGCTGCTCTACATGTACTGTAAAGTACAAATGTCTCTTCCTTTCACTTCTGGTGCCTTCCCTGCCCTCTGGCTAAAAGTTGACTGGAAGAATTTCTTGTGGCTCAGTGACATGATGATTGCTGGCATCCATGAACCTCAAATGCATCTGAGCAGTTGCCTTCCTCACCCATTGAGAGGTATCAGCTCTATCTGTATGGCCTCCCTCTTCTCTGGGCTCAGGGGGCTGCCATGGAGACGACGAACGACAGATTTTTTTTCAGCATCCCCGGAGCCTCCACATCGTTGCAGTGCCGATTTTTAATACGGCACACTGAAAATAACCCTTACGCTACCTTAACATTAAGTGGAAGGACTCGCAAGGAGTTAACATCAAACTTGGGTCTTTGAAACTTTTCAGAGATTTCATAAAAAAGCTGATTATATAAAACTCCTTTGAAGTATTCGCATCAAATGTTTGCGATGCATATCACACTTGCCCTTTATGTGGTAAGCTGAATATCTATCATTTCTTTTTTTTCTCATCTACAGAGGTGGTTGTTTCAACCGTGTCCTGACGTGGCACGGTGAGCTTAAGTGCGTGCCTGGAAGCAGCAGACGTGTGTGATTGGCAGGTGGTGATTGAAGCCCTGATGGAAAAAGGGCAATGAAAGAATAACATCCTATATTTTTCTAAGCAAGGCCATGTATGAAGATACAAGCTGCTGTGTGAGCTGGGAGCGGAGGAGTGGAGGAGAGAGAGGTAGATAGCGGAGAGAGGGCAGGCTAACAACATCTCTGGAGAGCCTGCCTGGTAGCAAGTACACCTGATAATCTTTCTTCTGTTGACTCCTGTTTTAAGTAGCTTGACCCTCCCTGAAGAGATTCGCATTCCACCTGGAAGTTTCATGTTGAAGGTCCATCCCATTACAATATTAATGACCAAAGTGAAGGATAATGTTTGATGGATCACCAATCATACCGCCTCCAAATGGCATTGGCAAGAGTTAGGCACATAAATAATAAAGTGATTTAGATGCAAAATCCATCCTAAGCGGATTACAAAAGCAGTGGCACTGCAATCAATCGTCATTTTGGGCCAACATGATGCATAGCAAGCAGCACCGGACACAGAGAGTAAACTACAGCAGGGAGAAGAGTGAGGAGGGACAGGTAGAAGGAGAACATGCAGGGAGTAGTGCTTACAGTGGCTACAGATACACTTACTGGAGCTGTACGTTGCTTTTTTCTGGGTTTATTTTTATACTTAGAGATTAATAGACAAATACAGGTGACGTTATTTTATTTTTGATTATTAGGAGTTCGTCTACAGGGGACTTCTTTTAAAGGCATTTTACAATGTATTACTTTAATCAAGGGGCGAGACTGCTGTGAGGTCAGAACAGGACACTGGTGGCCAGTTGAAAGCTCCTGACATTAATGATAAAAAGCATCAAAACTGCCTTTAAGTTAGAATCTGTTATGTGAGTGTAGCTATGAGACACATGCAGAAACAGACCAATTAAAATCCAACATGAGGCAGATAAGCATAACAGCAACATTTGAAATATTGGCATTACATCAAATACTATGTTTTTCACAATCAATTTTACAATGCTCTCCTTCATTATGCTTGACAGAGTGCAGCGGCTAAAGTTTTAGTAGTGTTACATTCCACAGAATAAAAACTATGGAAACATGAGATTGAATTGAATTAAGAATATACCAGGCTAAATTCAAACACACTGCCATTGAATTTTGCATTATAATGCAACTGTAGTGAGACTGCATTATTTACAGGGACACAGCATTAAATGTAAGAACATAAGTAGCCTAGGTAGTGTTTTCCCTGGAAGCTGTAAGTGAAAAGTAAAACAAAACTAAACTCGCTTCAAGCTAAAAGCCAAGGAGGCCTCCACATGATAAAATTTGATGATAAACATATTTTTTTTAACCTGGGATATTGTATCTACTGTAGGGCTGAGTTTTTTAACCAGTCGCTTAAAGCATTTCTACCATCTAAGCACATTAGTGATTTCCTGCAACATGGAATGCAACTAGCGATTGCTCCAGCCATACTCAGGTGAGTCATTTGTTTATTTTGGGGTTGCACATCAACAACTGCTCGTATCTCCTCTTTGCGAGCCCTTCGTGGCCTTGTTGCACTCAATGATATATTTTTGCTTCAAGTTGTTTGCTTCATTGTTGCTTCCACCTTTAGCAGGAGTAGTTTCCTTGTATATTTTGGAGAGTACTGTGCTGTGAGTACTTCCCTTTATCCCTTTATAGGTATTAAATCGTCATTGGAGACTGACATGCATCTGTTGTTCACATATCTCGGGGTTTGTCTCATTGTCCTGCATACTTGCTGTAGCATGATGTGATGCTTTGAAATGGCAAAGCCCTAACAGACAGCAGAAGGATTTAACTTCATATCCATTTTATTTATTTACTTTTAGAACTCTTTTGCATTGATGTTACTGGTGCAGCCACGATGAAATTAATCTAGAACCGTGAACTAGCATGAATTTGGCTCACTTTTTCTTAGCCTTATTTGTATGTCGTGTTTAATGTTAATTAGCAAACTCTACTGTGTGTTGTGTTAATAAAAAAAATAAATATGCTTAAACGCTAACCCCCCCCCCCCCCCCCCCAAAAAAACAATTAGCAATTGTAAACATTAGCATATTAGCATGTTCACTGTTAGCATTTAAGGCCATCCATGCAAGAGCTAGCATGGTTAATGTTGCTTTTTTTATTTACACTTTAGCACTCACTTATCACACAGCACATGCTTTAAAACTGATTTAATACAGTCTACACTAATCTCATGCAGTTCACCTAAATTGGATTTGTTAGATTATTGCTCATCTGTAAGCAGCCTATTCAGTATTTGGTGTCTGTCCTCCAGCATTGAAATAGCTTTTCTCTTCACTCATTGTCTAACAGAGAGATTCAAAGCTGGCATACTACAAAACAAAAATGGGGGGGGGGAAGGAAATTTAATTAACACACAAAAGTAAAACTGATTAATTTAAAACATTTCAACACTTTTACACAAAATGCATGTGACCCCTTCATTGCGCTGCATATTACAGGCTTACCACTGTAAGTGAATCCAGGAGGGATTTCTTTTTCCTTTAATATCTATCCAAACCAATCCTGTATGTTATCCACCTGGCTGCTGTAATTCTTTCCATCATTCACTATTAGCATTCAGGAGGCTCAGTCTTGCTTTGAAATTTGCATAGATAATTCCAGCTATGTCTACAATAACTGCACAGTTCACTAACTTTATTTTGAGAGCCAGGTTTAGAAGCATGAACAGTCATGAGTGAGAGGCCCTTTGGGTATTGCAGTATGCAACGAGATGGGCCAATTTCTCCTGATCCACTGGACTGAGTCTTGCCAAATCAAACCCCATAAGGCATTTCCTGTATCCTTCATCTCCTTATGTTTGCTTCTGAGGCTGTAAGAATATTCAGTTCATGTGCATGTGTTAATATGTGAGTTATGTATGTGCTTGCAGATAGAAGCCATTCATCTGTGCTTCTTTCAGTAAAATGTTTGAATTTGAATATACCCATTTAACAGACATTGCAATATCAATGTAAAATCCATTTCTATCTCTTTCCTCTCGTAGCCCCTCTTGTAGCCCCTCTCTGCCTTTCTTTTTGGTATTTTTCCTTGTCCTTGTATGTGATTAGAATGCACCGCCGTCACCTGTCTCCTCTCTCATTAATCACGCACTGAGAGACTGGACCGGACATTGAATGCGCAGTTAGGCTGACCCAACGCTTGACAAAATACCAGGTACAAAGCGTACGGGCTCACATTCATACATTCATGTGAAATCAACAGCCTGGCCAGGCTCGCGGTTTATCCAAGCTGGAATGCAGTCAAAGTATAAGAAATTTAAAGTTTGTAATCGTGCACCTAATAGGCTTCTAATAAAGCCACCCAAGAAACGAGGAAATCGCATTTCCCCCAGCTGCCAGGATCTCTTTCTATCTATTTGTTTGTCCCCCCTTCTCCATCCCTTTCCCTCGTTCATACAGACTGACAAATGCTTTAGTGGGGCATGAGCCACAGTGTGGACAAAGTGAGATGGATTACTGTGTGGATTTTGGCAGAGGAAACTGCAGCTAATTCTCTGATTAGAAATCTGGGTTCAGAAGGCAGAGAAACACTGAGCTGTGAATCAGAGTGAGAGAATGGGGCTCAGTGGGCTTCAGCAAGCTGTGAGTGAGAATTTGTGTGTGGGAAAGTGTGTGTGTGGTCCAGGCACTTATTGACATATGTACAGGCTAGAAACCAGGCTAGTTTTAACACTTCTGCTTTGACTATTGTGGTCGTATTAATTTTATTGTTAATATGGGCAAAATTATTAATTTTTACTTTTGAAGTTTCATTCTTCTTCACCAGAGATCAGCGAACCAGCTCAGATATATATATATATATATATATATTGCACGATTACAATATATATAGGTGGTTCGCTGAGGTGGTTCGCTGATCTCTGGTGAAGAAAAATGAAACTTCTTCCAGTGGTGGTGTGCTGACAAGTTTGGGGTTTGGGTTTTCATTCTACACCCCATTTGTTAAAGTGCTCTTTAGCAAAACAAAGAGAACTGGTACCTCAGCACAAGTAGAACGCCCACAATGAAAAATGCAGTATGTGCTCAGCTATTCGCTAATTGCAAAACTGGCAAATATAACAAAAATCCTATTTTTAAAAAAGAAGATTAAAGAAAAATTAGAAATGACATTAAAGAAACTGCTGATCCACTAGGGTTTTCTAGCACAACCACCTCTGGGGTTTACAGAGAAGGGTCTAAAAAAGAGAAAATATCCGGTGAGCGGCAGTTCTCTGGGTGAAAATACCTTGTTGATGCCAGAGGTAAAGGGATAAAGGCTGGACTGTTTTGAGCTGATAGGAAGGGAGCAGTAACAAAATTAACCACTCATTACAACCAAAGTATGCAGAAGAGCATCTCTGAAAGCACAGCACATCGAATCTTGAAGCAAAAGCTTTGGCTTAGGCTACAGTAACAGAAGACCACACTGGTTGTAGTGTGGTCCTACTTCAATATGGACCAAAAGCACTGTGCAAAAGCATTAAGAATTCTGTCCAAAGTGCTGACTAATTTAAATACATGTAAATTTTCCATACAATTTTGTTAGATAAGTATAACGTACAATGTTGAAGTTGATGGATTATGGCCAAATAATCTCACCCCAAAGGGTCGCGGCACATGGCCACCCCTCCCTGATTCTGCCGGAGGTTTCTTCCTGTTAAAATGGAGTTTTTCCTCCCCACTGTCGCCAAAGTGCTTGCTCATAGGGAGTCATATGATTGTTGGGTTTTTCTCTGTATGTATTATTGTAGGGTCTACCTCACAATATGAAGCAACTAGAGGCGACTGTTGTTGTGATTTGACGCTGTATAAATAAAATTGAATTGAAACTGAAATGAAATTTAATGATTGGTATACATTCAGTTTATATCAAGCATATTTTCCTTAATGAATAATTATTGGAAAAGCTAAACCTTTGATTTTATATATTTACATTGCATTTCTCTCAAAATTACTGCTTCATGTTTATTAAGGGTTAAAGTTAACAGAATATTGGTATTCTGTATTTATTTTTTATATATTAAGCATTTTTATGGTGATTACAAACAAAATGAGACATATGAATAAAAATGCATCATATTAATTCAGCTTTGTTGTTAGAGAAATCTACCACTTAAGAAGAAGACTGACAATAAGAGAGCAAGTGTCAACAAAGCACAAGCATTGGAGAAACACTCCAGTGACCACTGGTCACGAGAGGCTCTGAAGTATACCCCCGATGTTGACATGAGTCAGTAGAAGGCACGTCAGTGTACATTTCTATCTTAATATCTTCCAGCTGACCAACCAGCCACCTTAGATTGTGACTCTCTATATCATCCTTCCGCTGGCTGGGGTTCTTTTAAGCATGTGTACTTTAAAAAAAATAGCTGATAGCAGTTAGTAAATAAACCTCTGTGAGTTAATTCTGTTCCTTACTCCACAGAAGAGTGAAGAACAGGATTAACTTCAAGCCTAACAAGCATCCTGGATGCTTTCATTAATATTGCATCCATCTGCAGTGAACAAGAGAGAGAAGACAGCAAGGGGGAGTAGCTTTGGACCGAAGAAGAAAAAAAGCACTGTTGGGTAATTGTTTCCTATGCGTAATCAAAAATGCCCGTGTGCTGTTGAATTTGGGTTCACATTTAGGGCATGCCGATGCAGACAGGATGGTCATGAATGAACGAGTCATTGGCTGAAACTGAGTGCTGGAATTTCACGTAAGAACATAACGTAATAAAATGTAATTTTATAGGATTAGATGACATGTTTAGAAGAAACGTACTAATGTAAAGAGTCTTGACTTTACCCAGATAGCTACAGGAGTTTTAGCCATGTGCAATAAAAGCTGTGTTGTATGTGGGATTAGTGTTCTTACAGATGCTCTTTTTGCGAAAGCTGAGAGATAATACCTCAATAAGGCAAGTGCGTCCTTGCAGCAGGTCTTGCTGACAGAGACCACTGCAGTGCAACCTTTCCACAGAGCATCAGCTAAACAGACGGCTTCCCATAACAGATGTGACACAGACCCCAGGAATGGAAAATCTGCCCTTTAACACTTCATAATAATTGATCCAGTCAGTCATGTCTGTTTCTTAATTCATGCCTTAATTGTCAATGTGCACCTCGGGCGGAATGACAAAAGAGTAATCCAGGCGACAAAAAGGTGACGTATTGTGTGAGTAATGGTTCACGACTTGTGATTATACATGCAGTGATAATTACTGCGACCCCGGAGGGTTTCTGTGGTCCTGTGCTCACAGGACTCTGCAGCATGACCCCGCTGACTCCCCCTGCTTAGTGCATGAATTAAAAATCACACTGACAGACTTCCTGGGGACTTCGCCCCCTGAATGAAGATGGACAGTATAAACAAAATAACATTAAAAAACAGCCCAGAACCTCACCCCGAGCAATATCTTGCTCTCTCATGTGTTTACTTCTCCTCTCACATTTCCTTATTTGACTTAGCATTCATTCTCCCTCCATCTCCTCGCTCTCTCGCCCTTCCTTATTCCTTCATCCTAATTACACTGCAAAGCAGGGCCCGTGACTCATGGCATCCAGTTGTTAGCGTGGAATTCTTGCTCACAGCTGGACCCAGCCTTGGGCTCCACTGTCCAGTAAAGGTCACACCGAGCATGATGGCGGTTAACTACGTCAAGTTTACAGCACTCAAAGCATCGCATTGGCTGCAGCCAGGAGTAACCTCTGACACCATCCAGCCACAGTTTACAGTCAGACCGCAACCACCCAAGGTACTCGGAGCCATTGTTCAGAGCAGTGGTGCTTAACAAAATCGGCCACTTGGCCTTCTCAGACCTGAACCCTGTGCTATTTTAAGGGGCACAGCTCGAAGGATTATTGTGCAACTGAGAGAGCTCGGATTTGTTCCCAACAAAAGATTCATTCACAAACATTTGTCTAATTCAATATACAGTGATCAACCAAAACATCTGGTACTTCCGTCTGGTATTTTTGAAACCCCCCCCCCCCCCCCCCCCCCCCCTTTTTGGTGTACACCCTTACTTATCTTTAAGCTTTAACGTCTTTTCTCCAGCTCAGCTTCTTTTCCTTTATCGGTGCGTCCTCCTTTGTGACTGGTATGGATTTAATTAAGGAAATCAGTACGGGATAGTGACTTCTACCTGAACTGACCTCTTTGTTAAAAGTGTCCTGAATATTTTGCATAATCACTGTAGATTGGATTAAGACGCTGAACGGCTTCCTCGCTCACTGAAACTCATTTCGGATAAGGGGTTCAGCTCCTGGAACCAAAGACATACTCATTAATAGTTGCACACTGCTCTGAGCTTACAGGATGACCAAACGTCTCTTCCATCTGTTGAGGGGGCGGAAGCATAACACCGAGATGTTTGCGCTGTGTCTCCAAGGAAAAATTGACAAACGCTTTATACACGCGATGGGGGGCAGGGCTGTTTTCAATAGATAGCAGCTGGTTTGAAGAGCAATCCTGACCTTGACTACTCCTTGTAGCTTGTTTACACATCCTTATTAGCCTGTAGCCTTGGTGGAAATGCAAGAAGTGGTGAAGTTACAAAGATAATGACTGCATGAAAGCAGGGACAGTTTTTAAAACTGAAAGGATATGATTATGCAGTGAATGTTCATGGGCAGGTTAGAATTCATATGTAATGCATGATCAGAGCATAAGAATGACTAAAAAGCAGCAGCTCTCATGTGCAAACTTCATGTAAAATCAAGTGTCTTTGTTTTCCCATTCAAGTATGCAAACATATTTAAGTGGGCCTTGTCACAGATGGGTTTTGGACTTGAGCTGTAAAGTGTGTCACTGTTTCCTCTGTAGCCTACCTGTGTGACAGAATTATTAATGAGCTGTGTCTGTATTTATGCACCTCATCTAACAGGGGAAGATGGGCTGCTTTCATTACTTTGAGTTGTGGGAGCCATCCTGTCAAATGAAATTTGAACGCTGGCCAAGATGAGCGCTTGTTATAAGAAAAAGGGGAAATTCATCAAGTGTTAATTTGGTTTGAAATGATGGGTCAGGACAGCGTCAGCCTCAACTCCTCGTATGTCGAGTACATGAAGAACATGGAATCAGGAGTATCTGTCTAAAAAGGCACGTTGTCAGTCTGTGGTCACTGAGCACCACACTGTGGAACTCGGCAGTTATTACCGTTTGGGACTAGCATCCTTATTTATAAAGATGCAATCTCGTCTCACGCATTGATCTACAGTGTCAACTTTTCTGTATGTTTAAGGTTTTATGTCATTATTATTTTAAATGTCATCATAATCAGAGGATTTTTTTAAATGGGTCTTCAAAATTTCACTGCACTCCTGTGGCGTTGTCAGATCAGCCTGACACTGAGTCAAACATCTGCGCACGTGAAGCGTATATAGTGATAAGCCACAACATTAAAATAATTGAAAAACACTGAGAATCTTGTGAGAATGTCATCATCTGCTGGGAGACTTTGGGGACTAATTTAATGCCAATGTTACTCTAACTAGTACCACGAAACACTGCTGCAGATCAGGATCCTGTACTGTAAAGCAACTTCACTGTACCCAGGATATCTTTCCATTATCTGGCCTCTCGTATCCTACCGCTGGAAATCGGGCTAAGCCGTCACACGAAGGCAGTGGATAGGTCCACTTGTAGAAGAGTAAGAAAGGTAAAACTAAAATATTTTTTAAAACAACAACAGGAAAGTAATCACATAGGAGGAGATACGCATTAAAAGCACTGTGAATATGTGTGCTTTTTAAGCACTTTGGTCAATAGGACTGTAAAAGATAGTAATAAATTTAGTGTGCTTGATATAGATATTATATAAAATTAATGTTTAGATGTGTTTAAGACTGTATAGCTTTTAATCTTTCAGCTGCACCTCCAGTGGTGTTTAGAGGTCTCAGAAAGGTGTAGAATAAAAATAAAAACAGAATAAAAACAGAGGCTTAACCTACTTGCAATTTAAAAATAGGGTCAAGAAATACAAATAGGTTCCCTAATTTTAAATGTAGAATCATAAAATCTAAGCATGAATATTATTTCCTAATATTCATCAGGGAAAGACAAAGAAGCATTTTTAAAACGTCCTAATATCTATGTACAGGGGTCCAAGAGATCTTCTAGGAATGGCATTTGAGTCACTGGTCAGTGGGTGTTGATTTTGTACCTGTTGATCTCTAATAGAGAATATAATTTGCTCTGGAGCAGGTTGGGTCTTCAGCTTGAGTTACCATGAACCACATTTATAATACTACAAACCCAGAGTTAAACCTGGAGTTTCTACAATTCCACTTTGTAGCACAGGCCTTTGTAAGCTCCAACATGGCAAGGGATGTCCCCAAAGAGCAGCAGTCTCCTCCAGCAGCATGACACACTCTGCAAAGGACAGGCTTCAGAGCCCAAAGTAGGAAAGGTGTTGACCTTAAAACCTCCCAGATCCAATCAGATTGAATCCACAAAAGCCTGACATCCCAACCCACAGGATTTGCTGCCAGTGTCCTGTGCCAAATGCCACAGGACAGCCCCATAGGGACCATGTCCATTACCAAAAGGTCAGAACTGAGTTGGTGGCACCAGCAAGACCAGCAAAATAGTTCTGATGTTTCAGTGTGGATAGTCATTGTAAGTATACAAATACCGAGGCATGTTTTTGTTGTATGTGTCTGTGTCAATGACAAAAAACCTAAACCATATATGTAGCCTCTTTTATGTATGTAGGTTACATCATTTATACAATAAACCACCTTTTTGGTATTTATTAGCATCTATTAATATTTAGGCTAAAACTATTGTTGCACTGTATTGAAGGAGTTGTAGTCATAAAGATTAATAATGCATATCTGCTCACAGATTTGTTATCATTTGAGATGCTTACTTTGTTATTTCAATTACCAAGATAATTTCAAGTTCATTATTATAGTTATGAATTGCATTTTTAGCGTACTTTATAGTTTTTACAAGGGCTGCAGTAATGACTACTTTGTATGAGTAGCTTTTCTTGTACTTATAATCAGTTTTTCTTAGTGAGCATTTTGAGAAATTAGATTTTTGCTGCCTTTCTTTGCATCATTCAGACTTAAGATTTTGTTTTTTGTTGACCACTGGGGAAAATAAAACAGAAACAACAAAGAAAACCATTTTTATTTGCCTCAGAAATTAAATTTTGAATTAATAGGTTAAAAAAAAAAAAAAGGTAATCATGCCAGGCAGTCTTAACTTCAGGTCACAATTGTTGTTGTTGTCACAGTTAGACACAGAAACAAACCAAGTCACAGCACCTGTGAGTACAGTTCATTGTACTCACAGTTTGAGTCTCATTTAAACAAGCGTAAGAGTAAGAATGACTAAATAGAGTGCACCTGTGTGTAATCTAATGTCAGTACAAATACAGCTGCTCTGTGACGGCCTCAGAGGTTGTCTAAGAGAATATTGGGAGCAACAACACCATGAAGTTCAAAAAACACAGCAGACAGGTCAGGGATAAAGTTACTGAGAAATTTAAAGCAGGCTTAGGCTGCAAAAAGATTTCCCAAGCCTTGAACATCCCACGGAGCAATTATTCAGAAATGGAAGGAGTATGGCACAACTGCAAACCTACCAAGTCAAGGCCGTCCACCTAAACTCACAGGCCGAGCTGGACAAGTTGCAGAGATCTACAGCTCAGGTGGGGGAATCTGTCCATAGGACAACTATTAGTCGTGCACTGCACAAAGTTGGCCTTTATGGAAGAGCAGCAAGAAGAAAGCGTGGTCAGAGTTGATGGGAAGATGGATGGAGCCAAATACAGGGCAATATTGGAAGAAAACCTCTTGGAGTCTGCAAAAGACTTGAGACTGGGGCGGAGCTTCACCTTCCAGCAGGACAACGACCCTAAACATAAAGCCATAAAGGGCAACAATGCAATGGTTTCAAACAAAACATATCCATGTGTTAGAATGGCCCAGTCAAAGTCCAGATCTAAATCCAATCGAGAATCTGTGGCAAGATCTGAAAACTGCTGTTCACAAACGCTGTCCATCTAATCTGACTGAGTTGCAGCTGTTTTACAAAGAAGAATTTTCGTTCCACTTCTCACGTGTACACCACTTTGTGTTGGTCTTTCACGTGGAATTCCAATAAAATTGATTCATGTCTGTGGCTCTAATGTGACAAAATGTAGAAAAGGTCAAGGGGGCCGAATACTTTTGCAAGCCACTGTGTGTGTGTGTGTGTGTATATATATATATATATATATATATATATATATATATATATATATATATATATATATATATATGACTGACATTGTGTATTTGAGATGTTCTACAGTTCTATCAGGGCATTAAACTACTGAGATGTTCTCATAAATTACTGTTTTATGTCATTGGATATATTTTTATTTTCACTGTATTCAATGTTATCACTTTGATTCCATTTTTTTTATGTATTTCTTCATTTATTTATTAACACCCGCGGCAGTTTGTGAATATGCAGTCATGTGTCACCCCATGTTTCAGTAGCTTGTAGAATCACCTTTAGCAGCAAAAACTGAAGTAATTGTTTCCTCTATGACTTTATCAGTGTCTTGTATTATTCTGGAGGAATTTTGGTCATCTGTTCTTTACATTGTTGCTTCAGTTCATGGGCTGGCGGGCATTTGTTTATATACAGCATTTCAATAAAGAAATCAATTCTGACTGTGGCACTGTAGATTTGCAGCTTTGCTTTGGATCCCTTTTCACCGCATGACCCAGTTTAGGCCAAATGAGCAGTTGGACAGATGGCTTCCTATTTGACTCTAGAATACTTGAGTATACAAAGGAGTTGATGGTCAGCTCAATGGCTGCAAAGCAAGCCCAAATCAACACCCCTGTACAATGACAATAACAAGCTATTCTACTGTATTCAGTTGGTTTGAGGTATTTGTGCTGATATGCTTTGTTTGGTTTTCTCCAAATGTGACACTGTGCATTGTGACCAAACATCTCCACTCTGATCTTGTTTGTCCAAAGGACATTGTTCCAGAAGTTTTGTGGTTTGTTCAGATGCAAACCTAAGCTTTAGCGAGAAACAACTGTTCCAAACAAACCAGGCTTGTTCAGGCTTTTTCTTCTTCTACTGTCATAAACTTCAACTTTTAACATGCTTCAGTTTGCAGTTTCTCTGAGCGTTGCATGGTTTGTTCTTAGGTTGAATTTGTTGGAAAGCCCACTCCTGAGGAAATTGTAGCATTGTGTTTACACACACCTGAATGCCTCAGACCAGCAAACTGCCAAAATGTCTGGTTTTATAGATGTGCTCACACTTGCTGATGATTGGTTAATCCACTGCATTTGAATAGCAGCACCTGGCCAGTCTGGTTTTTGTTGTTGTGTCATGGTAACAGTTCATCTGCTTGTACAGTAAAAATGTTTTGACAAGTGCTGTCTGGGTAATTTTTTCCAATAACAGATCTGTGACAGTATTTTATTAGCAGTGACAATGGATGTGTTAACAAGAGCATTTACAGTTAGTCTTCTGAAAAGTTACGTTCCAGACGTAGCACACCTTCATACTTTCAGTTTCAGTTTGAGTCTACAAGTCCTAGAGCTCTTCTGAAGTGTACTTGTGAAGGTCTTTTACTAAAAAGCAAACCTGACAATCTGCCATTTATCATCCTTGGGACATTAATCACTCTATTCTTTACGAGCGCCACTTTCCAACTCATGTCAAAGAATTTACAGCCTTGTTAATCTCAGCTGCAGTAGGTAGAATAAGAAATGAAGTGAAATTCACCCCCTTCTACCCGCTTTGCCCAAAATAATTCTGTAGGCAATGGTTCAGACAGTTTTGGCTCCATTACATCCAGGAGACATTATTGTCTTTGTATTGGATTTTTCTAACCCTCTCCACCCTGTGGGGTTTGCATTATCTCCACTGACTGGGTGAATATCTGTGGCGCTGATAGCGTCAGAGCCGAATTAGATTTGGCAGTCTTTAATGCTTGTATGAATACCAATTGCAACTAGTTCAACATTTGAATACTTCTTAATGTGATTCTTTGCACTCTGCTGACCCTGACAGATGGAGAGAGAGAGAGCAGGAAGCAGGAAAAAAGAGACTTAACCGAGCGAGTGAGCGAGGGAGTGAGAATAAAAGCGAAGGGATCATGCAGATTAGAGCCTAAATAAAAGCCAAATGAGGTCTTACTTGAGAAGATGTAGGCTAGATAGATGTAAATCACATGAATAGATTAATCTATGTATGATTAAATGAAGGTAGATGAGAGCATGGGTGGAACAGTTTTGCTCTATAAAAGCCTCAACTTAGCAAATAATTTAATAAAACAGGGTGTTTAAATGTGCTTCTGTTGATGACTTAAAAGATTTACTCTCACTTAATCAAGTATTAGAATCAAATTCTTTGCAAATGAAATTAAGAAAAAATGTTTGTTGTACAAA
This sequence comes from Copadichromis virginalis, assembly GCF_057382275.1. Classification (NCBI taxonomy): domain Eukaryota; kingdom Metazoa; phylum Chordata; class Actinopteri; order Cichliformes; family Cichlidae; genus Copadichromis; species Copadichromis virginalis. The sequence continues at coordinate 19,117,677 of NC_140626.1, read as the reverse complement.
AACTGTTTGGTTTCTTCTTTATTATTTTTAGTTATTAGTTACTGTCACCAAATGCAAGATTTCTTGGATATTTGTTGTTGGTTTTGACTTGAATATTTTCTCGTCTTACATTATTTGAATTTTCTTGAATTGATTGTATTATTCTGCCATACAGTGTTTGTATTAACTTTGGCTTGTGGTTTCCTGGGATAAAATCCAAACTCTGCATAATCCTTAATACAATAGGAAATAAAAGAATGGATGACTCGTATTTGTTCATTGTTTTAGCAATGTCATAATATTTAGCTCAGAATGGATTTTCAAATGTCATTATGTGCAAACAAAGACTATTATCACTAGTAAACTGAAAGAGCAAAATATCAGGTGAAAATCTGGTCCAAGGCATGCTGGGATAGTGTCCAGCACCCAGCCTGCTGTTACCCAGATTAAGAAAAAATCAAAAGTGAGCACATAAATGAATAAATTGTATTTTTAATCCAAGAAAGGCACCAATACTGAAAGCTACAGTACAGTGCAAAAGTTTTAAGCTTCAATTTTCTCCAAAACCACTGGCTGAAATGCAGCCGAAACCATGACAGCGCCGCCTCTATGCTTTACAGATGGCTGTAGACACTGCTATTCCTCTCTGCTCGACTTTTTTGAACTAACAATTTCAAATTTGGATGAATCGCTCTATGTGACCCATTGCCACTGATTTTCAGTATTTGGCATACCTCAGCATTTTCTCCCAGTAGATGTTATAATTCTTTATTTAAAAGGGACAGTGCAGTTTAACATAGTCCAAGTATAAAACGTGAAACTGATGTACTGCACAGAAGTTTATAGCTATTGCTAATTTCCAACTATTGTCCCTTGTTGGCCTTACATTCACAATACACAGAGTTAAAACATACATTTTCATGAAACCAAAATACACCATGAGTACTGCTACAATTAACAGACAATTTAAAAACAAACAAAAAGATTAATTAAAATGACTACAGCTCTGATTTCCCTTTAACCAACCTTTAACCTTCAATGTAAAGAAACTAATATCTATAATCAGTCAGATTTCAGTTGGAAGTGTGTTCCACAGATGGCGAGCCTTTATGGAAAACACTGATTGTCCAAATTTAGATCTGCGATATGATATTTTGCAGTTGCCGTTCACCATACTCCTAGTAATGCGATTACTATCTTGTCTTTGGATGTAGGTGTCAGGGTTCCTGGGTCGGTGACCCAGTGTTTTCAGTTTTGTTCACGTTCAGTTTATTTTGCCACTTCCATGTTCTCACTTCCTGCTTTTCCTGTGTCAGCTCGTCTCGTGTCATTAGCCAGTTTATGTTCAGCTGTGTACTCACCGGTCTCTCATTATCATCCTCATCAGTCTGTGTATTTAAGCCCTCTGTTTCTACTCGTTCACTGTCGTGTCATTGATGTTATGTTGTTGTTTCCGCCTGCGTTCAGCCATTCAGCCATTCAGCCATTCAGCCATTCCTTCAGTCCTTCAGTCCTTCAGTCATTCGTCCAGCCAGCCATTTTCTACCTCTGTTCTGTTCATCCACTCCTTATAATAAACCTTCACCAGTCTTCACCTACCTGTGAGTCCTGCGTTTGGGTTCCTTCTTCCTCTCTTCCTCGCCTCCACACAACGCCTGACAGTAGGACTCTCTGGGATCAGCCTATTAATACACTTGTAGACTCGTTTAAGTAAACACAAATGATTAATACTCTTAAAACTAAGTAAATTATATTTCTTTAAAATGTGACAATGATGCAGTCGAACAGATTTTTTATCCATTATTTTCAAAGATTGATTATATAAGGATATCACATGCTGAATTGTTGATGGTGCTGCTTGAGTCCAATGTGTCACACAATATGAAAAATGAGAAAATATCATGAAATGCGTGAATAACTGAGCTGTTGAAGTGGGTATGTGATGCCAAATTAACTTAAAGCAATTTAGATTAACCTTAACTGTCGTTGATGGATCAGCTGAAGGGCCAGATGCATTACTCAGGTCCTTTGTCAGATCTTTGCCTAATTTTTACCTCTTTCTTATGACACAACTTTTGGTTTTGGTCTAACACTTGTCCTTCACAGTTTCCTCAAACACACTGTACACCATGCAGAGGTATGCCACGTTTTTGTCTACATAGCTCCTTGGAAATCACTTTGTTGGAGCAAAGAACACTATTTTATGCCTGTCACACTGTTTTTATAGATCCAACTGAGAAGAGCAAAATAATGTGTTTTTCTGACAGGCTGCTAGTAGCATAGGTCCTAAAGATACCATTTAAAATTGTTTCTTGGTGACGTTGTCTGTTATGTGTAGACACAACGCAGGTTCATGCGTTCTTTTATGCTTGAGTGATTCATAGGTAAATGTTAAGTGACTTAATGAGCATAAAAAAATTAAAATAGAAAACATTGGGGTGTTTTTTAATATTAGGTATAAAGCAGCCAACACCCAAAGACAAACTTTGAAAGTCCTTCAGAAAGCCTGGAAAATTGATTTGGCTCCTTGAAAGCAAAATATGAAGAAATGAAGGGTGGCTCTTGACTTTTGCAGTCTTGTCTTTCCCCTAATAAAGAATAAACTATATCATACTGTTCAAATGATTTGGGTCAGTAATATTGTACAAATATAGATTTCTGTTTACTTAGACTGAAATTATAGGAAAGCAGAATTTGGCCATGGTGTGTGCCCATTAACACTGAGCGCCTAAGGACATGTTACTGAAGGCAGGTTTATTTGCATGTACCATAACCAAAAATGATACACGCTCATATTTACAAAATCATCACGATTGTGTGATCATTACTTTCATTACCAGATAAAAGCTGCCTGTTGATAACACTGGTCTGATACTCAGCTAAAGAATTTCCACAAAAATCCACACACAGTACAGAAACATATATGTCATTTCTATTTTTAACATGGAAATCTGTTTTTCCTTCAAATCTCTTTGTGAGAAGCAGCCATCGCTGTTATGCTGTGTATTCTCCACTAGAGTGTGCAATTTTCCTTCTCAGGTTTGGGTTACAATCAGCACTTGAACTGGAGGGATGCTCTCGTTTAGTTGAGACATTTTGTTCTTGTTTCTGCTTCTAAAGATATAACACAATATGTAGTATAGGATCCTGTTTCCTTATACAGTGAGTTTTAAAGTATATCTCACTGCAAATAATCCTCCATTAATCCTCCCAGTATAAATCCCCTTTGAGTATGTTGGCCCTTTGAGTAAAAGGAGGTTAATCTGCATGCCTAAACTTGGAGAAGGAAAGTTAGGATGTGTTGAAATGTATATAAAAGCACTGCTAACAATGCAGAAGTATAGCAGTCCTTTTTTTAATTGTAAATTTTCATTTTCATCTCTCCTGCCTTTTTTCGGGGGGTTTTGTCTGAGGGGTTTGTCGATCTGGACTGAATCCAAACAAGTGAGGTATTCAAGCCATGCAAACACACTGTTAGCACAAAGAGATAATTTCTCGTCACAGACTGCTAGGCAGTTGCAGCAGTTGACACTCGATATACGTTTGCAATTACTCAGTAGTGCCAAAAGCAGTAGCTGTCTAATGAGCTAAGAGAGGTTGTAAGTCACAGGCCAATGAGATGTGATGGCTTGAGCAGATTTGTATCCATCATGTAGACAATCTCCCCCCTGGGCATCCTCCATCTCAGCCATAAATGAGGGTCATTTGTTAACAGGCGGTGTGCTTCAAATGCCAGCGGAGATTGTCTCAGAATCCAGAGCACTTTAGATTAGGTTGATGCATGTACATATTCTACTGAGCTCTTTGTGTCTTAAAAAGGGTAATGATGTGCTAAGTGCTATGAAGACTTTATGAGTTTCCTGCAAACGGGGTATATTCGTCTTCTTTAGGAAATCACCCAATTTCAGTTGCTGGTAATTGCATTTATCTTTCCCTTATATACAGAAATGTTATTAAATTAGTTTAACTGGATTCAAACTGCACTAAGGTGCAATATTGCTAACAGCGCTGCAGCTTAATATTTAAAAAGACAGATAGTCCCTATGAAAGGTTTGGCAGCTCTCTGGTCCTGTGTACAGATGTGTATATAATAAAGTTGTAGATAAAAAGTGTAATCCAGTTGCCTTGAATGGTGTTTTCTTTCTTCTTCTTCTTCTTCTTTGGCTTATTTAAACATGCAGCAAATAGGCTGTAAGGTGAACATCGTTTTTAAAAAGCTGGGGCGATATTCACTCTCCTAGTCCTTTTCAGTTGACCCTGAAATAAATATCTCATTCAGCCAGTTAATGCTCAGCTATATCCAGTTAAAAATGACCCTACAATTAAATTCAACTTGGTGGCTGAAAAACCGAAACAGTTAGAAAGACAATGAAAAAAATATAAAAGGCAACAGAAAGGACAGAAGCAGAAGATTTTATCTGAACTCCTTTCAGAAATACATTAGTTCCTTTGTTAATACATTATAGATCGGCGGCTTTGCGAACTTTATAGAAATCTTAGGCATTTTGTTTAAACCTTCTAAGGTCTTCAACTTGTTGAGCTTGCTATTCAAACTTTAGTTACTAAACAGGTTCAGAGTGCTGCAGTTTTGACGTATTCAACATAAAACTTCAAACATCAAATGTGAATGTTCATGACTGCTCTAAAAAGGGGAATGCTGCTGTTTTCACCACTCACAAGGTTGCTGAAGTGTGCTTGACAAAGACGCATTTAATTTTAAAAAAAATAAGGTATTTTGTAAAATAAAAAAACTAAAGAAAAGCATTAAATGTGGAATTTAGCCTTGCCCAGATATTTATCCTTCCTAAAGCTCGATGAAAAGACCTTGAGTCAAGTCGGAGTGCATTTCTAGTGCTTGCCTTGTGTATTTAAAAAAATCTAATTTTATTACCCATTTGATTAGCCGAGTTTTCAGGTTGTACTCTTGTTGTATTAATCCATCATGGACAGCAGATGTCCCCGCTGCCCTATCTGGTTCTCTCATCACTAGCTGCAGTTGAATGGAAATGGTTTATAATCTTATTTTTTTTAAACATTTTACCATAAAAAAGGTTCACAGGGCTGAAGGTTTCCCAACAAATGACTTTGACCTACAGCTCAGTGTGAACCACTAATCACAGCCTGTATTGATTTATTTGATTTGCCCATTTTCACAAGATCTACTTTGAGGGTCTTCATCATTTCTAGGTTTCAAAGTGAAAATATAAAGAAGACCATTTGTCACCGGGGCATGTTAGGGCAGCAGCAGTTTCAGAGTGGAGCAATATTGATTGAATTTCTGTTTCTTCCATGATCTTAGTTTTCAGAGTGATTTCTTTTTTGCTCTCTCTCACTGAACAATTCAGCCAAAAACGAGGGGGCACGTAGTGCTTTTTTACCCCACACAACAATAAAGTAATATATTGGAATAAATCACACAAAATCAACATCCATCCTGCTTCCTTCCCCTTGTCTCCTTAGCAACACAATCCCCTTTGCAAGTAAGATGAGATGCACCTTTTTCAAGCTTGCCTAGAGGCTGTGGAGGGAGTGTATTATTATTTTTATGCCAGTGTCAGTAAATGCACATGTGTAAGATAACTATCAGATTGAATATTACTTGTTGTGCTAAATCAAAAAGGATGTACCATGGCAACATTGTGCCCTTTGAATGAATGACAATCCAGTTATTTCCAGCATACGGACAAACCTGAAGCATTTTAAAGGCTCATAAGTTTGAGTAATGCCAGCAATGTGGACATCAATGTGAGTCTGTTACTTAGCCGGGTTAACGCCATAAGCTGATGAGCTCAAGAAGGCACATAAATGTACCTATCTCAGCAGATAAATAACATATGACGGCGGTCTAATCCCATGAATTAAGAAAAATGAATAAGCAAAGCTGCAAATATCCTCGATTCTCTCAACACAAATGCTAGACCTATACATCTACACAAAGCTAGCTGTTTACATGGCAGCTGTGTTACTTTAGTATTCTTCTGTACAGAAAAAAGACATGGTCTTCCCTAACCTCCAAGTCAGTGAAGTCGCCGTAAGTTGCAGCCCCTTTAGAGAGGCTGCAACTTACGGCGACTTCACTGACTTGGAGGAGTACACATCATCAGTGTCCAGCTATATCAACAAGTGCACCGATGACGTCACTGTCTCCAAGATCATCATCTCACGACCCAACCAGAAACCGTGGATTACTGCGGAAGTGCGTGCACTTCTAAGGACCCGAGACTCTGCCTTCAAAGAGGGAGATAAGGTGGCGCTTAGAAGAGCGAGGGCTGAACTTTCTCGGGCCATCAGAGAGGCGAAGCGCGCACACGCCCAGAGAATCCACAACCACTTTAAGGACAGCGGCGACACACGACGCATGTGGCAGGGCTTACAAGCCATCGCTAACTACAGGACGACACCACCTGCCTGTGACAGTGACGGCTCCCTCCCAGATGTGCTTAACAACTTCTATGCTCGGTTCGACAGGCAGAACGACGTGGCGGCGAGGAAGACCACCCCTCCTCCGAACGACCAGGTCCTGTGTCTCACTACAGCTGAGGTGAGGAAAACTCTACGCAGAGTCAATCCACGTAAAGCTGCTGGACCAGACAACATCCCAGGCAGAGTGCTCAGAGAATGTGCTGATCAGCTGGCAAATGTTCTCACCGACATCTTCAACATCTCTCTGAGCAGTGCCGTTGTCCCCACGTGCTTCAAGGCCACCACCATCGTCCCCGTGCCCAAGAAGTCTTCTGTGTCCTGTCTCAATGACTACCGCCCTATCGCACTTACACCCACCATCATGAAGTGCTTCGAACGGCTCGTCATGAGACACATCAAGACCCTGCTGCCCCCCTCACTGGACCCAATGCAATTTGCATACCGCCATAACCGCTCAACGGACGACGCCATCTCCACTGCACTCCATCTTGCCCTGACACACTTGGACAAGAAGGACTCACACGTCCGAATGCTGTACATAGATTTCAGCTCAGCATTTAACACGATCATCCCCCAACAACTGATCGGAAAGCTGAGCCTGTTAGGCCTGAACACCTCCCTCTGCAACTGGATCCTGGACTTTCTGACCGGAAGGCCTCAGTCAGTACGGATCGGGAACTGCACCTCCAGCACCACCACACTGAGCACTGGGGCCCCACAAGGCTGTGTGCTCAGTCCTCTGCTGTTCACACTGCTGACTCATGACTGTGTAGCAACACACAGTTCAAATCACATCATTAAATTCGCTGATGACACGACCGTGGTGGGTCTCATTAGCAAGAACGACGAGTCAGCGTACAGAGAGGAAGTGCAGAGACTAACGGACTGGTGTAAGGACAACAACCTGTCTCTGAATGTTGACAAGACAAAAGAGATGGTTGTTGACTTTAGGAGGACACGAGGCGACCACTCACCGCTGAGCATCAACGGCTCCTCTGTGGAGATCGTTGACAGCACCAAATTCCTGGGTGTACACCTGGAGAAGGACCTCGGCTGGTCCCTCAACACCAGCTCCCTGCACAAGAAAGCCCAACAGCGTCTCTTCTTTCTGAGAAGACTGAGAAAGGCCCGGCTTCCACCACCGATCCTGACCACCTTCTATAGAGGAACTATTGAGAGCATCCTGAGCGGCTGCATCACTGTCTGGTTTGGGAGCTGTGCCATATCAGACCGCAAGACCCTACAGCGGATAGTGGGAACAGCAGAGAAGATCATCGGGGTCTCTCTACCCTCTATTGAGGACATCTACACCACACGCTGCATTCGCAAAGCCACCAGCATTGTGGCTGATCGGACACACCCCTCTCACACACTCTTTACACTCCTGCCATCTGGAAAAAGGTACCGAAGCATTCGGGCACACACATCCAGACTGTGCAACAGCTTTTTTCCACAAGCCATCCGTCTCCTCAGCAAAAAGGGACTGACTGATAAACACGCACACACACACACATACACTAACATTATCACTCAGCTTAACTCAAATACCTCAAAACATTGAGACTGGACTGACTAACCAACACAAAGCGCAAACACACTGACCTACACCACCAAACCATCGCACACACCAACCTGTAAATGCTCTTTTGCACAATATTATTACTAGATATATTATATATATATATATTTTTTTTTGCACTAACTTGTCTTGTAGCACCTTGGTTCCTGGAGGAACGTTGTTTCGCCTCACTGTGTATTTTTAAACTGTATATGGTTGAAGTGACAATAAAGTTGAACTTGAACTTGAACTTGAACTTGAACTTGAACTAGGCATCTTCAAATCCTGGAGCCATTCCCCTGATGCTCGCTGCACTGCCTTTTGAACTTCAAGTATTGGCAACACATAACAAACTCAAATCTGACTTCCTGAAGCTTTCCAAGTGTTCGACTACAGTTAGGACAAAGTGGTTACACTTGCTAAGCTACATCTGCTGGATGGATTGTGGCAGAACAGACAAGCTGGTCTTCAGCAAACTGGCAAAGGGACAAGGTCACGAGGACGCCCCAAAAAGTTTGACCAATAATGGTATAAATAGTAGCAGATCACAGTACTTCAGTCTGGTTAAAGGTCCATGGAAACATTAATTCTTGGCTCCCTTTATCTAAAACCTAAAAAAGCACTTTGCTGATTAGTTTATGGCTTCACTGACTTTTTTAGTACAACATTATACTACTTTTGTAAATGATGGTCTCAGTTAAAGTGAAAAAGAGTACAGATGAATATACCTTTGATATGTTTTGGTTTCAAAACATCAGGATAGCAGTGGTGAACAAAGTCTTCATAGCAGCATTTAACTAACAGGGAGACGTCCTGGTAGCTAGGTACATACACAGTCTTTAGGTCCGCTTTTGGTCCTGACTGCAGTGAATTGCTATGAACATTTGTACAGGCACTTATGGCCCAGCACAATATCAGTTCCTAATCAGCAGATTTTCCCTGCATAGTGCCAATAGGAAAATTGTCTGGACATCTGTCAAATGGCTTACCATGAAATTGCCTCAGGGGAAATGTCCAGGACCTACAGTAGTGCCATCACGATGTCAAATCCAAAACAGAAGTGTTAAGCATACAGCCACTGCTAAAATATAATTTACCACATGGCCACAGTGCCCAAGTAGCTTCACCCCTACAGTTTTGCTAACATGACAGTTTTGATGAATCCTCCTCTATGGTGACAATAAAAAGGCTAGTTTGACACAATATCTGAAATATTCCCATCTCCAAATCTTTCAGTAATACATAGATAGCTTGAAAGAAACAAACAAAAAAAAAAAAAAACCCAAACAAACATTAGAAACAAAAGCTTAATATACTGGCAACAAATTATGTTCACATCTTCACAAAGAATTTATATATTAGTGTGGTATCTCTGTAGAACAGTTAATCTGAAAGCCCACCTGGAAACCTATCTTATTAAATCAGGTCTGCTACGTTCAGTCTTATCTTGGAAACTTTTGGAAAACTTACCAAAAATGTTAAAAATGTTCCCCCTAAGGAGGACACTTTCATTATTAAGGGATAATTAATAATGCTTTTAATTTTACATGCCTTTTGCCACAATATTTAAACTGGGTACCCAATATTGTGTACTGTGGGATCTCCTAAACCAGCTCTGCTCCAATGAGCAATGGACATAGTCTTGTTTGGGGGGGTTACCACCCACTGAGATTGTTATCAGTTTTAGTGGGATGCCTTGTCTTGCTGGTGAGGTTGCTGCTGTTGTCTTGGTGATCTGGCACGTCCCAGAATATCGTTCACACGAAATCAGCAGAACATTGCATTTTAAGGAGATACGCAGTGTTTTTCCCATTTGTTAGTGTTTTAATGTTATCTTATTGGCTGAACAGAGCAACGAAAAATACAGCTTGTATTACGTATATGTATGTATTATGCCAAATTTGAATTTTAAATGACTAAACAATAAACGATTTTATTTTTGTGACTCAAAAATCTAGTCAAAATACCGAAGACTCGGCACAACTGGAAGATTTACTTGCGTATTTAGTGAATCTAAAGGTTGCATTTCATTCTATAGCCATATAAACTAAAGGAGTTTATCATAATCTGTCTTCCCGGCTGTTTTCTCCTAATTTACTTTGTTTGACCGGCTCTGATGTCTGTATGGGGGAGAGTGCACTGTAGCCCGCTCCCCCCCTCCCGTCTCTAAGCATGGTATGGTCCTCGCTCTAGAAGTGCCTCCAATTCTCCGTCTGAAGGGCTAATTTATTTCCAGTCAGAAAGTATCGCAGCACGCTGAAGTCTTACGCCCTCTGCCTCTCAAGTATCTGAAAGAGCGCAAAGCTGGACCGGTACATAATGACCATGTACAAGGGGAAGCGTCGCAATCATCGATGTAAGTTTACACAGATCGTTCGGGCTTCGTGATACACCGAGGACATTTTCTTTATGATGATGTCGCTCTGTGCTTGGCATAAAAATACAAGTTGCAAATACTAAGCCGTGACTCGCGCATGCCAAGATGCAACCCGATCGCTTTAAAGCGAGCGCAGGGCCTTTTTTAAGTAGTTGAAATATGCGTGAAATGTAATCGTACATAGAAAATTTCAGATTTGTCAGCGAGCAATTATCGGCTCTGTAATATTGCATTCTGTTGTTGATCCTGTGATGATGAAGTGTTAAATCAAGTCACCTGCTGAGCCCTGGCTGCTTCTTTCAAAACCATCTTTGCACCTGCTCTGCTGCTCTGTCTGTTGAAATACAGCCTATTAATTCTGCTGAAGTTTGCTCACACTGCCAAGAAATGTGTTATCAAGGATATGAGCTTCGGCGGTTCATTTCCCATACAGTTATAATTATATACCAGTGAGTTATTGCAGTTGCAACAAACACCATTTGTGTTCCAGAGTGCACAAATTCATGTGAATTTTGTCTTGCTGGTGTTTTGCATATTAACACGCAGATTTCTGTTGTGCGCACGCAGTATGATCTCCGTTCATTTCTGCATCCGTGAGGTGAGAAAAGAAAATATTTGAGCTCATTCACAGTATGATGTCTAAACTCACTGAGTAATTTTGCTTCGGAATCAAGCTCTACTTATGGGCAAACAATTTACAAATGGAAAACTGTCTGGGTAATTAGGGGTTTGTCTTCTCTTCTCTTAGTCTTTTTTTATTTCAAGCAACAATGTCATTCATTATCCAGTGTGAGTTTTTTAATTACCTCAATTTGCTGCTTTTCTGTATCTCATGTGACAGTAGAGTGAATATCCGTGGGTCTCTGTGGGTCAGGGGAAAAGAAACATCCTGATTAGAGGATTAGACTGAATGGTTATCTGAGGAAATAATCAGCAGATTAAATAATAATTAGCGGCTGTTATTATGCTGTAACAGAATAATAGAGTTGGTATTATACATCCTGAAGCGAGGCTCTCCGAGCTGTGTGCGCACTCATACTCTGCCACAGAGCAACACTGCCTCAGTCAAGAAACTGGAAAGATGACTTAACAAGTAATTAAGTACAACGTGGCAAACCAGTGGTTCACTAATTACCATTTGGCACTTCTTGACACAAGTGCACACAGTCAGTTATACCGTGATCCCCCCTCCCCCTTCCTTGTCTCCTAGACATCTGTGGAGTGCGATAAAGGTTTTAAAGTGCTGCTTTGTGGCTGGTGTGCACTGTATAGAAAGACCACGTTATGCTCTTTTTTTTCCCTCTTCAACAGAGAAAATGGAAATGTATATTGTGCAGTGGCTGGAAATAGATCTCGCTGTATAACTTTCTAGATTTGCAGCTTGCATGTAGACAGTGTGGGAGGGAAGCCAAATTTGGACACAGAGCACAAAGGCGTAAGTGTCAAGAGACAGAACACACAAAGAAACCCAGGTGCACAAAGAGCAGGAGACAGTTAAGAAAAAAAAGACAGCGAGTCTATACGTGGGCTCATATTGTTAAAGAGCTTGTTTAAGGGCTCCGGACTGTATCTGCCAGCTATTAGGCCAGGGAGTCCGTGAGAGACTGCCAGCGGCTGTGGACTTACAGGATGGATTTTTTTTTGTGCTGCTATATTTGAGTTTAGTCTTTGGAAAAGTCAGACAGAAGAAAAAGATGTTCTTATATGAGAAAAATGAGTTTTCTCAGGGAAGGTAGTCCAGTATCCTTCCTTTTTTTGTTCAGTACCTGCAGCCTTATCAGACCTTTCTGCAGAAATGGGAACTCCAAAAACTGCAAATTCACACGCTCAGTGTGCTGAGCCGTGATCACTTGCAAGCACTAGTGGCTGAGAGAGATGATCAAAAAAATATACTGGAGGGCTGCTTTAACTTATTGATGCAGATGTGACTGTAAAAAGGATGTTGTGCATTTTTGTTATGATTTTTTTCTTCTAAAAAGCAACATATACCACAGATTCAGCAACAATGCAAGAGCGACTGGCACATAGCTGTGAAGTCGTGCAGATTTTGGAATGTGTTAGCTTGAAATTATAGCAGTTTATTATTTATTTATTGGCGTCAGCAGCTTTAATTTTGAAAATATAAAAGCTTTAAAAACAGGGATTTGTGTATTGATCATTTTATTAAAAAGACATCGTTCCTTTCTTTATCAAAAAGGGATCTCTGTGTCTGCGGTGTTGCCTATTGTCATTAATTTGATTAGGAATAGAAAGCATCTCAGGCCCTTTTTTGTGAGTGTGGGCAACAGCAGGGGTATTTGAGTTGGAGTCCATAAATATTTAAGGTCTTGCAGGCCAGGAATCTTTGGAGATCAAATGGGGTTTGAGCCCTCTAAACCTCGGGGATTTGTTTTCCGTGCGCTTGTATGTATTAAACATTTATTTTGGTACTATACGCTTCATAAAGGTAGTGGGAAACTTTGATATGTGATACATGGAAATGAATATTGATAAATACAAAAGCAAACTTCTTCTAGACTTTCCTCTCCTCCTTTTTTTTTATGTCTGGACTTGAGATGTTCTTGTGTTTGTTGCGATTTTTGAACATGACTCAAGGCTGAAGCGTACGACCAAGAAATGTGTTTTCATGTGCTCCAGATGTTACTCTGTTCCTTTATGCGTGTGCCGTGCTGCTGATGCTGAGGAGGAGGAGGGGGGACGAGTGAGGCAGGCTGTTACATCTTTTGTCAGATGTCCTCCATGTATCTCAAACCATGTGTCAAGGATAGCAGTTTTTTTTTCTACTTGTGCGTGTCAAGAGTTTGTGTGTGAGAGGGTCTTTTTTTTCCTGCCTTCCAGACTAGACTTCTTTTCAGTTTATCTCCATTTTACCCAGAATTTCAGCTTGCGTGTCCATGGGAAGGAATACAAATCATGCACAACACAATCCTTGGTGGGGCTGTTAAGCATCCACTGCTCTGCTTCTCTTGAATAAATCACAAGCAATTACAGAATATAATCCGTTCCAGATACTTTATTTGCTGCCTTGGATGCAAGTTTAAAAATTCACCAGCTGTGCCTCCACACCTTTCTTTATATATAGGAACCGCATCACACGGCGCTGTGCTGGAGATGTGATTTTATCTGTCAGAAAGGACCTAATGAGTCTCCTCTGTGGCTGATGAAATAATGTGACAGAGATGTCAAAAGATGTCACAGGGGGGGGGTGCTGCCAAATGCCTCTATTTTTCTTAGTGTGAAGAAAACGACTTAGAAAAACACACTTTGATGAATGGTGTTTAATGAAGGGGCACTGTTAGTTTTCATTACTTTGTGTTATAAAGCACTGCAAAAAAATTTAAGCCACCCCTCATTTCTTTATATTTTGCCTACGAGGGGACTGTTTGTAACTTTTTAAAGTGGTGTTTAACAGTAATTCTTCAGGCTTTCGGAAGGTCTTCCAGAGTTTAGTCCCATCCTTGCACATGACCTTTTTCAGATGAATGTTTTTTCTTTATTTGTTAAGCCACTTAACACTGACCTATTAAGGATTCCGGCATAAGGAAAAGACTCTTGGCTCAAGGGGTGAACCAGTGTCGTGTCCACAAGTAACACCAAATTAGCAAAGATGCAGTTTTAAAGTGTAACTTTAGGCCTGTTGCAGAAAACACGTGATTTGGTCTCACTTCTTTACTTGAAACTGCAAAAAATGGCAAAGATAAAAGTTTGAAAGGCATAAAATATCATTATTGCACCAACATTTAATTCCTGAGAGTTATTAGTAGAAAACCTGGCATCGTGTGAAGTGTGTCCTTCAAAAACACTTGAGGAAACAAGTAAAGGATGAAGGAAGAAGTGGCAGATGAACAACATCTAAAAGTCATGTTCTTAAGAAATAGGGGAAAAAATCCAGCAAAGACCTGACACAGGACCTCTGACCTCCATCTGATCCTTCAGTTGATCCATTTACTGTTCACTGACGCCTCATCAGAAATGCTGGCTGTCAAGAAGCCACTCTTAACAAAAGGAAACAGGGAGAAAAGGGTGAGGTGCGCCAAAGTGCATACGAAAATCAGTGGCAACAGGTCTTAGAGAGCGATGAATCTCAATTTGCAATATTTGGTTTAAATCACCAAATCTGTATGTATGAAGAAGGACGTACGGTGAGTGTCTACAGCTACCTGTAAACCATGGTGGAGACTTGGTCATGGTTTGGAGCTACATTTCACAAAGTGATGTTGAGAATCCTGTCAAGATTAATGGAATTATGAACGCAAAAAAGGACCTTCAGATTTTTGATCCACCGTGCAATACAATCTGGAAAACATCTCATGGAGAACAGCTTCATTCTTCTGAATGTTTTTTTTCTATATCTCATTTTCCTGTAAAATTGTAACAAATGAGGGATGGCTAAAGACATTTGCACAGTGCTGTACATATACTGTTACAATAGTGGATGTTTATTCAAAACATGGGCAAAGTTTCAATCAATGAGATCAGTAAATGTGCCGGTAACTCTGAATGAAAATAGCCTCTTAAACGTCTTTGCAAGGGCAACCAATCACAATAACTAGCAATTAGCTGAAAGGCTGCACCAAGGTCCAGCATAACAAAAGATTTTGAATCATGCAAAGCTACAGTAGTAGATGTCAGTGAATAATGTGCAGCTAGAAATGAGTGTCTCCCTGTTCAGGTCTATCGCATGCTACCTGCACAACGCATGTGCAAGTGCCTTTTTACCTTAAAGGTTTATAGTGGTCTTTACATTCTTTTGCCTCTCATCCACCCACTCGTGCTAGCACAAGAGCTGTTCAGCTGATGTATTGTAGTGAAACCCAGCAAGCAGAAGAAGAAGAATAAAAGAGCCAGAAAAAAATGATGGAGGAGAAAGTGTGCACAGTAGGTCCCATTTAATACTGGATCAAAAGTACAGTGACAGCTATGACTCCAGCCTGTATGTACCAGTGTGACGAATGGCGAAATTAATGTCTGTCAAGTGTCATTGCAAATGCTCTGAAGTAATTAGAGGACTCTCTCTCTGTCATCCATCGGCAGGGAGCGCTTGTAGTACCTATGCAGGGATGAGCAACATGGGTTTTGAAAATTACATCATATTTTCACGCCTGTAGGCCAGCAATGAGCCTGTCAAATTTCCCCAAATCAGTAATTCACTTTATTTCTTGGTTAAAAATGAAATATGAATGTCGTACTGGGAATTTGAAAGCAGCACCTCAAAGATTTCTGTTCTAGATTTAACACTAAAGAGCTAAAAGTCCCTATTTTTAGTCGCAGGGAAAGTCAGTGGCGATGTCCCGATTATTAACAGCTGTCGTGAATGTTGCTCAAAAGAAATACTTGTTCTGCTGTGAATATCAGCTTGGTGTTTGTTTTCATGCCTCGCTTTTCATCTCTAAGCTCCCTCGCTGTGCCATGTTCATGTATCCAGCAGCCTGGATCGTCCGCTTTTTGAAGTGTATCATTGTTGACTTGCATGAGACAGCTCACTAGGTTTACAGGTCACACAGAGGGATGTGATCTCAAACCAATGCCATGCCTTTATCTGTTCTGCGGGTGCCTCAAGGGGCTGGGGATTATGAGCTGATCTCCTCGGACTTTGGTCCATGCAGCAGCAGACACGGGCAGCGAGGCGGTGAAGCAGGCTGGAAGTCACACATGAGTTTACAGGAGAACAGACGCCTGCATTTGTAATGGGATGTCCACAAAAATCCTCTAACCAGTCATGATCAAATGAGCGTTTTGTGAATGGCAGCATGTATTATAAAAGGTAGAGGATGGAATGATTCCTGTTTGGATCTGTACTCACAAAATTCAAAGAAATGTAATCTGACCTAGGGCTGTTCGATATAACGATATACAGTGGGGCAAAAAAGTATTTAGTCAGCCACCGATTGTGCAAGTTCCCCCACTTAAAATGATGACAGAGGTCAGTAATTTGCACCAGAGGTACACTTCAACTGTGAGAGACAGAATGTGAAAAAAAAATCCATGAATTCACATGGTAGGATTTGTAAAG
This sequence comes from Copadichromis virginalis, assembly GCF_057382275.1. Classification (NCBI taxonomy): domain Eukaryota; kingdom Metazoa; phylum Chordata; class Actinopteri; order Cichliformes; family Cichlidae; genus Copadichromis; species Copadichromis virginalis. Next base: position 19,101,327 of record NC_140626.1, on the reverse strand, counting down.
AATTTATTCGTAAATCAGGGTGGAAAATAAGTATTTGGTCACCTCAAACAAGGAAAGTCTCTGGCTCTCACAGACCTGTAACGTCTTCTCTAAGAAGCTTTTCTGTCCCCCACTCGTTACCTGTATGAATGGCACCTGTTTGAACTCATCATCTGTATAAAAGACACCTGTCCACAGCCTCAAACAGTCAGACTCCAAACTCCGCCATGGCCAAGACCAAAGAGCTTTCGAAGGACACCAGGAAAAGTATTGTAGACCTGCACCAGACTGGGAAGAGTGAATCTACAATAGGCAAGCAGCTTGGTGTGAAAAAATCAACTGTGGGAGCAATCATCAGAAAATGGAAGACATACAAGACCACTGATAATCTCCCTCGATCTGGGGCTCCACGCAAGATCTCATCCCGTGGGGTCAAAATGATCATGAGAACGGTGAGCAAAGATCCCAGAACCACACGGGGGGACCTGGTGAATGACCTGCAGAGAGCTGGGACCAAAGTAACAAAGGTCACCATCAGTAACACACTACAACGGCAGGGAATCAAATCCCACAGTGCCAGACGTGTTCCGCTGCTGAAGCCAGTGCATGTCCAGGCCCGTCTGAAGTTTGCCAGAGAGCACATGGATGATACAGCAGAGGATTGGGAGAATGTCATGTGGTCAGATGAAACCAAAGTAGAACTTTTTGGTATAAACTCAACTCGTCGTGTTTGGAGGAAGAAGAATACTGAGTTGCATCCCAAGAACACCATACCTACTGTGAAGCATGGGGGTGGAAACATCATGCTATGGGGCTGTTTTTCTGCCAAGGGGACAGGACGACTGATCCGTGTTAAGGACAGAATGAATGGGGCCATGTATCGTGAGATTGTGAGCCAAAACCTCCTTCCATCAGTGAGAACTTTGAAGATGAAACGAGGCTGGGTCTTCCAACATGACAATGATCCAAAACACACCGCCCAGGCAACAAAGGAGTGGCTCCGTAAGAAGCATTTGAAAGTCCTGGAGTGGCCTAGCCAGTCTCCAGACCTCAACCCCATAGAAAATCTGTGGCGGGAGTTGAAAGTCCGTGTTGCTCGGCGACAGCCCCAAAACATCACTGCTCTCGAGAAGATCTGCATGGAGGAATGGGCCAAAATACCAGCTACTGTGTGTGCAAACCTGGTAAAGACCTATAGTAAACGTTTGACCTCTGTTATTGCCAACAAAGGTTATGTTACAAAGTATTGAGTTGTATTTTTGTTATTGACCAAATACTTATTTTCCACCCTGATTTACGAATAAATTCTTTACAAATCCTACCATGTGGATTCATGGATTTTTTTTTTTTCACATTCTGTCTCTCACAGTTGAAGTGTACCTCTGGTGCAAATTACTGACCTCTGTCATCATTTTAAGTGGGGGAACTTGCACAATCGGTGGCTGACTAAATACTTTTTTGCCCCACTGTACATCGGATGACGATATAAAAACGTCTATCGTTTCATTTTACGCTATCGTTTGTTTCGTGGTGTCGCAAAGTAAACTGTTTACGGCAATATTTTTTCATCGTTTTGATGGTCACTGTAGTGGCTATATTAATTTCTTAAAGTTCTCTCTTTCTCTTATATTTAATATAACCACACTACGGACGGACAAGCGCCTGTTTTTATGCGTTTTGGTTAGCAACAATGACGGTAACACCATCACGTGTTCCACATAAACCTTTCACAAAAAAGCTCAAGATCCTGTTGAGCCTTTTCAAAATAAACTGAATGAGAAGTAAAAAAAAGTTAAAAAAAAAAAACGTAAAAAAGAGCCGCCAGGTGCTAAAAAATAAACCTTAGACTCAAACGTTAGAACGGGCTTTTCCCCGCAGCACGCCGTGTAATAAATACTCACAAAGAAAACGGCGGCCGTTAAAACCTATGTCTAAAAATGTATAGTTTCATGCATCTGTTAAAACACTCAACTTCAGGTACATGAGGCGCAGCTTGAAACACTTCCCGCAAATCGAGCTGCCCGAGATTCACAGAATTTACAGAAAATGTTACATTTTTGTGATTTATATCGTTATCGGGACGACAAAATTCTTATATCGGGATATGAGATTTTGGTCATATCGCACAGCCCTAATCTGACCCTATTAGCAACAAAATAAGGGAGGGATTTTATGACTTGCTGGGTCATAAAATGAAGTAGAAACCTGGACAAAATTTTCACATTTTTTCTAATGAATTTCTAACAGTTTAATAATTTCTTACTTAAGTGTGGCTAAACAGAGGCATCACTAGAAATTTTATAACCAGCACTGATAGCAATAGAATCTCGATACCTAATGTGATGCTACAATTAAAAATAAAGAGAGAAAAAAATTAGGATGTGAACTGAAATGTTTTAGCCCACTAATGCAACTACTAGATATAACATTATTAAATTAGGTGAAGAAGCCATTCTTAAGGAAGTGAAACAGGGAGAAAAGGCTGAGGTATAGTTATTTTATTTTAATTTGTTAGTCATTTTTATTTTTTACATTACATTATTACATTAAGTTACATTACGTTAGCTTAAGCATTTATAGAGTTATTCACTGCAAACATTTTAGCCCGTGGTGCAGATTTGATTTGACGATAGCAGTAGTCTTCCATACCCAATTCTTTCTGCTGTTCTTATTGACGAGTCGGGGCGCAGCTATCGCGGCAGTGACACTATTCGCCATCTTCCATGTATAGTTTTTTCTTGAGCTTGTAGGCATTCTTCTTAAGCATGTAAGGATAGATGAGCACGTGCATAGGCATGCGCTGCCCCCATCAATCAATTCTGGACGAACTGCAGCCTCGGTGCATGCACTGTCAGAGGTACTGATGGCACTAAAGAAAATATTTAGTAAGTAACATTTTCTGAATTTTAGATTCAAAAGCAAAATTAAGCTCTGATTACCTCTCTGGGGCTAAATATGTACAATGAAGCCATTTATCAGGCAAGCAATCCACTTTAAACTTTAATGCAGTATGAATTTTAGCTTCTTTAGAGAATAAAATTTGTCTACTGGGAGAAAGACGGATTTCATCACTTTGCCCCTGTGATGAAGCTAGTGTCACATTAAAAGTTGTGAAGGAGCAATGGAAACTCAATTTCGCACTTTCCAATTCTTGCCATACATTAAAAAATTGCAAATTGAGATCCAGTCAGCAAGTTTTAACGCATGCTTGAAGGGGGGCAACTAATGAAACTTAAATCCTCTTTTGGTATGTGTGAATTACTATATTTAAATTACACGTGATAATTTATAAGAGTACAGTTTGCCAAATTCAAACAGAAAAATGTAGAGTCACATCACCTCACCTTGAACCTGGCTTCATGGTTCTCCTGAAGAGCCCTGCTCAGTGTTTGATCTTCAAAGGTTCCTAGAACAGCACCTTTGATATGCAGATTGTCCCTCAGTCTCCTCTCTACTCTTTTTTCCATGTAATTAGACAACACTACTGCCTGCTGTGTCTTTCTTTCTCCTGAGAGGTGTCTGTAAACATGTTTTTTTTTTTGTTTTTTTTATTTGCAGTTCTTAAAAGCTTCCCTGCCTAGAAAAAAAGGTAAAGGGTTATTTCCGTTTGAGGGGACGGCAGCATCTTGTGACCTTGATTGATGGATCCACGGGCAGCACAGAAAAATAAGAATGCGGCTAATATGTGAGAACTACAGTAAGATAAAGATATATGAGGTCTGTGTCTGAAAGGAGCTGCTAGACCTTTGTGAAAATCAAAGACTGTCAGGGCACATTGTTCATCCACTGCAGTGACAAATTTGACTGTAATTCACTCTGAAATTTTCTGGAAATCTTGTACCTGTAATGTGGCCTGTGTCAGTTCTTTCGTCTTTGCTCGTCTGAAAAACGTCCTTGGAGTATTTGTAGATTTATTATGCCTGCAACTGACAGGACCTCACCTACTGGTTACGGAGACACAGATTTGGTACTCAGTACAGCACTTTTATATCTCAGCCCTCCTGCCTTCCTTTCCTTTGAGTTAGACTCACTGAATAGTGAAGTTGGACCAAAGACAGCTAGATGTAATCTGCTGCAAACATGAATTTCCTACATCCCCACCTATTCCTTTTGCTCGTCCATCACCTGCTAAATTCAGCTCCCTCATTTTTGCCATTGTCTTTGTTTCTGTCTCTCCTGCCGAGACACAATTTGCATGATTAGTTACTTTGTTCAATTAATTGAGTCATTGGGGAGATAGGCACCAGAGTTTCTTAATCCGTGAGAAGATGATCGGCAGCTCCTTCCGTGTCCTGCTCTCTCTTTTTTTTTTCTTTCTCGCCTCTGCCTTTAATTTTTATCTCATCAAATAGACAGTTGCTGTTGCAAGAAGAGGAAAGTGAAATAAAATAACTCACGAATGAGGGGGAAAAAAGGCCAGATGTGATGTAGAACCATCAGCCCTGGCATGCGGGGAATTTTATCATCAGTTTTTTTTGGGAAAGTCCACATTTCTCATTTCTTGTAGGTCCTTGCTGCTATGCGCGCATTGTATTCAGCCTGTGTTACACATCTGCACTGTAACTCAAAGGGGACAGCAAAGGTTTTTTTTTTGGTAATGAGAAGGAAAAAAGGCTTTTTTGTCCCTCAATGGCAGCAGGATGCTGGGTCAGAGAGAGCTCTACAATTTTAGCAAAACTGATTTGATCCTTGCAACAGAGCATAGTGACAAAGCACAATGATTTATATTTCGTGGCTTCTGCATAATCCTACAGATTTATGTTGGCTTCGGTTTCTGTTTACTTCAACTTGGAGAAGTCACATTACTTCCATTAGTTTGCCATAGTCTTCATCTCTAAATGCTACACTGCCCAGAACACAGGGTAATCTCTTATTCACTATAATTTAATGCAAGTATTAGTTGTGCTGTTGTCACCAAATTGGCATCAGACATGAAGACTTTGAGCAAATTGCAGCCAGTTTTTACACCCATTAAATGTAGTTCTAAGACAATATTTGCAGAACTTGAACATTGTGTTTTTTAAAAAATCTTCAAAGACTGAACATTTGCATCAGACTCATATCTACTTTTTGGTGCTAATTGGGAAGTGATAGCATGCAGTGTGACTGAGATGGTAACTGAGCATGTAATCATTGTCATTGTGAGCCTGGCATTACCATTTAGCTCGAACATTAATCCCAAAATGCAACAGCACTGCTGTAATCTCTTAGTTTTCTTTCTTTGCTTTTGTTTGCAAAGCTCTTTTTTGGGCATTTTTAATAGAATGCTACTTTCATTTCCTCTGTTCTTCACTCTTCACACTTTGCTTGTACCAGCCATTGCTCAGGTAGAATTTAATGACAAATGAAGCCTTGGAGCATCGTTAATGCAGAAAGCCGACTTAATTTTGAATGCCTGATTTACAGCTGTAGTGACAGTATCTGAAGGTTCTTATGGGTAATGGCGCCAGTTGTTAGGACAAAAATACGGGCTCTTTATCAAGATGCTCTCTTGAAATTATATCTTGTCAAAAAAACAAAATAAGCAGCAGCTTTACTTGAACAGCTACTAAATAGAATGTTTGCGAATCTCTGAATCTCTGCCTGTTTATTTTCAGTCTTTGTATGGAAGAGTACACATGTAATGACTGCTTCATCAATTGTTGTTTTCTCAATTATAGCTTCTGTGCCGCACCACAGCAGGCGTCCAAACAGGTCATTTGCAGCTACGGAAACCGACAAAATCAGCTGTGTTTTGGTTGTTGGGTTTTCTCTTAGTGCTGAAAGGACATTTTGCCCAAGCACAAGGTAGTTTGACATGCAAATTACCACTTTGTTGCTGTGTTTGTGTGTGCGCGCTTTAAAAGGCATGACTCACTTCAAGTGTATTTTGGTCAAAGGAGCTTGTGCCATATTTCTGCTCTCATTAAGGCTGTAAGCTTAATGAGTAGCTGGAATGCAGGTTTATCTTAATTAGCACTGATCACACTGATGGATGTGACTAATCATATATGTAGACAATAGTAGTTACCCCCCATGTTTTAAAGAAAAACCTGTACCAAATGAGCTGTTGAAGGCTGGAGGGCTGAATCGTCACCATACCGATAGCACACAGAGACGGCTGATGGGAGCAGTACATCGCAAAAGGCAGTTTTCAGGAATCTGCCAATCTTCCAGCACTCTTCCCACAGTAATACAGAAAGGTTCTTTGGCTCACTAAGACAGACTCTTGTCTCTGCCTCTCCAAGACCTTGTGTTGACCCCTGCTACCCATGCCTGTTAGCTCTCCTCTTCCTGAAGCCTGAGGCTATTAGCTGGTTTTCTCCTCCCTAAGATCGAGAAAGGAGAAAAAACGGTACACTGTCTCATTTTTTACGACGCAACAGAAAGCTAGAGAGGCAGAGAGATTAAAGTCTGATTTGCTGGCTTCAACAGGACGAGCAGATTTTCGTCTGTTCCAGTAGTACATTCATATTCTTCTCCTTATGTTTTTTGGGTCTTGTCAGTTTTCGCAGGAGTGCTTTCTCATTCCCAGTCATTCCTGTACAATATGCTGCCATATGGCTTAGTTTATAGCTGTGATTTATTCAGCGTCTTGACTTCCATTGCTCTGCGCTTATTCATCCCTTGCTAATGAAAGAAGGGGAAGAAATAAGACTTGTGAAGCTTTCGTTGGCGGCACAGGTGTCAAATAGAAAGGGCCCCACAGGTGATGCTCAGCACTGAAATGTCTCATAATGAGCTTCCTCGCAGTGCGCAGAGACACAGGAAGAAATATGGGCTGTGAGAGAAAGTGACGGATGGCGAGGTGGGTTAGATATCATCTTGTGCGAGTTCGTGTGGAAGGAAAGGGAAGGTGATAGAGGGAGGGAAAGCGAGGGGGATGGGAACAGACGAACAGACACATTGAGTGATAGGGTGAGACCGAGGGCGGAACAGGAGGCATGAGCAAGAGTAGTCTGAGGGAGACAGAGATGTAAGGCAGCAAATGAGACCAATAAAACACATGGGCATGTTCCTTCAGGGAGTCACGGATCCTTGTTTTCTTGACAGAGGAACACAAGTCTGTCTTTGGCGATTACTTATGCTTCGTGCCTCTGTCTTTCCATTGCAGTTTACATCCAGAGCCCTGTTTTCCCCCCAATTCCTAGTCAGTAAAATTGTAGCATTAAATTGTTATTCATACCTGGGTTATGCTTATTTTAGTATCTACAGACAGACAGGCACGCGCCGTCTCTTAGAGATAGAGAATTGGAGGCTAGCTTAAATATATCTACAATTAATTTCAGCACTGAAAGACTGAAATTGCATTATGTGTACATTTGCACAGCTGCAAGGTCAGACCCTTTTTTTTAAATTGTTGCCCAGGCTGAGCAGACCTTCTTTATAAGTCTTTCAGCATCACGGAGAGCTCCACCTCCAACCATGGATGACCAAGCTGCAGACTGAGCAAGTGAGCAACCCGAAACTAAGGAAAAGAGAAGAACAGAAAAAAAGCACTGAGCATCTCATTCATACTAAAATGACTTTTTAGTCCTACACAAACTCAAAGTGTTCTGCTAAAAGTGGATGATCTTGGCTCATGGATTGCAATCAGTTCCCTTCAAGTCCACTTCCCACATACAGAAGTGACGATGCAAACATGAAAATATGTCATTTTGCCTGCTTATAGGATCCCAACCGAAGCTTGAAACAGTGCTACAGCATTCTTACAAGATGCCAAAACAAATTCTGTCCTTAAAGCAAGACCACGTTATTATATTTGAATAATCAAGATCTTTAATAAATTAGTGCAACTGGGCAACTGTGGCTAACAAGCAAGTTGTCAAACAAACGGAACGTCAAAGGTTTGTCATGTCTCAGATTTCCAGATCACTACAGAAATGTGCACACTAAGCTTAATTTTTCAATAAAAATGTCTGGCATTTTTTCCATGTCTTCCTCCCCTCACCCTAACTGGTCACAGTGTCTGCCCCTCCCTGAGCCTGGTTCTGCTGGAGGTTTCTTCCTGTTAAAAGGGAGCTTTTCCTTCCTACTGTTATCAAAGTGCTTGCTCATAGAAGTTCATAATATTGTTGGGATTTTCTCTGTCCTTCAGTGCACAGATTTGTTATACAATTTATAATTCAGCCTCTAAATTATTGCATTATTTATCAGTTTACACATAAAGAATTTCTCTTTACTTACCTAGTACTGATACTGCAAATAAAAACCCCAAAGTGGAAACTCATTGCAATAAACCCAAATACCATTGTTATCACAGACATCCATGTGAGAAAACCTGTGATCACTGAAATGCATTTGAGTGCACCAGTAATTTTTTTTATTTGCCCCACTGCATAACCGCAGTTATAAAATGAGCTGTGAATTGTCCACGAATGAAGGAATTGGCAGAGAAATTGAAGAATTGTTTTAATTCGTAAAGATTAAATTACAAAAAACACATGATGATTAAACAAAATAACTAAAAGTCAATTAAAACACAGCTGCAGCAGTACAAGGGCCTACAAATAACCTTTGAACTACTAATCAGGCGTCATCCTAGAATCTAGATGTGAAACACAGACAGGCAAGAGGAAACTTGGCACAAGGGTTATCAGTGAGAATCAGAGTTACTGTGACAGTTTGAAAAGCAGAAAGGACATTGCATAACATCAACCATACTGGACAGCATCCAAGAAAAAAAATCCCTGGCTTGTTCTTTGGCACAAAACTATAAGATTAAACTTCAATTAAAGATTAAAGCCTGATAAATATTCTGAATCTCTGCTTTAGTCAGATCGGACTAAGATGAATTTCTGAGTCTCAGATGAGGTAGAACATGTTTGACGTAAATCTGGCCAAGGACTACTGCAGTGAATTCATAACCCTGATAGGCACAGAGGTGGGAGTGTGACCATACGGAGAACCATAAGGACAGAAGGTGCTTCTGAGATGGCATTTCCACATTGCACCATGAATGCCTGTGGATGTACCAAAGGTCTGGCTAACAAAATGACTTGGCAGAAGACGAATGCTCTAGCATAATAACCATCCAAAAACACAATGCCAAAACTACACCAGAGTTCACAATGAAGAAAAAAAGTGCGAAAAAAAGGGGAAAAAAAGAAATATGACCTACCAAGAATGTTGCTTTACTTGAACCCAATGAAACACATTTAAGGTATTTATAGTAGAAAAATACAACCTTCCAGCAAAAAGGAGCTGAAATTGTCTGAAATGTACAAGGTTGAGTTTATTGTCAAAAAACAAATGTGAACATTTCAAGTATTTGAAAAAATGAAACATATAAATGCTGGCAGAAGAAGGTGTATGGATCTTTGTTGAACTGCAGTGTTTAACACTGATATAATAATTCTGAGCCATTAACTGTTAACTCTACATATGAACAAATGCTTCAGTATTATTCAGTAAGTCAATAACATATCCCTAAGATGAAGAACAGATGGGATGTATGAAGATTTAGTTGGTTGCTATTTTCTTGAAAGAAGGTCCTGAACTTGATGAGATCCTAAAGAACATGGTTCTCTCACCGATACAGGTAGGTTTAATACTGGGAGAGTCATTGTCAGAATAACCGATTGTTGTGTTAATGAAACACCTGAATAGATGTACAAGTGTTTATATCTATTCCCAAACACGTCTTCAAATGCCATGTTTTGGTTCCACAAACAGTTCATATTAAAAAGATGTTAAATTCACTAAAAAATGTATTACATTCCAAAAGGTTGATTATAACAATGGTATTTATCCATGAAAAGAGCCTTAAAATGTTGAATCAAAGAGTGTGCAGTTTTTGTGTTAGTTAACAGTTGAGGTTTGAAAATGTGGTTTTGATTGCTCCACTGGACTCTGCTTGAACCACACATGTACTGACAGCTTCAGTCGAAATAGGCTAAGGCTCTTTTAGCCTTCAGCAGTGGCGATACCTGTCAGGGACTGAACAGCATGGATTTGACTGTACTGCATATAAACCATGCTGAATCAAAAATAATGGCTCACAAAAACAGAGCTGTCAGAGATTTTTTTTTTTATCACTTCAGGTTTTAGATGCCAATTATATTTAGTTGGGCTGTTGTGGGCTAATTAAAGGTTTGGACCTGATCTCTTTGTAAGTCAACCTTTCAGGTTGATGAGCAAAAGTGTAATTATCTCCAAAGGTTACCATCATGGTCAATCCTTGCATACTCTGTCAAGTATGCACACTCACACACACACTCACACTCATTTGGTCATGCAGCTTTCTGTAAAAAGTCTGTGTTTTAGCATGTCTAAGTAGGCAGCATACAAACAGACCAGGCTTTAATCCTATTTCTCATGAGAGCAGCCTCTGGGAGAAGGAGGCAAGAGTTTGCCAGCAGCTTATTTTCACCCCAGTGCAATTCCACTCCTGGGGATTGGGGTGCTTCCACTTGTTTGGTGTTGGGACGAAGGGGGGCAGAGCAGATGCATAAATTATTTAGGCAAATGTGTGTTGCTGGAGGGGACAAAGTGATAGTGAGAACACGGCCGCATGCAAAAAACAACAATTTGTCAGAAAGTGCCTTTAAAGTGATCTATGTACCTACAAGGCACTTAGCCAAGGCTCTTCACAATGGGGTGTGGGTTTATCCTCTCAAGGGCGTTTGCTGATTGGTGCATTGTTCTCAGTCGTAAACTTGTTGTGTCCTGCCAGTTAGGAAATGGCCTTTCTAATGCGTTGCTACTGCTGAGCATGCTCATGATGCTCATGAACAGTTGTGTGATATCAAGGACAATATTAAAAAAAGCACTTGATGGGATTTTTTGTTCCGCCTTCGGTTAGACTATGGAAATTTTTTTCACTTTTCGCCTCAAGTGATCTATTTGCTTCACCCTCCTTTATGGTTTTTTATTCATTTTTAGAAGAATAATAACCTCAGAGTGGGATGAGATTCTGGAAAGCTACTTTTTATACTAGACCTCACATGAAAGTGTTACGTTAAGGTGTTGTAGGCTCCCTCACCTCAGAAATATCACCTCATATCTGCATCCATAAAGTTCCTGGACTGTTTTCCTCATTTTTCCGGTGTTTTACTTTGACCAACTGGCTCGTCTCCCAGAAGCCACTCAGACTTCACAAAATATGAGGACCTTGCAGCACCCTTGGCAATGCACAGATGGAAATGTCTGCATCACTGACTGGCTGGATCACAAAACCTCTACGCCTGATAGTAAAAAGAATTTTTTACGGAAAGCACGAACAGCCGGCTATAAATCAAAGCCCTCCTAACTTTCTGCTTTTGTTTTAGTTCTTCTTTTAATGTTTACTTATTTTTATTGTTTGTATGTTTTCAAGGATTTTCTTGTGCCTTGCAACGACAATTTTGTTTTGTAATCTTTCCAGTGCACGGCAGCAAGGTCTCCAGTCTTGCCTTTAGAAAATTGGCTCTCGCAGTGCACCTCGAATTTAGTGAGTCTACTCGACGGTACTGCAGCTTTTTCTAAATGTCGCATGAAAAGTTCAGTTTTGCAGCGGAAACAGCACAAAGCTTCCAAAGAGCTTAAATTGATTTTTTAAATCTCTGTATTATGAAGTACTTTTATGCTCCCTTGTGCTCAGCCATGGCTTTGAACTGTGTGCCACCATCACAAGCCGTTGCTCGATGTGAGGATGTTTGAAGAAAGGAAGTTATTTCACTTTCATGGGCACAGTTTTTGGCTTTTAAATTAGGTTACACCGCAGCGTAGGAAACACCGACACTGAATGAATCTCTGTGATATCCCGTATACTGCATGATAATATTCAGAAGCGAATATTGATTTATTCATACAGAGAGTAAGATAACTTCCTTTTCAACAGTTATGAGCAGATAGCAAAACTGACACAGTATAATTAAGTTGCCAGCAAGTATAAGCACAAAATTAAAGGTTTTCATAGAAGATAGTATCCCACCGAATACAGATACAGACATAATGGAGTAGTTGCTTTCTTAGGAGAGAAAGAAATCACACTTCTACCATTTGTGCTGTAATCTGGCCTTATGTCCTCTATGTTTTCATAGCTGGGCTTGCCACATAGAGACAGACTACAATTAAGTCTGGTCCACACCTGAGGGGAAGCAATACACAGCATTTCACTGACTTTGTGTTGTATGAAGGTGCCTGTTCATCTTTTCTGTCTGCAAGCAACAAACTGAAAAGTGCCTGAGATTTGCAGTGTAGTGGAATGCACTACCAAGAGGGTAAACAATCCAGAACTAAGTTTTTATGAACTGCTGAAACCACACAAACTTTTCTGGAGATTGGCGTATGGGGGGAAAATGTGGACTCCTGTCAGTCAGTATTCTTACTTGTGCTGCAAGCTATTGTCAAGTCAAAAACACCAATGCAAGTTTTAAGCTATTATTGTCAGGAATCGCTGTGCGGCAGGCAGGAGTTGGACCCAAAATGCAGGACTCACAGACTCGGGGAGGTGAACTCAAAACACAGCTTTATTTGCTGGGAGAACAAACATACAAACTAGACTAAACTGGGAAACCATAAACTAAGAACTCACAGGGAGACACAGGGAGATCCACACACAGCATGAGGGACGACGTCACGCCGAACAGAGGGAGACGCAGACAGAAATACACAGAGGGTAAACGAGGAAAGTGGGAACACACGGGGAACACAGGTGACACTGATAATCATAACGAGACAGGGCGGGGTGAACTGAACATGACATGTACGGGCATGAGAGTCACAAAGTAAACAGGAAGTGCACAGAGGTTCAGACAGGAGGAGAGAGAGCACGGGGAAAACACAGACATAACGGGCTGGGGAAACATGAAACAACCACAAAGGGAGACGAGGGCTCATAAATACATAGAGGGCACACAGGGGGGAGAGAGAGCACGGGGAGAACTTAGACATAATGGGCAGGGGAAACATGGAATAAAACATAAGGAGAGACGAGGGCTCACAGATACACAGAGGGGCACACAGGGGGTAAAAGCCATGAAGGGAAAACACTTAGGGAACAACACAACAGGGCAACTCAGAAAACATGGCCTAAATAAGGAACAAAATACAAACATACAAGAAAACTAAGAACACTGGGCCAACATGGCCCAGGACCATGACAATTATATTGTTGTAAGTTAGGCTAAAGCATCTTATCTGTATTATATTGTGATTTTGATAAAGTCAGAAAGCTGTGAGCCACGCAGTTATTTTTTGCTGTTGCTTTAGCTATAGCACAAAGCACAAAGCTCACTTTAGCACATAGCTAACTAGACATGTAGTGCTAAAGTAATCCCCTGATAGAATAAAACCTAATGTTTGTAGGTATTTTTTGTGCAGCTGTATTTCAGTTCGCATTGTTTTCAAAGTATGACATGTTACAACAGACCAGAGTGAACACAATAGCAAAAATGAAATCATGAGATTCTTTTGAGGTTTACAGGACATGTGCTCGCTAACCATGTGGCGTTAACTTGTTTGCCATTTTGGACGCGTGACAATCATGTTGGCAATTTCGGCCTAGACACTGGTTCATTACACTATGTCAACCATTAATTAAATGTTTGTTCCCCCACCGGTTGGTGAGTAGTTGCTGGAGGTTAATGGCAGTTGCTGGGAAATCAGTTGCAAAAGCACCATTCATACAGGCCATAGAGAGAAGTCAGCCACCACCTAGCAACCATCAGTCACTAGGAGAAAAATGTGCATATTTGCTAACTAGTTGGCAAAAACATCCTTGGATTTGCTTTAACTTTCAAAGTTTTATTGCGAGTCGGTTAGTAGTGATTGACTATTTGCAGTGTGTGCACAATGTCATGCAAGAAATGTGTATAGTTAAGTTCTGTACAATCGGTCGAGACCCCAAATAACAGAGCTTTAAAACATTTTTATTTGATGTTGTTAATTAATTTGTTTGGTCGTGTTTCATTTAAGCTCAGTGTGAGAGTCTCTGCTGCTGTTTTGTTGTGTGTCCTCTGCTGCAGAGGAAGAGGACGAGGCAGCCCACACACAGCGTGTTCTGACCTAAAATTCCTGCAAAGAAAATTTGGACCCCACATCGCCAGACAAAGAAACAGATGGATAGTTTTTTTTGGTTTTTTTTTAAGAAAAATACTTAAAACTAAAATAAAAATACTTAAATTACACAGTTACAATAGGTGTTCTGTATGTTATTTTAATCCACAGTAAAAACACCCCTTTATGACTGATGACTGAAGACTTTCGCTTTGTCTTTTTACAGACATAAACATGGCCGGGGAGCCCAAGCCATACAGGCCCAAAGCAGGCTCCAAACGGCCGCTCTCAGCTGTCTACAGGTAAGATTTGCCCTTCTTCCAGCATGTTCCTCCTCTGGAAAAGTTTCTTATCATTAATATTAATCATCTTTCACATCCTGCTGCTCCAGCTGATGTAAATGTGCAGTAATATTAAAAATATGAGGATCCCTATTATGTTCGCTTTTTTCCCCCTCGTTCTAATTGAGTTTTAAAACGTCGACTGAAGTTTTTTCAGCACAAGTCTGTAAATCTCGAAGGAGAAACTGTTGTGTAAGCTTCATTAAGCATGACCCTGATTCTCTGCCCCGCACACATCTCCTGGTCACAAACAGATCAAAGCTGCGCTTGTTTACTGCAGACTAATGTGATAGAGGTTTAGGCATGTTTTTTCTGGGAAAGTGTCACTGGGACGCTTTCATTGGCAAAGCTTATACCTTACACTTTTGTGAATTGTTGGTTAGTTTGTTCTTTTTTTTTACAGTATTATTACACTAATTTTATTAGTCTTTGCATTGTTTTATCATAGAACCTCATTTGCAATTTATATCTGCAGTAGAAATGAGTCGGGTGTAATATGGTAATTATGGAGCAGGATCCGGAGAAGCAAAAACCAACACTACACTGTTCTAAATCGAAATAGTAATGCATTAATCATTAATACATTAAAATTCCTGCGAGAATAGCAGCATTTCAAAACAACTCCTTTTCATCGCTGCTTCTCTTTATTTTATTGCTCTCCCTGAATTCTAAATCAGTTGTCATCCTGAGCGTGCCACATCGATTTTCAGCTCTAGGGTCTTAAAAACTTTTTTTCTTTTTGACTCTGACTGTATTGGCTCTCTCAAACTTTTTGTTGATCTTTTCTCGATCTGTGGTCTTTGCATGTCAGCGTAGCTTAGGCTTACTGCTTAACCTGTGATGGGCTGTAGGCGTCAACTAGAGCATGTCCGTTTGAGTCGGAACAGTTTGTGTTTTATCTGCTTATTTTTGACAGGCTTGAAATGGCTCCTCTTATCATAATCCATCGCATTCTCTCTTTCTCTGTCTTTCTCTGTGCCTTCCTCCCCTTCTGTCTTTCTAATAGTGGTTATGAATTTGATTACGAGTACTACAGGGATGATTTCTACAGCAGGTAGGTACCATTCTTTTTTCTTTTTTTTTTTTACCAATATGTGATCAGATGTAACATTTCAGAACATTATACATCACATTATAATTTCTATAGACTCAGTTTAATTGTAACATCTGTCAAGCTTTGCATTCTCACATTAATGTGACATTAGAATGTCACATTAGCTGTGACATTCTCACTATTTTGATGTTGGTCTTTAGCTGTGCATGTTGGCTACACCACGAAAACTGCATTGCTCTGTTACATTGTAGAGGTATTTACAATTTCAGTTTGAAATGCATTCATTGGTCACCTTTAGGTACACCTGTTTAACTACTTATTAAAGCAACTTTCTGACCTGGGTTCAAGCTATGCTTTTCTTTCACCCTAAATACTGTATTATCAAATAAAGGCTAAAACTTCCAAAAATAAATCTTAAAAAAATTGTGTGGTTGTTGGTGCCAGATGGGCTGGTGCATGTAATCCCTGTAGAAATGCTGATCTCCTGGGATTTTCCCAAACAACCGACCCTCGGGTTTACGGAGAAGGGCCAGAAAAAGAGAAAATATCCAGTGAACAGAAATTCTCTGAAAATGCTTTGTTGTAAAAAGCAACAAAGCTTCAGGCTCACTGGAAGGCAACGTTAACTCAAATAAACCCTATTTACAACCAAGATATGCAGAAGAGCATCTCTGAATGTACAGCACATTGAACCTAGATGCAGGTGCACTACAGCAGCAGAAGACCACACTGGGTGCCACTCCTAAGATCAGGAAACTGAGGATATGGTTCTAACACACCCACAAAAACTGGGTTGTAGAAGATTGGAAAGTTGTTGCCTGGTCTGATGTCTTGATTTCTGCTGCAACATTTGAATAGTAGGGTTAGAATCTGGCATGAACAATGTTCAACCCATGAGTCCATCCTGCCTTTCTCGTCATACTTTAGGCCTGAGCATCACTTAAATGCCACAGCCTACTTGAATATTGTTTATGACCATATAAATGTGTAGAATTCAAAGCTTTGCAGAGCTGTTTTTCTGTGATAATAATTACTATTCACATCTCTTCTGCGTCTTAGCAAATGGGTAGTAAAACAGACTTTGAGACACTTGTCCTGCCTATTAAATTCTATTCACGTTCCCAGACAGGTACACTGAAATAGTCGAGTTGTCGTGCAGACTGAACAGATCAACATGCTGATGAAGAAACACTTGTTTTGTCTCACATTTATCCACCAATGATCAGAGTGCTTATCTGCAGAGACAGTTTCTATTTTCTAAATGTCAAACTTCACATTGAGAGCTGTGACAATCTGGTGTCACCAGGAACAGTCAAAGCTGGCACTTTTATTTGACATTAAGCACCCTCTCAATTTCATCCTCTTATATATGTGAAGGGATTATTTCCATGCATGCAACACACCCTTTAGTGGAACAGAAATGGGGATCTCAGGAAAATTGAACTGGAACATCTGTCTTTTGTTTTACCTGTGCTGTTTGAGAGAAGGAAGTCGAGTGATCCATAGCAAATCTGCCTTCTGATTCAATACTGGAAATAGCGAGAGGGCTGTGGAAAGAAGCGGTGGTGAAATAAATCAAATAACCCTTTAGATGAACATTTGCTGACTGCTATAGGGCCTATGGAAAATGCGTAAGAAGTCAAGTGTAATATTATAGGTTTTTCTTCTCTTGAGGCTTTTTGACTACCACGGCAGAGTGGCCCCCCCACCCAGAGCTGTGATCCCGCTGAAACGCTCCAGGGTGCTCGCTCCCTCCTCCCGCCGTGGGAAGACCTCCTTCCCCATCAAAACATCCTCCTCTTCCTCGTCTTCATCCTCCAGACCTCCCACATCATCCTCCGCCGGAGTGAAATGTACGTAACAAAGGTGCTCTATTGCTCGTCTTGTGTTTACACTGGACCTGTCAGATTTTACTTTATTTTTTATTTTTTTATTTTTTTTACAGAGCACAGCCTAATTACGCTAATGGTATTCTGTCCCTTCTGAATCTGACGGCTTAATGCACATCTCAAAACCATGGCTCAGAGAATAAAGAGCAGTGGCATAATTCAGCTGTGCTCCTTGCGAAGTGCCTCTATAAACAGCTATTTAATTTCACTCTAGCAGCTCAGAGCGAGCCACGCTGCAATGTAGAGCAAAACGCAAATATAATCCCAGCTTTCCAAGCAGTACCCATTCAGCAAACAGTGCTATTCCTGTCACCCAGCATCCATCTGGATCCCGTTTGGTGCTCTGATTAACTGGTGATGCACTATAACGTCCTAAATGTAATTAAAGTGAGATTGGGGCCATCTCTGTGGAGCTGTGGTCAGCTGTGTTTCTCTAAACGTTTGTCTCTATCCGCAGCCTGTGTAATTGGTTACAGTGTTTGTTTCATTGTTGCCTGTCTAGCCAGTGTTATCAGCGAGAGCAGCTTGGTAAGGCCTGTCAGGAGGACCCAGCTGCAGTTGGTATTACAGAGAAGAGCAAAAAAAGAGCATCTCCCATCCTCTTTTTGGACAGAGTCAATGAATTCTCTTCTCTGTCTAAGCAGTGGTGCTGTATGTTTGGGAGACTAATTTGCCCCTGCCAGGACCATGAAAAATCACTGTTTGTATTGATTGTGGCCCAGATAGATTGGACAGAAAAATAAGGTTAGGCTGTCCTGGCAAAATGGTGGGCTAGTGTGGGCAGCTTGAACCACTTGGGCTACTTTACTCGGGGTGGGTTGGGGTGGGAGACAGTCATCAGATGACTGGATTATGAGGATACATGTGTTTTAGGGAGGTCTTTTCACACTTTTGGGTTAACTAATTCCATAACAGAAACCGCAATCTCAAGTGAAAAGTTAAGCTTTAAAATATTTTGTATTTCCTACTTTAATAACTATTTAATTATTGGTATTTTTCTAGTATTTATTCAAAAAAATAATCCATTTAATTTTTTTGTTATTTTTCGTATTGAAAATGGCATTGATTATTTTTCTGGGTAGTGGTATTGAGTTTAAAATTATGTATAATAATAATCCTAGTTTGTGCAAATAAATCAAAATGAAATTTGTAAATCCTGATAATAAAAAACATGTAGCAGCCTGGTAGCTTTTAAAATAGTAACTGAAAAAAATAGTAAGCTTCAAATTTCAATCACGTATACCAAAGATCAAGAGAGTGGTGAATACCGTGATTTCGACTTTTCTACTTTTTGGATTTGAAGCTGGGGAAGCTCAAATCAAGCCCTTTATTTGTATACAGCCATGTTCACCACTGTCACAAGGTTTAGCAAAACAGTGTTGGACTGTTGGATGAGTGAAAATGACCACAAAAGGCACGGCGCTGCCCTGAAAACCTTGCGATTGCTTTTGTGATTGACAGATTTCCACTGTTGCCCGTAGTTTGCACAGAAGATGCCAACTTCTCTACAAACACTAGCTAATTACCCTGTTAGCAAAGTGAAATTTAAAATGGAAAGTGTTCAACTTCACAGTAAAAGTTGTGCCTTTCGTTTGCAACCAACACCTTTCAAACTACAGATAACCATGAGAATCTGCTAGTGACCAAAACAATCTTGCAATTTTACCTATTGACAGTCAGCAACCTTCAGAAACTACTCACCTGGTCTATAGACCTGTATGACTGAGGCATAAGAGGATAAGGCATGAGGTGAGAGGAATATTAAAGTGTCTGGATTTAAATTCTGTGTATATGCTCTTCAATTTTACAGTTAAAGGATGTAAAGAATCACTTATAGGTGTCTCACAGTAGGCTGTGTTGCTGGCAGAAGTACGACCCAAACTCGACGGGGTATACTAAAAGCTGGTTTTATTAAACTAAAACAAAGTACGAAATACAAGAATACCAAAACTAGGAAAATCAAACATTTGTTTCAGTGAGGGACACAACCACAAGAGACGACACAACAAAGAACAAAAGGATACTCCGACAATGTATACGCACCAGGTAATTAGAGAGATGGGAAACACCGGGGAACACAGATGAATGGAATCAGACTAACGAGACGAGGGGAAGCAAAACTTAACACAAGAGACAAGAGATGAAGGACTATCAAAATAAAACAGGAAGTAACAAACACTCAGACCAGGACTGAGACATGGGAACTTGACAGTGACAGGAGATAAACATGGAGACATTAAACACTGACTGAGGAGATAGAAAGGAAACACAAATGATGCTAACTAAAGGTTACACACCCTGATGAGGAATACAGACTGGAAACAAACAATCAGAATGAACGTAATCAGACAAGAAACATTGAACAATAAATCTAGATAACAAAACTCAGATGCACCACAGATTAAAAAAAAAACTCAATAGCAATGATACAAAAACCAAATGTTACAAAAATAACCTTGTTGTTAAGTGTTTGGAGTGTACTGATCAAAGCAGGCTAGTACAGCAACAATGTAATCAATACAAAAACTTCAGCAAATCCTGTTCACTACAAGTCACATTATCATTGCATTACATTGCGAGAGCACATTGCAGATTTTCTTAACATCCCATAGACACATGAACCAAATAATCTAACATTTTAAACTATATTCCTGCTGTTTCATTTTTTTATCACAATGCGTTTTGCACAAACAAATCCCCAAGAAACTGGAGCTGCTGTCACTGGAGGAAATCGTGTAATCACTATAATAAACCTTATGTTGTCATGTAGCGCGTGTTGTCTGCGTTAAGAAGATATTTATAATATTTAATAGGCACAGACATTTGAAGGATTAAGGCTTGATTGGCTGTGCTGGCGACAACTTGAATGAATGAAGCCTTTGGATTCTGTACTGTGTTCATCTTCCACTCTCAGCCCTCTCTTCTAAAGCAGGGCTCTAGAGTGCGACCAATTTGGTCGCAAATGCGACCAAATTTTTCAGTGGTGCGACTAAAAATAAATATTTGGTCGCACAGGTGCGACCAACTGTTCCGGTAACAAAAAAAAAATCTCTGTAACTCTCCGTGTGGTCAACAACAGACACACATTATGCCCCTATCGTGGACTAAACCAATCAGAGATAGTCAGGGGCGGGACCTCTCTGATTGGCCGTGGTCCAGTTGAAAGTGCAGGTGGAAGAGAGAGGTGATAAGCTTGAATAAAGCGATATCAATTCATTAACGGATTCCACACAAAGACCTAAACACGGAGCGGACCCAACACATCAGAATCAGCTTCGTCTTTCTCGGCTTTCTCACCCGACGGCCTGAACACGGACACGCTGTCGGAGCTTAGCGATTCTTCGGGTCCGCGCTGTGTTTACGTCTTTTTGCGCTGATTCTGAGCTGCAGGTTTTGCCTCTCTCCAACCAAAATTCACCGAGCCAGCAGCAAAAGAAGCAGCAAACTGCGCTTCACATTTGATCAATGTCGTCATGAATTCCCTCTGACTTTTGCTGTTTTGCTTCCACCACGATAAAAATCACACTTCCTGCACAGCTCTCTCTCTCTCTGTACTTCAGGAACAGTTTCCCGTCTCAAATCTGTTTTCTGCATTATTCATTCGCTTATTACCCACCAGTCTAGCGTTGTTTACAGCGCTTTTTCTTTTTTCACTTAAATGACCTCGGACAAGAAAGCCTAATTTCTGCTGTTCAATACTGAAGAAATTTAAATTTCTTAAAATTATGCAAAATTGCAGAATATTTTTAAGGTTATCTGCTATAAAAAGCCAGACCAGGAAAATCTCCTTCATGTTTTCCTGTGTTTTATTCTCAGTTACTTTCACACAAAGGCATCTGCTGTGATTTTCACAATTCTGATGAAGTCTCATGTGTATCAGTACTGATAAATGATCAGAATTATAATATTTCTGACTGTCTGAGGCTAAATTGAATCAAATCAGGACTTTGAGAACCGGAATTGAATGGATTATAGAAATCAGTGATGATACTCAGCCCTAGTGAGCAGCCTAGGCCTGAGAGAAGTGGATGTACTGTAGCTGTGGGTAATAAGAAAAGATGAAAAGAACTATTGATAACTTTTTTGTTAAGTTAAGGCCTGATCTGTCTGAAATTCATAGCCAGTGCTCTGACACGGTGCCATCAATATTTGAATGCTGAAAAAGCACAGTGTATCCAGAAAACACATTATATGCTGCAGTAAATGCACTGCCCAAGTGTCCCCTCTCCCCACGGCCTTTCAGCAGCAGACAGCAGCAAACAGGTCGTCAGAGGAGGCCAAGATGATGATTAAGTTTTTAACATTTTCTACAATATTGACAAAGCACTTTAAGCACAAGTTTGTTAGTTAATAATTTAGAAATTAATATTGTCTGTATGGACTTCCCCCCCCAAAGAAAGTGCACATGTAAAACTGCGGTGTTAAGCGATGCGGTTGAAAAATTTGAGTGCGCCTAACTTTTGTGCCGGTATGCCTAAATTTTTAAAGTTAGGCGTACCGGTGCGCCCATGTCAAAAAGTTAGTCTAGAGCCCTGTAAAGCCA
Source organism: Copadichromis virginalis (assembly GCF_057382275.1). Taxonomy (NCBI): domain Eukaryota; kingdom Metazoa; phylum Chordata; class Actinopteri; order Cichliformes; family Cichlidae; genus Copadichromis; species Copadichromis virginalis. Next base: position 19,079,562 of record NC_140626.1, on the reverse strand, counting down.
CTCTTTCTTTCACTGAATCCAGCTCCTCCAATGGGAATAATTTCAGGTTTTCCTACCCTTTTATAAGAACACACTAAAAATCTTTGGGTTTCAGACTGTCGTTCTGCCTGAGCAAGACATTTCAGAATGTCACCGCAGTTTCTAGTATCAGGGTTTTTAATTAATTCTTCTTTGTGTTCTATTTTGCATGTAAAACTAAGGTTAAAAAAACAGCTAGTCTAAGAGTGACAGTGGGAACTTACACTGCCGAGCACAGCCAAAATTGTGACACTTTCAAACTGAACACTTTGGGTGAGGATTTAACTGGATACCATCCTAAATAATTAAACAAACCAAGCACCAAGTCCATGTGGGAATGTACATTAGTGAGTCAAAGGAGCTTGCAAAGAAAAGCGTCTGGACTTCTTTAAGTTACTTGAAGACGTTTCATCTCTAGTGAAACACTACACTAGTGAGCTTACTTCAGTTTTACTGAATACTTACAAATATGTGGTTAAAAAGAGGTACATGTGTTCCAGAAAAATCACTGTTTTCCAGTATTAAAACTAACGGATTATGTCCTAAAACCCAGTAAATGACATCAGCATCACCAACCCTAAAACTCTTTGTCCAGTTTAATCTTCATAGACCAGTGATTCAAGAGAGTCTCACTATCCCCAAGATAAAACGTCTGCCGTTCATCATGAGGTCCTAAAATTAGACCCATTACTCATTCCCTAAATCTTTCCTGATGCTTATTAAATAACAATGGCTTTTTTCCCCAGCCTTTTCCTTTAACTCCAGCTATCTAAAGATGCTGCGCTGATGATACAATGTTGGATTAGGACGGGCATGTTTTCTCTCTGCAGCTTATGCACCTGATAGCACAAAAGGAAAAAAGGCCTGGAGGCCGCGATAAATTAGAAACTGTTCCACATTTTCTTATCATCAAAGGACGACGAGAAAGCTGCCCAGAGTGAGCTCAGATAACGTTGGAATAGGGAAGTGAGTGGTATATGTGTGTCTAGTCATCGATGTTGGTTTGCACAAATGGAAGGAGGTAAAGCCGAGAAGGAGATAGAGATACCTCAGTTTGTGCCCTGTAGAGATATGATTGCGTATCTACTAGAGATGGACCGATCCGATATTACGTATCGGTATCGGTCCGATACTGACCTAAATTACTGGATCGGATATCGGAGAAAAATAAAAAATGTAATCCGATCCATTAAATATCACGAAAGCACCTCACAAAACTTGCAACACGCCGTAACTCGCCTCAGAACGTCGGAGCAGTATGCATCACGTGATAGAGCAGCTGTGGCATGCGGGACCTGTCGGTGGTCTGGATAGCATTTGGAGCTTCGCTAGCAACCTGGCATTTCATCTCCGACAAAGTTATCCCCGAGAGAAGTAAAGCAAGTGTGTAAGTCCATCTCTGAATGTTTGTAAAGCATTCCTGCGTTAAGCTTAATGAGCGACTGCCTCTCGCTCTCCGGCTGCTACTTCAATCGTGAAACTGCTTAAATGATCAGCTGATCGGCTTTTCTGTCGCGAGTCTGTCTCTCTGGTTTGTTTTTGGTCCACTTTGCACCAGAAAGAGCAAACCAGCGGCTGAACAACAGCAGCACGTTTAAGCTTGATAAGCTGTTGTTACAATTTATTTAATATTACTTTCTACACCAGGATCTTTTTCTACGTAGCTGACGGCTGGTAACTGTGCAGGGGCGGATCTAGCAAAGTTTAGCCAGGGGGGCCGATAGGGCATTAACTGGGAAAAGGGGGCACAAAGACATACTTTTCTTTCTTATTCTCATTTAAAATGTCTAGCTTTTAATAAATAATTATCTGACACCCAAAGTTTTAATTTGATGTAAAATGAATAGAAGTCAATTACTGTATATAGTGACTATTAAGTCTAATATATATATCCTAGTAAGCTATAGTACATTTTCCTTTGGGAAGGTACCATCTGTGCAGTCTGCAATTTTGTTGAAGAAAGATGTTGAATCTATTTAATATTTCTTGAAAAATAATTGATTTCTGTGCATTTTTTTTCACACTGCATCAAATTAAGGTTGATTACGTTGATTAAGCATCATGAGGTGGAGCGTGAGGGGTGGTTCCCTATTTTTTTATTTTTTTATTTTTGTTGTTGCTGGGAGTTGGAACCCTATTAGTTAGGTTGCTTAATATTTACGCTAAGTACTCTTTAAAATACCAGAATAGGGAGGATGGTGTAGGTCTAAGTTTATTAGATTGATTAGTATTGCTGAACTATGAAATATTTTTTTTGTATACAGGTATAACAGAATAGCTTTAGTGTAGTTGTTGTTTTAAACTTGAGTATGAACTTGCAGACTTGCAAAATGCAGCAAGATATTTTAAAAAACAGTTTTGTTGATTAAAAAACACTATATCGGATTCATATCGGTATCGGCAGATATCCAAATTTATGATATCGGTATCGGTATCGGACATAAAAAAGTGGTATCGTGCCATCTCTAGTATCTACTGTTCCCCCTTTTTTTTACATTCAGAAAGATCAATTTTCTGCTCTTTCACAGATTTTAGGTTGCTTTACAAAACAAGATGAGAATAGGTGTTGGGATTTCCTGACACATTACTTATTTAATGCTTCCAATGTGTCACCATGGGCTCTCACTCTTTTTCATGGACACATTAATCATACCGCGTCGATTCAAAGAAAGCACACAATGACAAATATTGTGTAGTGTGAATTGGATCCTACTGGAGGGAGAGTTGTAGTGTTTGTTTTTCAGCACGAATTCTGGTGACAGATTAAAAAGTCTTTTTTGGGGGGAATCTAGTTTACCACGAGGTAAAATGTCAGGATTTTGTATTTTTTGTTATTATCACGCACTGACATCTTCTCTAAGTGTAGGTGTTTATGTTTTATGCATTAGTTCAGATCGTTCAAAGTAGCTGGTAGACTGGATGGGCTTTGCGTTGTGATGGCATGTGGGCGTAAATGTACATCACAGGAGCCAACTTAAAGAGCCACATGCAGACAATGACAACCAGACAAGCTACTTTTTGATTTAGCGTGCCTCTCCTGTCTCTGGTTTTTCCAGCTGAAGCTTTACAGGAATTCGTGGGTGTGTTTACAGAGCGCTCATCCGTCCTCTTTCCAGCCCTGACAGAATCTGATAGGTGTCAAAAAGAATTTTATGTTTTCTTCTCAACTTCTGGTGTCTGTTTTTTCCCCCCCTCCTCTCAAAAGATGACACATTTCAGCTTCAGAGGGGTAAGGAATGAGATTATCTTATTACTGTTTGGTCTAAATTCTTTAATCTGCTCAGTTCAAGCTGCTGAGGAGTACACCCTCATTTCAGCAGCCGTGAGACGGACCAGATTGAATTGGTTATGACGTTGAGTTTTTATTTATTTATTTTTATTCTGCAGTTGTTATTTCCATATGACATATCAAGGTTGAGACTCAAACTTTGACATGATAGAGTTACACTTCATTTACTCCAACGTCAGCTGTGTATTGTGGAGAGAACACTTAGACCCCGGGCGAAGCAGGTAGGGGAGAGCAATTATTTATAAGGCAGTAAACAGAAGCTGTGGGAGGGAAAATTGTGCCGCCTGTTTCTCATGCGGCTCTATAAGTGAAGCAACGATCACGCAACTGTGAGTGTGTGAAATGCAAAAGTGGCTTTGAAACACACTGATATCGTTTGAAGGCTTTTTTGTTTGTTTACCTTACGAGCAGAAGTATTCATTTTAGCCTACTTAATCATTCAAAAGTACCGTTTCGTGTTATGACACAGGCCTCTGACTGTTTATGAAATAATGTGAAGTTGTGCGCATGCATAAACTAAACTTGTATGGATTCAACTGTGAATAAGTTGCAGTTTTACTAATGAATCTGTAGTAAGATAAAATACATGAATGCATGTCAGGGAAAAGAGGGACCCAGGCGCGGTTCTTGCTCACAGAAACACAGTGCGTTTATTTACAGTGAAACAGACAAGTCCAACAATCCATTCAAAAGTGCAATTTTCCAATCGTGCTCGTCCCTTGCTCCCAGTGCGTTCCGTGTAGTAACTCCCTTAGTGTGTGTGCTCCCCAACTCGCTTCTCCGCTCGCCCCTCCTGGAGGAAGAAGGAAAATCCAGCGTTAGCCACACGCTAGCCGAATAACACACTCACACTGCTCGCACAGACTATACCAGTTCGGAGTAATAATCCCACGTCGACTGTCGCCGTGAGTCCAGGTTAAATACCCCTTTCTAGCCTGGAGGAATGATTACCAACCACTGGTCAGGTAATCAGCTGCAGGTGGGCCGGCAACAGCGAAGAGGGACTCCCAATGACGACAGTCGCCAGGACACGCCTCTCCCACGGCACGCACTTCCGTAAACAACCCCGAGGGCCAGGGAGGGAGAAGCAAATACATATACAGAAAACATAAACACAAGCAGGGTCGTCCGGAAAGGGCCGTCCAACCGTGACAGTACCCCCCCTCTAATGGGAGCCTCCGGGCGACCTGGCAAACTTGTCCGGATGCCGGCGGCGGAATTCTCTCACCATGCGATGATCGAGAATGGCAGACCGCGGCACCCAAGAACGTTCTTCCGGACCGTACCCCTCCCAATCCACCAAAAACTGAAAGCCCCTACCGCGGCACCGGGCATCCATTATGCGAGTAATGGAATACGCCGGGGCGCCGTCGATAATCCGGGCGGGTGGCGGGGGCCCAGGGGGCGGGCACAAAGGGCTGGTCCGGACGGGCCTAACCTGAGAAACATGGAAGACGTTATGTACCTTCATAGCAGGCGGAAGGGCCAGCCGGACCGTCACCGGGTTCAGGACCTCCTGGATGGCAAAGGGGCCAAGAGACCGAGGGGCCAATTTCTTGGACTCAGTCCAAAGAGGGATGTGCTTGCTGGAGAGCCACACCCGCTGGCCGACCTGATAATCCGGAGCAGGAGTGCGGCGGCGATCCGCCAATGCCTTGTTCCGCTCGGCCGTTCTCAGGAGTGCTGCGCGCGTGGCCCGCCAGACCCGACGACAGCGCCTAAGGTGGTGCTGGACCGAGGGAACCGCCAGCTCTCCCTCAGAGATGGAGAGGAGAGGGGGTTGATACCCCAGCGACGCCTCGAAGGGCGAGAGTCCAGTCGCTGATGACGTGCTGGCGTTGTGGGCATACTCCACCCAGGCCAACTGCTCGCTCCAGGTCGCTTGGTTCGATGATGCGACGCAACGCAACATGGCCTCCAGCTCCTGATTGGCCCTTTCGGTCTGACCATTAGTTTGGGGGTGGAACCCGGAGGACAAACTGACCTGAGCTCCCAATTCTGCACAGAACTCCTTCCAAACCCGCGAGGTGAACTGAGGGCCACGGTCGGAAACGATGTCCTGGGGTATGCCGTGGAGCCGAAACACATGCTGCGTCAGTAACTGGGCTGTCTCCAAGGCAGAAGGGAGCTTGGGCAGAGCAATGAAGTGGGCAGCCTTGGAAAAACGGTCAATAATGGTTAGAATGGAGGTGTTACCTGCAGAGGGAGGCAAGCCGGTGACGAAGTCCAGGGCGATGTGCGACCATGGGCGTTTTGGAGTGGGTAACAGTCGCAGGAGGCCAGAAGCAGGCGAGTTGGTGGTTTTGTTCCGTGCGCACACCGGGCATGCCGCAACATAGTTCTGGACATCGAGAACAAGAGAGGGCCACCAAAACAAACGTCGTAGAAAGGAGACAGTGCGATTTTTACCTGGGTGGCACGAAAACTTGGCAGTATGTGCCCAGTGAATGACCTGACTACGCGCTGTGGCCGGAACATATAGTCTCCCTTTCGGGCCCGTGCCAGGGTCGGGCTCCTGTCGCTGGGCGTCCCTGACCACCTTTTCAATCTCCCATGTTAGTGCACCCACAATGCAGGTGGGGGGCAGGATGGGTTTTTCCTTCTCGTCCTCATCGGTCACGGGTGCGAACTGGCGCGACAACGCGTCTGGCTTAGTGTTCCTAGAACCGGGCCTGTAAGTAATGGAGAAGTGAAAACGAGTAAAAAATAAGGCCCACCTGGCTTGTCGGGCGTTGAGGCGCTTGGCTGCCTGGAGATACGCCAGATTTTTGTGGTCCGTCCACACCACGAAAGGCTGCTCAGTGCCCTCCAGCCAATGTCGCCATTCCTCAAGGGCCCACTTGATGGCGAGCAACTCCCGGTCGCCCACGTCGTAATTTCTCTCGGCCTGAGACAACCTGCGGGAGAAGAACGCACAGGGATGCAACTTGCCGTCGATCCGTTGGGAGAGAACCGCCCCCACGCCCGAATCGGACGCGTCCACCTCGACGACGAAAGGCCGGCCGAGGTCCGCCTGGACGAGGACCGGAGCCGAGGAAAACAGGTGCTTGAGCCGATCAAACGCTTGCTGGGCTGCGGAGGACCACTGGAAAGACAACTTAGGAGAAGTTAGGTTGGTTAGAGGAAGGGCTACCTTGCTGAAATCCCTGATAAAGCGGCGGTAGAAATTGGCGAAGCCCAGGAACCTCTGCACCTCCTTGCGGGTCTTGGGAATAGGCCATTCCACTACGGCTTTGACTTTGGCCGGGTCAGCTCGCAAACGCCCCTGTTCCACAATGAAACCCAGAAAAGAAACAGTTTCCACATGGAACTCACATTTCTCCGCTTTCACAAAAAGGCGGTTCTCCAATAGGCGCCGTAGAACCAGACGTACATGGTTGATGTGCTCAGTCTGCGACCTGGAAAAAATCAGAATGTCATCCAGATACACGAAGACAAAATGGTTAATAAAGTCCCTGAGCACATCATTAATCAGGGCCTGGAAGACCGCAGGGGCGTTAGTGAGACCGAAGGGCATCACTAAGTATTCGAAGTGCCCCAGGTGGATGTTGAAAGCCGTCTTCCACTCGTCACCCTTGCGGATGCGAACCAGATGATAGGCACTCCGAAGATCCAGTTTGGTGAACAGGACTGCCCCCTGTAATAGTTCGAATGCCGAGGCCAGCAGGGGGAGTGGATATTTATTCCTAACAGTGATCTTGTTCAGCCCTCAAAAGTCAATGCAGGGACGCAGGCTCTTATCTTTCTTCTTTACAAAGAAGAATCCTGCTGCTAAAGGCGAAGTAGATGGGCGAATAATACCTGCGACCAGAGACTCCGTTATGTAGCATTCCATGGCCTCGCGTTCCGGTTTAGACAGACTGTAGAGCCGACTTGCTGGCAGGGGAGCGCCTGGGAGTAGGTCGATTCCACAGTCGTAAGGCCGATGTGGAGGCAAAGACAACGCCTTACTTTTGCTGAATACCTGGCCGAGGTCGTGGTAGTCGGCGGGCACCAAGGAAAGGTCGGGGGGTGAGGAGCTTTTCGCAGAGGCGGTCCCAGGATTGTCCGGGACAGCGGCAAGTAAACATTGTTCATGACACCGCGTGCTCCAGCCAGTTACACACCCTTTGGCCCAGTCGATTTGGGGGTTGTGATGTTGGAGCCAAGGAAATCCCAGTACCAGTGGGGTGTGGGGGGCTTTGAATACCAACAAACTGATTTTCTCAGAGTGATTTCCCGAAATAATGAGTGTAACCTCCTGAGTGCGATGTGTGACGGAGGCTAGATGGCCGCCATTTAAGGCTGAGACCTTCAGGACCTCTGGAAGGGGAAGTAGGGGCAGGCCTAAGATGTTGGCTAACTCCTCGTCTAGGAAATTTTGTTCAGAACCAGAGTCAATGAGTGCGCAGCAGGAGTGAGTGAGGGAGTGAGACATTAATTTAGCAGGGCAGCTGAGGTGAGGGAACACTTTTGTTGTGGCGCCCGCCAGTATCCCCACAATTACTGACGGGCCGACTCTTTTACTCGGTCTGGGCAGGAGTCAACAAAATGTCCTCTTTTTCCACAAAGAAAGCACTCACCAGTCCGTTGTTTGCGCCCCAGTCTAGAGGAGGAAAGCTTGGCTCCGCCGAGCTGCATGGGTTGCTCTTCATCCCCGTGTTGCTCCTCCTCACTTCTCCACATCAGAGTAGGAAGGTCCCTAGATGTACCCGTGCCCCCAGCAGGCCGCCGACCATCCCCGGCTCTTCTGCCGAACTCCCGCATGTGGTCGTCTAAGTTAATACACATATTGATTAGAGCAGACAAAGCTTTAGGCAGTTCCTTGGTTGCTAACTCACGCTTAATATTCTCATTAAGGCTGTTGAGGAAGGCTCCACGGAGTGCTTTCTCCTCCCAGCCCGACTCCTCCGCCAGGATCCAGAACTCCACGGAAAAGTCAGCAACACTCCTCCTACCTTGCTTCAGAGAAAACATGCGATGACCTGCAGCATCCGAGCTAGCGCCTTTATCAAACACACAGCGAAACTTGCTGAGAAAGACGTCATATGACACAGAGGGCTGGGTATTTAAAACTGCCTGAGCCCATTGAAGCGCCCGCCCAGTCATAAGTTGCACCAAATAAGCGATTTTAGCAGAATCAGAGGCAAAGGCACAAGGTTGCTGTCTAAACACAAGAGAGCATTGCGTCAAAAAACCCCGGCTCCTCCCCAACTCGCCGTCAAATTTTTCGGGTGCAGGGAGTGAGTACTCCCGCTGCCGCGGTGGAGGTGAAGGAGGAAGCGGACAGGCTGCCGCGGCTTCCAGCGAAGGGGCGGGCTGCGTTGGAGCCGTATTAGGTGAGGAAATCAACATACCTTTAAGCTCTGTCATGGCTTGCAGAAGCGCGGTTTGTTCCTTTGAAACGTGCTTCAGCATTTCCTCGTGTCGCTCCAAAACCTCCGCTTGGATAGACAGCTGGCGTGAAGCAGAATCCGCTGGGTCCATGGTGGTGGGATTATTCTGTCAGGGAAAAGAGGGACCCAGGCGCGGTTCTTGCTCACAGAAACACAGTGCGTTTATTTACAGTGAAACAGACAAGTCCAACAATCCATTCAAAAGTGCAATTTTCCAATCGTGCTCGTCCCTTGCTCCCAGTGCGTTCCGTGTAGTAACTCCCTTAGTGTGTGTGCTCCCCAACTCGCTTCTCCGCTCGCCCCTCCTGGAGGAAGAAGGAAAATCCAGCGTTAGCCACACGCTAGCCGAATAACACACTCACACTGCTCGCACAGACTATACCAGTTCGGAGTAATAATCCCACGTCGACTGTCGCCGTGAGTCCAGGTTAAATACCCCTTTCTAGCCTGGAGGAATGATTACCAACCACTGGTCAGGTAATCAGCTGCAGGTGGGCCGGCAACAGCGAAGAGGGACTCCCAATGACGACAGTCGCCAGGACACGCCTCTCCCACGGCGCGCACTTCCGTAAACAACCCCGAGGGCCAGGGAGGGAGAAGCAAACACATATACAGAAAACATAAACACAAGCAGGGTCGTCCGGAAAGGGCCGTCCAACCGTGACAATGCAATTATTCTAGTGTTCCAACTTTGGGATCATTTACACAACTCTAAGCTACATTTTTACTGGGAAGGTAAAATCTTTTTCTTTTCATCTATTCTCTATTCCTCTGTTGGAAGCTGTTAATGCTTAATGTGAATGAGGTACAAAGTCTCAGTTGATTGGGTTGAGTTAGATTTGTTGAATTTATAAGAACTGTCGATTTTCAGTACTTTCCTGGAAAGAGAGACAGAGAATTTAATTAAATGTGTTTAATATTCTTGACACGCTTAGCTGCTAATGGATGTCTAAGAGTTGTTGTAGAAACAGTGCGATGCGTCTCAGCTCGTGGCCTTCATCGGGGTCGTTGATGGCTCCTTTTTTGTCTCCGAATTTTTCTCACTCTTTGAAAAGCAATTAGTCTATCTGTTATAGACATGCAGTCAGCTCCTTAAATGTTTGGGCAATTACTTGATTTTTGTGATTTCACGTCTGTTACACCACCAGAGTGGATTGAAACTCAAAGAGTCAAGAAATGCAAACTTTTAGCTTCAATTCAAAGGGTTTAATAAAAGTATTACATTACCTTTTTTCTCAGGCTCAAAAGTAATTTGACAGTAGACTGACAAACGGTTTTATTGCCAGGTGAGGTCTGTTCCCTTGTCGTTCAGCAATAAAAATAGGCTGATAAACAACCTAGAGTTTATTCAAAGTGTTGAATTTGCTTTTGGTAGCTGTTCACTGGAGCTCTCAATATGAGGTACAAAGGGTTGTCAGTCAAAGTGAAGGAGGCCATCATCAGACTAACAAACACAAACCAATCACAGTGACAGCAAAAACGTTAGCAGTGGCCAAAAGCACTAGCCAGCTCATCAACACCAAAGCTCCTCAAGTACAAGAATGGAAATGTGTCTTTGATTGCCATGAGGGGTCCAATCCTTGTGTGAGAAAATTACTTCGCTTGATCCTCAGTAATTATTTTCCTTAAGAGTTTATGGTATCAATATGTCTAGGGATGGCTATTGATAAGATTTTCACGATTCCGATTCCATTTTCGATTCTGTTTAAAGATTAGATTCTTTATCGATTCTCTTATCGATTCTTTTTTTTTTTTTAAAAAGGAGAACACTAAGTTCGATTAGCTTAGAACTTTGTTTTATATCTTCTCTTTGAACAAGATAGAAATATAGGAGTAACATGGCCTTACAAACCCAACAGTGAGATCTTAAGAGATCCACAGCTTCTTCAATGGGGTGTCACAGGGTCCACAGGAAAAAAAATTGTAAATGTAAAACAATAAAATAAATATTCTTCTGTAGCAATAACAAAGTATAACATAAATTATTCTGTAACAATTACACAAGAATATCCAGTAATGTCCCTGCCTACAATTAAACACATTCACTTACTGAAAATCGGGGGCATCTGCTGTGGCAAATGGGTTCAAGCCTTTTACCACAAACTTAGTCACTGCTCGTGACATTCGTCTATCCTGGCCTGAAAGGAGACGCTACCGGTAGACTGCAGCGAGAACTGCCAGCATCTGAGCCAGCCAGACTCTGTCTGTCTCTCTCATCACGGTCACCTAAATGCACAGTAATGGCAGGTTTTGTAATAAGGCAGATCGTACATAATAACATAATATGCACTGTTAGTTGATTATTTACCTGCCGCATTAACGGGAGAGGACGTGCAAACGTTACCGCTGCTGCTGGGTTGAGATTCACGAGTCCGGAGCGGAATTAAAAACACGACATTCATTTAAGGTCATCGCGTGTTTTGTGAGCAAATGCTTTTGCATATTCGTAGTGTTTCCTCCCTTAAATGAAATATCTACTTTGCAAGTATTGCAACAAGAACCGGATTTGGGGATTGGGGAGATGTGGATAAAACACAGAGAGGAACATGGGAACAGGTGAGGGAGATAAAACACAGAGACATGACTAAGAGAAACAGAGAGACACAAAGAGAAAGAGGGACACAGAGGGAGTGAGACGTGGAGAGAGGGGGAGCGACACAGGGGGGTACAGACAAAAAACTGAGGACAAGATAGAGAAGGAAAAGCTGAAGGAAACTCATCAACTTAAAATAAACCTTAATCACCAGGGATAAACAACATAATCAGAAACACATAAGCACAAGAAAACTAAACCAGGAAACATAACCCACTATTCATGATCAAAATAATAATAAACAAACAGGAATCACAAGCCCAGAACATAAAACACTGGGTCAAAGACCAAATACCGTGACTACCACAGTTAAAAGACATGCTAATTGGATGGATGGATGGATGGATGGATGGATGGATGGATGGATGGATGGACGGATGGATCTATTTCTTTGTGACAAGACTTCTAGTTGTCATGGCTGCAAAACAGCCTGGTTGGTACTGGTAGTGTCCATCTTTCATTTACAGTCTATGCTAACAGCATAGATACAAATACAGCCCATTTGGCTGCTTCATGCTGTGAACACTTAAGCCATTTCAAACAGCAGGAAATGATGAATTTTCAATATCACTAACCAAATGTACAATATGCACTCAGAGAAGCAGGTACAGCCCTAAGGTGCACGCCATCTCCATGCTCAATAACATGATCTAATATCTACTGAGCAATCACACACAGTTTGTTCAGATATTGGCACTGCTGAGTAAAACTCGAGCAGCGCTGCACAGCATGGTGGGCGTAAGCCGTGCACTAATCTTCAAATTGAAAGCAGCAGGTCCATAGTCTTAGCAGGGTAGCTTTCAGTTGGCCAGATTGAGATGTTCTTCCCTGAGGAAAGTGTGAGTCAGATGATGTTATGACATCCAAAACTCGAGACTAAGAGTATTAATATGATGGAGGCAGGCAATCTGTGTATCATTACAATGAGTATGCAAATTAAATCATTTTTGTATTTCTGTGCCTCAGTAGTGAAAACGGACCAACTTCAGACCATTAAACGAGAGCTCACTCAGATCAAGATGAAGATTGACTCTTTGCTGGGACGCCTGGAGAAGATTGAGAAGCAGCAGAGAGCTGAAACCGGTGAGAAGCAGACGGCAGAATCTGAGCTAGACGGGAACAAAAGGGAAAAGGGACACCACCCACTAAGGGAGGGAAATTAAGAGCATAGACTGGTCATAAGTCTTAGTGACATTGTGGGAGATAAGAGCAGCGGAGCTCTCTGTCATAACCGCAGACAGGTGTCAACACCATGCTGACTCAGTTTATATGAGAGGTCTTCACCAGTGCCCTTCACTACAGGACAGCCTCAGAGTGCAGCCCAGTGTGAAGGTCATTTAAATTACATGCCATAAAGTGCATGTTGCACATTTGTCACCATGTGTGGCTTGTTTTCAACTTCTCTCTTATACTTCCACGGCACTTGAAGACCGAGTAAATCAACCCGGCTCCCGGCTGTGTTCTAGGCAAACTGCTGTGGAGCTTGTTAGCAGTGAGAATGAAAAATTAATGCGGATAAATGAAAAACCGGAGGCAATTTACTACAAAATGTACCCATCTTTTTTGCTATAAAATAGCCTTAATTTTTTATTACAGATCATCTTTTGTCTGTCTCACTTGTTCTGTTTTTGAATAGAAGTTCAGACTGCCTCAATTAAGGTTTTAAAAGATTTTATAATGAATTCAAAAAGCAACAGGTAGCCAGTCTTAAAAAGGATATCAAGAAGTCACGGCTCGCCAAGTTCTTTTTCTTAAGGTGACAAAAAACTGGCTGCAGTCAGAGACAACACACGGATGTTGATTTCTCTGTGCTCTCCAGGAATAAAGTTCTGCAGTTAACATCAAGATTAAAAGTCATAAAGCATAATAAACTGTGACATGAGGAGAATATTGGGGCTGTGGTCTTAAAACATTTGTGTAAAACGTTTTAAACTAGGCTGCACAGACATTTTGACTATTCAGTATAAAGCAGCGTACATAAATAAAGCTACTTCGGATTGATCCCTTATTCATAAAGGGCCGCTTACTCACAGCGGACAGCTCTGCATGTTGGATCTGGCAAACTCTTTGCACTGGATGTGCTTCCCGACTTAATCCTGATCTGTGTCTCCTCCCAGGATCAAACCAGGGATCTCTGATTTGTTCAGGAAAAGTGTTAACCACTACACTGAAGAGCCATTATGATTTTTTAACATAAAAATAAATCAAAATAAGATATAAAATGTGTTTTCACAGATACATCTTGAAAAAAAAAATACAATTTGTGTAATAAATAATCCTAATGTTAAGTGGCCTGGATAATTTAATGCAGACATGTGACACTGTAACCTAAATATGCACATATAGCGGAGCTTTAAATGAACTGGCTTCATAAATAAAGAAAAGATGAAAATGGAGGCAAATAGTAGGAAGCCTAAGCTATATGCAAATCCAGGGGTTGACACATCTGTTGGTAGCTAGCTAGCAAAAGTGGATTTTGTATATTTGAGCTTGTTTTAAATAACGCAAACTATACAAAATTTAAATCTAAATCCTTTTCCATCTAAATGCAAATCAGGTGTGCTGTCTCAGTGCAGTTACATCCCTTAAATTTAATATGATCTCTTTAAGAAGCTATTTATGGAGTACCAACACCTTGTCTGAACCCTTGCACAATAAAAAACATGTTACCAGCAGTGCCTTTCAGCATGTAGAGTACTAAACAGATTAATTGTAACATCACCCAGTTTAAGGGGAATCCCACAGTTGTTCTAAATTAACAGTTTCTGTAATTACCAAAACTCTTTTTTTTGTGTCTCTGTAATCATTAATCCACGTGTATATGCGAGATCTTTACTCAAAATGATATTTTTAATGTTAAAATTATATTATTATTTTTAGATTCATTAATTTTTCCAATATAGTAAAAAAAAAATAGTAAAGCACTTGTAAAGCTTTTGTTTGTTTTTTTAAGTTTTGAAATGATTTACATTCCTGAGCAGATATAATTTGAGTGGTTTAACGTTACTCTTGATTCATTTCTGACTTCTCAGAGAAGTCCAGTGTTCAAATAGAAATGTGAATTCAATTTGCTGTTAAAAATGATAAAAGTGATATAATTTTTTAACAGTTTTTGAAAAATTTGTTGTCAAAACGTACGTGCATTCCTGCTTTTTTATTAATGTAACAGGAGGTCTTGTAAATTTGCTAAGAACTGTACACACGTGTGTTAATTGGGGGAAAAAAGTGAAACATGTCACGCTTGTAAAAGAATAAACACAGTAAAATGCTAGAATTTTGATCCTAATTTGATGCTTTGCTACTTCAAATAAAAAAAGTAGTGTTAGTCACCCGGTTGCTTGCTGAGGACAAACTACTTCACTCCAGTTGAGTGTAAGGAGAACCATGGCCTGTTTCTGCACAACTGGGAAAACAGCAAAAAAGCAGCCTACTACTATTATTATCAAAGAAAAATACAGGCCCTGCTTACACTCTCACTTCATTCACTGTGGCCTCCTTTCTCTCTCTCAGAGGCTCAGAGAAAATATGAGGACAACTGTGACTCCCTGCATGAGGAGTCTGTGTCAGAGACGGCAGAAAACTCTGGAGAGGAGGCCGGCGAGGGGGCGCTGGACGTAGAGGCGGGAGAGATGACCGATGGAGGCGAGGATGACTATGACGAGGAGGGTAGCCACCATCTGGTAAGAGAAACGGTTGACAGGCCTGACAGGGGGGAAGAAACCAAGGCACTTTGGGAGATCTCAAGTGGGCAGACAGTCTTCGCCTTCTGAAAGTTAATTTTCCAGAATTATTCATGGCCACAGATCTAAGAGAGCGGTTGCTTCACATGAGTGAATGGTGAGGGCGTCCGGACTGACAGTTTCTCCCTGTCGACCCTGGCTGAAACAGTGGAAGTAAGCCTCTTCTCAGGCCCACACACAGGCACAGGCTCACACACATACACATGCTTGCAGGCTATAATTAAAGCAGTGGGTTCAATACACATAGAAGAGCTTTTAAGACAGACTTGACATGAAGTGATGTGGGTCCAACCGTGAAGTGAAGGTTCAGTTCGGAGGTTTTCTTTCACAAGGTCAGTAGAAGCAGCCAACAAAAGATGATCCCTCAAAGAGATTCAATTATTAGGATTATTTAAAAATAATAATAATTTAGTGGAAAATGTCAAATTCTCAGCTGGGTTCATATAAAAACATGAATTTATTTGACTAAAGAGAACTTATTACTTTTATCAGTTTTGTATAATTATATATTACACTATGTGTTATACTATATAGATGTATATAGATTTCTGCTTGTTAACACAGTAAAACAGCCAATAATCAGTGCATTTAGGCATGTAGAAATAGTCAAGACCACCTGCTGAAGTAAAGACCGAAAGTCAAAATTGGGAAAGAAAGGTGATTAGAGGTGGGCAGATCAGTTCAAATACCAATAGTACTGACACCAGCATTGGTATCAGTAATGGATCAATCCTTTGTTTCTATCCTCGTAGTTCAGTATGTAGCCCATTTAAACAACAGAAGCTGTCCCAAAGTCCATTAGAGACATTTTAGGTCTCAAAAAATCATTTCAAAATAGGTGAAAAGCTGAAAAGTGTGTTTTGTTGTCTATATTCTCTAATGTACAGTGTACATTGTTGCATTAATCATTGTAGAAAGCAAAAATCACAGTGATTTGGAGGTCATTCAAATGTGTGATTTTCAGACTGATGACGATTAATCTCAGAAGTCATCGCACACTGTTCTCCTCTACATAAACTGCCTTTATAAGTTTAAAGTGTCAATATCGATGTTGGTATCAGCAGTTCACTAAAAGTGATGTTAGTGAGTCTGAATGTGATATGGTTGTTGTTGCCAGACTTTTGAGTATTGTACACTGTTTATCTACTGGGATTTTCCCACACAACCATCACTAGGGTTTACAGAGAATGATCTGAAAAATAGAAAATATCAGCAGAGTGTCAGTTCTCTTGGTGAAAATAGATTGTTGATGCAAGACTGCTTCAAGCTGATAGGAGACAGATAACAGATAACCACTTTGAAAACCAAGGTATGAAGAAGAGCATCTCTGAATGTACAACAAATCGAACCTAGACGTAGACATATGTAGTCTGTTGAGCAAAATTATTTTCACCTTCATTTTAATGCACTGCTTAAATACTTGACATTAGCCAGTGACGGCGTAATTTAGTTATCAGCCTAACAGAAGGATTACTTAATGAAACAATACAGTACATCTTTTGTGTAGTTACAGCAATCTTTTCATTAAAATATCATAAAAACACCATAACTGGTCAAAACCCCTAGAACCAGTGAGGAAGGTGGTGGAAAGTAAGGAAGGCATTTATATGTTTATGTTTCAAACTACCAACAATTCAAAAAGATTACTATTTCCAATCAAGGAAAATCTAAAACTGAAACTAATCAGTCTTTCCGCTGACGCGATAGTTCCCACAATGCTTATATTGATTGTATTCACTCAGCCAGTTGATCTCAGTCAGCTGTGGCTTAGACGCACATTTATTACGCCAGTGATTTCAGCTGAAAAATAGACTGCTGTTAAGTAAAAGAGACTGATGTATGGTGAAGGTCCCGGGGAACAAAACCAAAATGCATGTTGGCTTCACCTATTCAAAACATCCTCAATACTTCAACGTTTTAAATATGTTTTCCATTTCACAATCGTCAAGTTCAAGTAGTGGCATGGAAACAGTTGATACTGGTTTTATCTGTATTTCACTGGCCTTGTTTTCTTTATTATGCTTTATTTTAGGGCTGAACGATTATGGAAAATAATCTAATTGCGATTTTTTGCCCCAATATTGCGATTGCGATGCGATATGCGATTATTTTTTAAGGTCTTTGTCTTCTGTATTATTAAACAAAGACAAGCAATACATCATATAGTATGGCCAATACTATATTACATTAATTTTAAACTGTTCTTTCCTGGAAGACAGACCTCTGTTATGATGACATGAGGTGATGCATGAATTGATGACTGACATTTTTATTTAACTTCTTCAATCACAACAGTATATTTGAACATACACAATAGTTTATTTTTAGCTTACAAACATCTGAGCATAAAGTGCTGACAAGGAACCCTGGTGTAAACATTAAAATGAAAGTCAGTGCAATGTGCAGATTGCAGAAATATACATAAACAAAATCAGTGGCTTTACCACACTCAGTTTTTCGACATCTGTGAACTACTAGACAGTCATTCAATTAAAAAATAATATTAAATAAATAAAACTAATAAATAAAAAATACACACATCTTACTGATCTCTGCAGTCAGTAACATTACACATAAAGTGCAAACATAATAGCAATTGTATAAACACACACACAAACACGCCTTTAAAATTTAAAGGCGTGAAATTGGACGGTCTAGCCTTCTGATTAGCGTCACCGCTGTCTCGGTGGAGTTTAATAAACTCGGCCGTCTGCTTCTTGCTATCTAAAATATAACCAGACACTGGTGTAAATTCTCGACTGTCTCATACTTCTGTTTAATAAGTTTTCTGTTTGACGTTTAGTCAGCTGTGTGAAAACCAAGGAGGAACCCACCCGGGGGATTAATAAAGTTTTATTTTATCTAATCTAATAACTTTAATCTCAGCCAAACCGATTTACTCACGAACAAACAAAACACTGAAAAAAGCCCAACAATAACATTTTTAGGTTGTCTAAGTGACTTATATATTACGTTTAACCCGAGCAGCGAAACTCCGCGGTGATCTGAAAATGATGTGCCGGGAGTTGTGCCGTTCTCGGCCGCATCAGTAATCCTCGAGCTCCCGGCTAGCTGTCGAGCTGGTGGGTAGCAGACGCCTCTGAAAACGTCGAAGCACTTTTACAAATATGGGATATCTTGATAAACCGAGCAGATATTTGATGTTTACACAGCTACTTTCTCGCCTGAAAATATGTTAAAAGTTTATTTTGTGACCCAGAAAGATTAGTATGAGTAATTTTAAAACTTAGTAGCGGCCGCCATTGCTGGAAACTGGAGTTTGGCTGGGCCGCGCTATGAATTCTGGGATATGGTAGTAATTTGGACAGCCTTCGGCACGTCGCTGTGACGTAATCGGTCTACAAATGCGGCCTCAGGAGGATGCAGCCCATGAATTTGGACATGTCCAGAGTATAATCGCAGCCTTTGCGGTTAGAAAATTGCACTTGATCATGTCGCGATATTATCGCAAATGCGATATATCGTTCAGCCCTACTTTATTTATTAGCCATTACCCAGCAGGTGAACATGGCCATGCTATCCTAGATGAAAGCTCCGTGTCCTCACTAATGGAAGAGATTATTTTTCAGAGGCATGGTGGAAGAGATTTATTTGTTTCCTGAAGGTCACATTGATCACACTTTGTGATAATGTGCTACAAAGACTGTTCTGCGGGTTGGCATGGCTGCTCTTGTTGAGCGTATATCACCAGTGACCTTTAGAAAAGATTAAATACAACCTCTGTGTTCAGTTAAAAAGGCTGTATCATGTCTGTGATGTTAACCTCCTCTATGTGCTCTCCTTTACAGATAGAAAACCACGTATCGGATATTGACAACTGAGATCAGGTAAGAGCTTTAGATTTGTATTTGATCTAAGCATCCATTATAGCGGCTGTGAAGTCGTAATAAAAGACTGCAAAAGGTTCTGGGGGGGTCTTGCAGCCTGGCCTCATTAAAGACCTTACATCCAGTCCTCATTAGAAACCGTAGCTGCTGAACTGTGTCTTGAGCTTCTCTAAACATTCGTTAATCATCTCCTAAGTCATAAGCTCCGTGACATTTGGAAGACCAGCTTCACTGAAGGGCATCTAATACCGAATTCGACAGACGGAGCAATAATGACATTCCAATGGGCCAGAACTGCCCATAAACAACATTCATCTAATTGAATTTTGTGAAAGGGGATATGAATGGTGAGGCCTAAGGTAAAGAGTTCCCTGCTTCTCGCCTCTCAGGGTGTGGGTAACGATGCAGCCACACCATCAGTTGGCTTGGTGCTGGCTAGCTCTTCACAGCATGCGTGCGCGGCAGTGTTTACGAGTAGCTCAGTGTAGACGTAGCACTGAGTTAAACTCTGTTAGTCTTCTGTTGGTGTTGGATGACTTAAGGCAAACTCACTTCATTAGAGGCTGCAGAGCTCTGTTGGTTTTTGTACCCAATTTTGATCTATTCGTTGTAAAATTAGATCATTTTGTACGTAGCATAAGCCTACATTTGAATTTTCGATTTAATCTTTAGAGTAATCCCAGCTACCGCTACCAAGGGCTGCAGCTGAAAGAATATAAACTATAACGGTCTTATGAACATTTAAATATTGATTTAGTGGAATAATAGATGGTGTGATTCGTCCATGTCTTAATGACAGAGCACTGATACCCTGTTACTCTAACATAGCTGGGGTTTTTGACAGAGGACCTGTCCATGTTTCTGATGGTCACATGCTGCCAAAGCTTCAGCTTTCATGTAAACTAGCTCATAGCTAGATTGTTAAACCTCCGGTTGAGCTGATAGCCACTTTTGTGTGACCGCATAGCATGATTGCTGATGTTAGGGTAGATGAAACCAGATAACAGAGGGACATGCCGCATAGGCTGGACTTGCTTTGTAGCACAGTGCTGTTTGTGATTCTGTTGTTATTTTAGTCTCACCGGTGTTTTTCTTCTCGCTTGTTGTCTTCACCTGCCATTGACTCTTTTTACCTTATTCACTTATATCTGCCATTGTTTAATTAGCTCCCACTGTATTCATAGCCCGCCTCCTCTTTGAGATACCTGTTTATATTCCCTGTTGTTATGCTGCATGTGTTCCTGGTTTTCTGACTTTTTACTAGTGCTGTCAGCATTAATCTCGTTAAGATGACGTTAACGCCATAACCGCATTAACGCGGCAAATCTCCGTTAGCGAGCTAGTGCGGATCGCCCCGTGCGTGTGGCTGCACGGAGCTAATGCATTAATGAGCTAACCGCGCTAACGTGTTGACGGCGTGCAGCGGTTATGGCGTCAACGTCATTTTAACAAGATTAATGCTGACAGCACTACTTTTTACCTTTCCGGACTTTGTGCTTGCATGAGCTTATATCATTTGCCAATAAAGGCCCCTTGATTCCTCTCATTGCCATTTATGACAAGACTAGCTATTTCCCTCTGTTCTCCATCTTTATGCTCAATGAAGCTAATCATTTGTGTGGGATTTTGTACAAAATGAGCATATACTATGTGGTTGCTATGTAGCTACAGTTTCTTAATGTACAGGCAAAAATGTTCAGTTTAGGCAACAGCTTATTCCCCCCTCCACCTCTTATGAAACCACGTTACACTTGAGTTTTCCATTTTCTTTCTGCCTTTTTGAAATTCCATCAGTGGCCAATTCACCGAACCCCCTCACAGCACATACATTTAAAAACCTGAAAATCCCACTCGAGGATCGAGAGAATATATGAATGTGTAGCTTGCAGGCCCACCAAGGATTGAAAATCACAGTGAGAAGAACCTCAATAAGTCATGTCCAGAAGGATTAGCGAGGCAGCTCCAGCTACCAGAAAATATTTCTGCACTTCCCGAGATATTTCTGAGGCCATTCAGAATGGACAAGCCTTAAAATTCAACTTAATCCTCATCAGATTTACAGCATTATAAGCATTCACCATGTTTGAGGAGGAGACGCAGTTCTGTAATGTATTTTCATAAGTTTTCTCCTTTATCTCTTCAGGGTGAGGAAGCAGACGCTCCTGGTCGGTGGTATTAGAATTCATCGTCACCTTCAAGAGACAGGAAATGATCTGTAAGGGATCAAGACACCCATTCAGGACTGTAAGTTGTGTATGAGAGACCCCGAATCACATTTAGATGCCTGACTGTGCAGCTCAAACAAAATGTGATGTGATGATCTCTAAAGAAAATATATTCAAGACCCATTTTAATTCAGTGGCCCGAGTTTACTTCATGTGCAACTTATATTTCATTGGAAGAACTCGCACTCTTATCCTGAAACTGAAAAAAATCAAATCAAAATCAAAGGAATAAAAGGATTTATTTGGATTTCTAAATGAAATTATGTTCAAAGATGGAAATGTTTTTGATCTATTGTTATTGCTCTTCTGAAATGTCCTTGTGCTGTAATTTCTGTTTTTCAAAGAATTTTTGTTTATGCTCAAATATCAAATGAATAAATGACAGAACAATCTGTGACCGTGGTAGGAAATTCAGCAAAAGAATGAAACATCGCTGCCGTCTGCTTCGGATTTGACTCATACATAAGCCAATAGCTGTGAGCATAACTTTATCCAGCTTTATCCATTTATCACACAAATGCCCTGTGGGGCTGTTCCATCATATATTCCAACTCCTGCCAAGTTTCAGAAGCAGAAAGGGCTTCCTGTGGTAGAGAGCCAACACTGGCACAGGCCTCCTGCCAGGGAGCAGTGCCCTAACGTCTCAGTGCACTCCTCCCCGCTCAGCTTGTGCATCCAAACATGGACTGCTGCTGTTCAGAAGCCAGCGCCTTTCTCCTTTACCCTCTCCTTCTGCATCCTGCATTGATTCCATTTTATCTAGTTGAGCCAGCAAAGTAAGGTTTTTTGAAATGGTGGAACTTGTTATGATTTTAAATTAAACATTGGCAGGCTTTGATACTATCTCAGGATGAGATCTTTGATTCAGAACCCCGAAATTTCTGGAATAATCGAACTTGAAATAAAGCGTAGTGCTTTATTAAAGCAACTTCACTAGGCACTGAGATCATTTGACCGTTCACTCGGTGCAGCTTACGAACAGTAAAAAAGAAAACATTGGAATTTCTTCAACTGTTTATGTGCATTGCATAACAATCTAGTTTCAGCTTTAGCTGAGCAATTATAATTTACCTGATTATACATAAACTGTTGCAAATTGAATTACGTTGCAAGTGAATGGATGTCAGCGCGTTCAACGTGTTCGTTATTCAAATCAAATTTACTCTGGTATTTTTCCACCACTCAAATTTAACCACCGCAGTGTTAATTCAAACAATAAGAAGCTGATGCTGTTCCAAGCCTGCTGAGAGGAGGTTGTTGTTGGGACCCAGGTGTCTCGGCTCATCGCTGTGTAGCATTGATGAAGATGCATATCGGCTAAAATTCTGTTCACGCCTTCATTACAGTAAAAACTGTCAGTGTTTTAGTGTTTGACTGAAAAGTTTCACCATTTGTGTTTTTGTAATTGGAGTCGATTACCTGTGTCTGAAGGGGAAATCACGAGACAGAGAATATTACACATATTAATTTTACCATTAATATTCTCGTAAATGTCGTGTTTTAAATGGATGATTGTCGTTATTCTATGAACATTACATTACAGCAGTACTAAATATTCTAACTGGCCTCAGAGTATATAGGACCACTGTGATACATTCATTATTTTCATGGGGAAAGAAAACAACTCCCACACCTCTGTTTGGTTTCATAAATCACACCCTGACTCCAGGTTTCAAAATACTGTAGTTTAAATTATAAAAATATTAAAGCCTCAAACTGGAATTTGGATACCGACAAGTTCTTGCTACGCATCGCAACACAAACAACAGAATGATGGGATAACACAATCTTTCCATTCTTCTTCCTCATGTTGTATTGTTGGCATCCCTATTTTTTTTTCTCATTAAGGTTTAGCTTTCATCTTATAAAAACTTTGTGGGACCTTTTGCATGCTGGGAGGATATCCGACCCACAGGAGCTTTTATTTTGCAGTTTATTTTTGCTAGCAGACACAATTAACAGTCCTTGGTGAGTCCACTGAATTAAAAGTACATTTTTTTGTGAGTTCATGAAAACTTTGTTTTTTTAGAATTACAGGACAGCATGGGCAGTGAACTGCCAGAACCTCTTCTTTATACATTTATGATGTAGTTTCACTGGTCCAGC
This sequence comes from Copadichromis virginalis, assembly GCF_057382275.1. Classification (NCBI taxonomy): domain Eukaryota; kingdom Metazoa; phylum Chordata; class Actinopteri; order Cichliformes; family Cichlidae; genus Copadichromis; species Copadichromis virginalis. The sequence goes on along the minus strand of NC_140626.1, from coordinate 19,056,368 downwards.
CCAATTCAGGTGTATGTGGCCCGCAATGTAAAATACGTTTAAAACCCAGAATTAAACCGTCTGATTGGTGCTGAACCTCTGAATTATCAAAGGTATTAATAAGAACTTCCCTATTCTTAGATATGTTTATGATATAGTTAATGTTAGTAAGAAGGAAACAGGCCAGTTTCATCCCCCTGTATTTATATTAAATGGTATGTTATATACATATTTGAGATTGTTGAAGTTCTTATTAGTAGTTGAACTATAATAACTAACAATGCCATGTAGCTAGTTAGCACCATCTTGCTCCATCAGCTGATTGATGCAACAAAATAATCAGCTGGTATGTATTCTTTTAAAGCTATTAGCATAGTTTAAAGGTTCCCTAATGAAGAAGGATTATTGTTTCGAGTAACGCTACTAAAAAGGTGCATCCTGGATACATAAGAAGGCTATATAAGACATGTTTAATTATGTGATTCAGTCTCGATGAAAGTTTCACAGGTTGTTTCACTCAAAATACCAAATTAGAAACTGGTTATAAATAATTCATATTGTTAATAATACAAAAGACTTTCTCAATAATTTCCTGATAAAGCTGAGACCCTGTTTTTAAGTTGTTGTTCCTTGAATTGCTAAAGGTTTGATCCACCCTGGTGTAACCAAGATAAAATATAAATTCATCACTCGGCATTCTTTTGAAAAACAGTGTCGTAATTGATCTAAAAAATACACTCATCTGTGGTGTTTTTTTAAATTGTTTTTTGACTGTGGAGAAAATAATTGCTCTCAAAAACTATGAATACCAGTTAATGTGTTGGTTGTATTCGAATCTATTCTAATTGTTCAGTGATTTGAAAAGCATAAACAAAAATTATTGTAGCTTGAAAGTACCAAACCAAGGCTGTCAAAATTCCATGCCACCAAGAGTAGGTAAGCAAATATTTCTTTGTGATTTGGTTGAATAAACTCCCTTCAGCAGAAGATTTCGAAAATGGAAAGTCACTTTGCACAATATTATAAATACACTACTCAGTCCTGGCAGGGCTACTTGGGGAAAAACATGCATAAAATCAAAAAACGATTATCCTGAAGCTCATTCAAAATAAGCATCTGGTGAATGATGATAATGTGTAATATTTAGCACTATTTTTGTATCCCGAACATGTTTAAAGGAAATGGCTTTGCAACATGTTTATCTTTTTTGGTTTGTTTGTTTTGGGGGAGGGGTTTTTGTCTGGGTTCTTTTCTAAATGTACTTGTATATTGTTCACATGTTGAAATAAATTACCAATCAATCAATCATCAATCAATCAATCTTTTTTTGCTGGTGGCCTGTTTTTTGATGGACAGTATGGTGACGTGTCAAATATTCTGCAAAAACACAGAAAAAAAACCCTCATTGCTTTTAACTGTTGTAATTTATCTGGGTCACTTTAGAACACTTTTGGCTCAACTCGATTTTCTTTCCGCTGTAAATAGCCCTTACCATGTTTATTTCAAAAAGGCTAGATGAATTTTAAAAGTTAAAAATAATAAAAAATAATACACTGACAGTTTGTTGGAGTACTTGCAGGTTTAAACCAGAATCGTGGGACTTGTAGAGATGTGTAACTGATAACTGTTGTATAGAAATGTACATTTTTTTGTAAAAATATTTTTATCAAAAGGCATGTTTACTGTAACTTTGTATTTTCAGTTCATGTATAAAACGTTATATTATAACTGTTGTATGAATAGAAACTTCATTGTCATTGTAGATAAAAATTTGTGTTATCAAACAATAAAAAAAACTGTTTGTGTCATTTAACTAGTCAAATGTTTCAATGAGCACCTGTTTCCTTTTACAAATAAATATGAACTTAAGGACAAAGAAAGCTTTTGCGTTTATTGTAAACAGATGTGATAATTACTTGCAGATGGTTTACAGATGTCTGTAAATATTTGGTGCATCATTAAGATGTGTCTCTTTCATATTCCTTCTCTGCGTTCATTACTGTGTCCTTCTCCATTTCAGACTTCTCATTTAATCGTGATTTGTGGTTGATTATGCAGCGTATGTGCCGCACTTGTCACCACAATGACATTTTAACAAGTCATACAGCACACTGTTTGAATGCATGTCAAATTAATGTCAGTCAACAGAAAACTGGACACTATTATGGCAGTTTGTCATCTTGTATTTCACTAATGGCACCGGTCTTGCTGGCTGCCAGTTCAAATTACTTTGTGCCTTCAACTGGGAGCTTTTTACAAATACAATTTAACTGTGGCTCCATGTTCCTTGCTGGCAGGTCATTTGAATTCTGGCGCAGAGGGCTTAAAAACAGGTGACGATAAGGGTGTAAGACCCGTGTCAAATTAATTTCCGATCTAAAATTTTAGTTCAGAATTAAATATAAACTTGATTCACATTTAAACTGAACTATGTTTTGGATTCCCTAACTCTAGAGATGTCTCACAGGCAGGTTTCCAAAATGCCAAATGCATTTGCATTAGTATAGAACTGGTAAAAATGAATGGTGATGAAGCATGTACTACAGGCATGTGAACGGAAATGTTTTTTTTTATAGGACTCTTTGCAGGAAGACTGTGGCCCTACTGACGCAGTCTTCCTGAGCCTGCATAGACTGGCATTCAAGCAAATTCACCCCAAAGTCAGGACATGCAATACACAGAGAAAATGCAAAAAATCCATGAACTGCATCTTCTACTCAACAAGCCTCAGTTAGCACGTTAAATGGCACAATCAGAAAAAGACTGAACAAGTATGGCTTGTTTGGAAGGGTTGCAAGGAGAGAACATATTTTCTCTACAAAGAACGGCACAGCTTACATTAAGTTTGCAAAGTTGCATCTGAACAAACCACAAGACTTATGGAACAAGGCAGATGAGACCAAAGTTGAGATGTTTTGACACAATGTGGAAGAAAATATCAGGTAAAAACGAAATCAGATATATCAGCACAATTGCCAACTCTGAAGCACGATAGTGGAGTAGTGATGGTTTTGGCTTGTTTTGCAGCCACAGGACTAGAGCATCAAGACAACCATCAACTCCTCCATATACCAAAAATATTCTAGTGTCAAATCTGAGGCTCTCTGTCTGGCAGAAAACAGGTCAATGATCCTGAGCACAGAAGCAAATCTGCAACAGAATGACTAAACATGAAAAGAATTACAAGATGTTGTAATGGCCAAACTTGGCCGAGCTCAGTGAACTGAAACAATGTTATAAGTGGTGGAGAGTGGGGCAAAATTCTTTCAGTGACTAAAACAGAAAATGATTACTTCACGTTATTGCTGCTAAATGTGGTTCAGCGAGCTACCAAAGGGTCCTGAGGAAATTCTTTTTATTCCACATAACTGTATATGGGTGTGAAAAAAAAAAAACACCTACTCATAGCTGAATAAAAACCATACATATGTTACATATTGATGCTTGCTGATTTTGATACTTGGACATGGATGGGTAACTAAAATGGGGAGTTTTTTTTTTTTTTAAAGAACTAAAAAGTTATCTGACATTTGGGAAATGATGGAGATGTATTCAGGATCTGTAAAGTAAAGGATGAATTTATGAGATAGGGAATATATGTCTTTGTTTAGGAAAATGTTTTTAGCTCAGAGTTCAGGGAAACAGAAAAAAAGGGTTTCTAGAGGTGCTGAAAAATCCCATCCAATCTCAAGGACACTTCAGCTGGGCATACGAGACTTAAACTTGTGTCCTGCGGTCGAGCAGCAGTCTCCAAACTCATTACACTTGCCCTCACTCAGATTAATAAACAGTCCAGTTCTTGGGGTTCACTTGGGAACATACAACGTGATTCCAAGGCTGATTATGACCCTGATTTGGCCTTGTTTTTAACAAGAGTCAACACTGTGTGACTGCAGAACTCAGCAGGGCAAAACAGAAAACTGGCTGACATTATCACATTGCTCATCCTCCAACTGTGAAAAGTCATAGCCGGAATACACTTTCTTATTTTTTCTTATTTTTCTTTGGAGGAAACAGCAGCGTCTACTAAAATCTATAGGTTCCGCAAGACAACCTTTTCACAGTTGAATAAGGTTTTTAGTCCATATGGAGTTTCTTCTTTGATTGTGCCTACTCCCCCAAATCATTTTTTCCCATCCCTTGTGTTGCTCAAATCAAACCAGCAACAGTCATGCTGCATTCATCACCTCACAAGGGACGTCTCTCTAAAAATAAGCCTTACAATTAGTAAAAAATCAACATCTGCTGCAATAAAAGCAAATTCTTCCATAAGGGAGCAATGTGAGATAAAAGATGTTAAGAATCAACCAGCTTGAGCTCTGCAGGGTTGTTGTGTCTGATTAAAGCTCCCTTCCTTGTTAGTCTACAACACTAATGTCCTTGAAAGGTTTGGGTATGTCACTTCCACTCTGGCGAGGTAGCTGGGCAGCAACAGATGGCTGATTTAAAGCCCTCCATTTATCCACAGTAATAGGTAATGCAGTAAGGTTAATGAGGGCCAGCTTCAATACCACACACAATTACCCCGCTGTACCAAGTCTACAGCACCAGCGGTTGGCATGAATACACACAGCTGTTTCTGTTTAACCTAAATATGAGAAAACCTTTCACCCCAGCTTAATGCACTAGAGTTTATTCATTTATACACAAACGACAGCAGTGTCTGCCGTGGAGAGAAAGGCGATATTCAGCTATGATAGTGAGCCTTGGGATAAAACTGACTACACAGTTTTAATTCCAGTGGAGCTGTTAAGCTTCTGCAATATTGAATTTTTTATTTTCACAGCTGGGGAAATAAAAAATAGATTAAAATTAATGGTGGTGGGGTTGCTGCTGCTGGAGAGTTGCCTGTTAGGCATCTCTGGAAATGTGTGTGTGTGGTACATGCATATATATTTTTAAGTTAAACAAATCTGTTACCGAGTCCGGTTTAACCGTCAGCTCACGTGTATTCATAGCTGCCGACAGATTAATTTCACTTGTTCAAACTGGTCGCTCGCTGTTTGGGAAGAAAGCAGCTGACCAGCTCACTTCAGTATAAAATTCAATCTTTAAATTATCTCAGCTGCCAAAGTGATTACTGCACTGGAAGAAGGGCCTGTTTAGAAGCAGCACTTCACTGATAACTCGTGCTCCATCCTAATTATATATTTTCATTTGTCTAAATGTGTTTTCTCAGTTAGTGTACTGTAAATGTACAGCACAGAAGAAGCCAATACTGTATTGCATTTCAAAAGTTGGAGAGCATTTGCTTTATTCCAAATATCCATTTTCTCAGCTCACTGCACAAATCTCAATTAACATTTATATTATGTTAGCTTAGAGGGGGGAATGACGAGCATATTTTCACTTTTTGATTCAGAAAACATTTAAATTAATCTGCGTGCGTTGCCAATAATGTGTCAGGCTGCAAAGGCAGAATGAAGAGTCCCAGTTTTAATCTCTGCAGGGGCTTTAATGAAATCAGTAAAAGTTATGACAGCAGTGACAGATGAGGTGTTGCAAAGTCATTAGGTTCAGTTAGAGGGTAGAAAGATAACCAGGCCAGCCTGAGCGGGGGATTAATGTCTGCCATTTTGACAGTGTACACAATTAACCCTTTCCTCCTAGCTGATTCATCAAAGCCAGATCATTTTTTAATGGTTGCCAAGCAATTCTACTTCCCTTATGTGTGAACAGGCATTTACCACATGTAGATGTAGCACCGCTGTCAAGATTAGAAGCATTTCAGGGCTACAATATGTCTTTCCAAACTGTTTTATTACCATTGCAATTTTAAGCCTATTGGATGAAATTACATTGATTCAATAACAAAGAACACCAATCATTCCTCCCAGCCTTGAACGGAAAAGTCATCAAGTTCTTTAGATGAAATCAATCACGGAGTAATTTAGGACAGAAAACATGACAAGGTGATGCATTGTGAGAGAATATTGCAGAGCAAGTTGAATTGTAATGGTCAGGGTAAGACAGCCGTGTTAGAGAATACACTTCATGTCTAGGCTGGAGTTGCAGTTTCAGCAGGCACAATTGTTGCATGAGAACAGGAAGTCAAAGATGAAATAAAAAGCTCATTTGAATCAACACAGATATAACAATTTATGTAAAAATGCTTTGTAGATTTGTGATTTACTTCAGTGATATAGACAACATATATCATTCATATTTGGACTTTATTTCTGTTAGATCACATTTTATGAATAAACTGCAATTTGTTTTTTGCCATTAAAATCATATGACATGGATGGAAAATCTTTTTTACCTTGAACAAATAGAAATTAAAGTTTTTCACCATAAATGATGTTTATTTCTTTGAACTGTCTTCCTTGGCAAGAAGACCTTTCAATTTGACCATTGCTGGCATCAATATGTATTTCTCTGCAATATGCAGCTGAGATAGAGTGTGAGGAAACTATGGAATGGTTCTTGCAAGATGGAGGGTAAATGTAAACAGTACTACAATTTCCACACTTATTACCCCGAGTGGACCCAAACACCACACATGTAATGTAAATATGTAGGCGAGTGGGTGGCTACGGTGTGCATTCATTGAAAATGTGTTTTTGTCACGTTCTTCACAGAAAGTGAGCCAAGGCCGATGAAACTGATGGTGAAAAACTGACTAAATGAGTCATGTAGATTCATTTTCAATTTTCACTAAAATACAAGGGTTAAGAACTTTGATAAAATAAACTTAATAAACTTTAATCACAGTGAAACTTTAGATGCATCTACTCACCATTAACTAAGAGCTAATAAATATGAATGTATGTTAATTGCAGCTACTTGGCTGAGTGGTTTTCCCTTAAAAGTCTTGTAATTACTGCTTTTTGACAGTGAGTAGGAAAGCCATCTGTGAATTTTAACCTAATATGTTTTGCACAACATGGGGCCTCATGGCATGGTAGTACCACAAGAATGGGAACTATTTAACTGTCTTCCAGAAGCTAATTCATCAGGTAACACACTCATGTTGGACAAAAAGGCCTGGATTGCAGTCTCCACTGTGATACATCCCAAAGGTGTTCTTTCAGGTTCAGGTCAGGATTCTGTGCAGGCGAGTCAAGTTCTTCCACACCAAACTCATCCATGTCTTTATGGACCTTGCTTTGTTGGAACAAGAAGAAGCAAACCCTGCAATCACAAAATTGGAAGCAAATAATTAAGAGTTACCGTCACTTGAAGTAAGGGGGCAAGTCCAACTCCTGAAAAACAATCACACTTTGCACTTGGCACAAAGCAGTCAGACAAGTACCATCCTTCAGGCAACTCCCAAACCCAGACTCCTCTATGGGATTCCCAGATGAAGAAGCATGATTCATCACTCTAGAGAACACATCTCTGCTACTGCTCTATAGTCCACTGGCAGTATGCTTTAGACCAGGCAACTCCAGGCCTCAAGTGCTGGTGTCCTGCAGGTTTTAGATGTGTCCTTGATCCAACACAGCTGGTTCAAATGGCTAAATTACCTCCTCAACATGTCTTGAAGGAGTCCAGAGTCCTGATAATGAACTAATCGTTTGATTAAGGTGTGTTCATCCAGGGTGATATCTAAAACCTGCAGGACCCCAGCACTCAAGGCCTGTAGTTGCCTACCCCTGCTTTAGACCATTGCCCTTGGTGATGTAGGCCTTTGATGCAGGTGCTTGGCCATGGACACTCATCCCATGAAGCTCCTTTACACAACTGCCTTGACCTAATCTGAAGGCCACATAAAGTTTGGACATCATTCTTTTACAGATGTTTGCAGAAGCTGTCTGCATGCCTAGGTGCTTGATTTTATACACCTGTGGTCATGGAAGTGACTGGAACACCAGAATTCAATGATATAGACGAGTATGTGAGTATTTGAAGTCTCACAACATGCAGTAAAAGCAAATCTTTGTGAAAGTGGAAATGGAACTTAATCATCACAACACTGGTATGATCCGGAACATAATCAAGCCTGCATGGAAGATAATTAATGGACATAACTATAATAGTTATTGACAAAACCTTATTCTAGAAAGGAGAAATATTTATTTAGGAATATAAAACAGGAGACTTGAGGTAGAAGTCAGTATAAGTCATTCACATAGTTTGTAGATATATGTGCTAAAAGGGTTATATCTAAGGAGATTATTGAGCAGAGTTTTGATGTTGATTTGATGTTAATTGTGCACCTTTACTATTTTTGAGGCTGCAGGCTTGAAGTTTATACCCTGTGAGCTTAAAAGGTGCCCCAAGGTATTATTTATTTATTTATTTTCTCTTAAAAATTTATAAGCCAAGTTATTTTAATATTTAAGATGTTTGTATTGTATCTGTTTCTGTTTACTTAGTGGCAGGCCTCTTTTTCTCTGCTGTTGATGTCTACATTTATCACCGCTAAATGTAGACCAACAGAAGGGCATAAAAAATTAGCAACTGATGTGAATTGCACACAATATCACTGGGAGCAGAGGGGCTGCAAACGCAAGTAGGTCATCTTTAGGTTATAAAGACTGTCTGGCCTACATTGCACCTGTATGAGAGACCCTTTTAACAAAACATCCCTATTAAACTTTCTCAAACTGCTAACTACTCGAGTATGTACTGTTATGAATCGCATATCTATCTTTGTGGCTTTTGTCATTTCTTTTTCTTTCTTATCATATTTGTGTTGGTTGGTTTTGTTGTTATGATTTTTTTTCTGTCTAAGACACCTGTTACACAACTGGCCACAGAAGAGCAGAAGAGCCACAGAAGAGCAGTTGGCAACTGCCTGATAACCACCCATTGCTAGGGAAAAATAGGAAAAAATGAGAGCTGGCAATGATGTGTCAATGTGAAGTCAGTGAAATCATGCAGTTCCTGAGCTTGTTGAGTGATCCTTGGTTCCACCAGTCACCAGGGAAATGTATATATTTCTGCCCCGGTTGACAAGTGGTTGCAGGAGTTTGCTTGCTGTTGTGTTTAATGTGATGACTGTGCTCAGTCTAATAAAGCTTTCAGCAATTTTGGGCACACATGTTATTTTCAGCTCTCTCTTTCTCTCTACCACAACAGACTAATGCAGCACCCGCATCAAAGCAGCCACAGCCCCAGTCCATCTGTCAATCTCCCGCTCCCTTCTCCTCTCACTCATAAAAAAGACCCCGAGATAGTTAAACTCTTGCAGCATGAGCTCATCCCTAACCCAGAGTAGGCACCCCACCCTTTTCTGGTCTGGATAGTGACAAAAAGAAGGAGATTGCAGATGCAATCGGTGGAAATTAGCTTTTTCTGAAGAGTTCAGCCATCAAAGAGACGCTCAGAGTAGCACTGTTAGTCTTCCACATCGAAAGGAGCCAGTGAACTGGTTCGGGCATCTCCATCTCAAAAACCCTCCAATGTGGCTGAATTACAAGAATTCTGCAAAGGGGCCAGAATTCCTCCACTGTGCCGTAAAAGACTCATTACAAGTTATTGCTAACACTTGATGGGAGTTGTTGCTGTTAGGTTTAGGGGCCATTAATAATAAACACTTTCATTTTGAAACTGCAGTTTGTGTCTAATATTTAAATTTGTTTGATGATCTGAAACATTTATGTGTGACAAACATACAAAAAATAAGAAATCGAGAAGTGGCAAACACTTTACTCTATATATATATTTTTAAAACATCACTGTTCCCACATCAACTGTTTGTACCCACTCATATCTGTGTAAAGTTAGTGTTTTTGCATGCATTTATGCGTTCAGCCAACACAGAAAAATATCTTCTTTGTTTATGACCTTTTGCTTGAGGTATAGTAAGAGTGTAAAAAGCAGTGAAAATATGGGCTTTAAAAGCAAACAGAATTAGCTGAAAGACTCTAAAAGGGGAACTGCAGGCTCAGGTATTACCCCATGTGACTTTGCCATTATAAACATCGCTATATGCATTTAGTCAGTGTAAATACCATTTATACATCTAAACAAAGAATGGCAACATTAATTTTGTTACTCTGTGTTTCTATGTTTTAAGTAGTTGATGCCAGTATGTAAATTCAATGCAGAATACTAAATAAGTAAAACAAGCGATAAAAAGTGAAAAAATGGCAACCAGCCAGTGTAGAGAGTGGAAAAAAGGCTAAAACACATCTCTCAATGCAGTGAACATATCTGACTGCTGGAAACAAGAAGGGAGTAATCCTCATTACCTATGCAGCTGTGTGGGCTGAGTTATCCCTTCGGTTCTGCACTAATTGCTCTGAATCAATAAAACTGTTTAATCCAAAGGAAAGGTTCCCTGTCACATTCAGGGTACGATGACCTTGGGAGCCCTTTGCGTCTGAGAGATGAGACACACGTGTTTTTTCCTCCTTTTTTTATTCTATAGGAATCACTGACTTGAGAGAGACAGGGGTGAGACAGGAAGACAGACAGGAGATAAAGAGGGAGGATACATTTTAAGTGATCTCCTTCGAAGCAGCATGCTTTTGTTACATGCCTCAAGGTGTCACTTCATAATTGAATCCACCCTTTTGTTCTGTGGCGAGGCCGAGGAGGCTCGAGGACAGCCTGAGGAGGAAGACGTGAACACCTCAAACGCCTGCAGGCCATGGTTTTCTCCCCACTGATAACTCTGTATATGAGCAATATCAGCCCCAGATAACTCTCCACGGAGACAGGCTCCTAATGGAAACAAGTTAATATGCATCTCAATGGGAAAATTATAACATAGTAGAGAGAATTGTCACATTATAATTATGAGCAGTGAATGGGTAGAAAAGGAACCCTTCAGGTTTCGTGACTGAATCCGCTCCTGCTCCAATTACATTCTCGACAGGCTGCTGTCCATTCATGCACAACCACAAATTATTGTCATTTTAGTCCCAACTGCTATAATTATAATTCACATTGTGACAAAACTTTAAAATAGGATGAGACAGGCAGTGATGGTGTTTCCAAAGAGAGCGAGAAATGTGGACTGAACACATAATTATTTGTTTGTATATAGAAGGGAAAATCAATACCAGTGTTAAAGAACTGCATTAAAATTCTTACTTAGGGAAGGAAACACAACTGTTTCCGGTAAAATGTATGTAAAGTATTAGAAGTGAAAGGGGGGGAAAAGAGAAACCCGAGTCATCTGAGAGAATTAATGAGTTCTGGGAACAAGGATCTGTATTAGTTGCTGTTTCTTTATATGAAACATTGGCTACTTTTAACTCTTTTGGGCTGAGAGAAAGAAAAAACGTAGAATTGAACATGCTGTTATCGGCTTGGCCAGCTGTATGGAGGCAATGCTGTATGCAGGATTTACACCCATCTCTCAAGCTCTTTATTCATTTACGACAACTGTTCCAATTTCTGCCTGAATTATGTCCTTCAGGAGAAACCTGATAGCTTGAGAGAGCTGAAAATTTCTGATCCTCGAAACAACCATTACATGCTGTCCCTCTGTGTATCAACCAGTTTTACATTATGGCACAACATCGTGGACAAAAATGATACTATTGATAAGCTGGATGAGGCTATATCCCTCGTGAAGCCAGCTACTGATTTGACCAATGAGACGCTAATAGGCCTGCTGGACGCCACCATGCCGAGTTATCGATTAGCATACACCTATTAGCTTAGCTTGTCATTGGAATGATAATAGCTAATTATATTAAGTAAAAAAGTAAAGGGTGCTCTTCTTGTCTTGTGTTCTACTGGCACATTAAAGCCAATACGCTACCACCAGCTGTGCCTTATGTTTCTATGGAAACTCGTTTGCTCTCTTTTCATTCTCCTTCTTGGGGTTTTCTTTTAATATTGTAGGGTCTATATAAAATTGGAAGTCCATGAGATGAACCTGAAGAAGATGGAAAATAATAAATGTAAACTAAAAAAAATGAGATCACAAAGAAGGTTTGTTTCAGATGGAAAAAGAGTGTGATTTTATAAAAATGCAAAATGAATTTTTTTCAAGTAAGCTCAAAAAATAACATTAAATACACTACTTGAGTAAATGTATTCAGTTACTTTCCAGGCTTAACTTTTGCATTGCTTTTGGTGAAAATGAGCAAATCTGGATTCAGTAAAGGCAACAAAAGAAAACAGAAGAAACATACTCCATGTATTAAAATCCTTGTCATTTTCTTGGCACATTATATATGCCACATACAAAAACCTCAGATCAAAAATTCAGTCTTGACTTTGCTTTCAAGGTTATCCGTACTCAAACAGATGAATGATTCACTTCTTTACTGTACAGGTCGTGAATATTCGTCATATTTTACCCGACTTCTCCAGAGTAAAAAAGGGGATAAGAAAATGAATTTTCCTTGATCCAGTCCAGCCTCATTCCAAGGCCAAATTGGCTATTGATCTCCGTCTCTTTGTCTATTAAGGGAAAGCCTTGCATGCCAAAATTGGTCACCACCGTGACGGCTGCCCATATCTCAGTGCTGATTGATTCTGTGCAGGCTGTGGCTGGCCGAGCCAAACCAAGGTTGATGGGAGAGGGGATGAGGTTGATGGGAGAGGGGATGAGGATGATTGTCTGCGGTTACTGTCAGCCTGGCACTCAGTGCACATGATCAGTAGAGCGGGAATCCACACAGACCAATCCTTTTGCCTAGTTTCCTTGGCCCAGCGTTCCCCACACCCTCTGTGTTTCTGCCATCAGTTTAAAGGAAATGGATACAGAGAGGAAGGTTATTCCATTCATTCTTTTGGAGGGACTTGATGCAATCAATAGTGTCAGAGTGGAATGATGGCGCAGTGACTAAGGCAGTGCAAGGACTTAGGCTGTGGTATTGTATAAGGAGGCAGAAGAAAAGAAAATCCCCCACTGTGAGTCAGTAAGAGACCAACAGTCACTATGATTGCTCTTTTCTTTGAAAACTCTTCATCTGTGCCTTGTGGCTTTCACTGGTTTGAATAAGAGGTGATTGATCTCAAAATCCCTCTGAACTTAAAGCTATTTCACACAAGACCTGCATTTTTATCTGAGTTCTGACATGCAGGTGTCTTCCAGGACACTGTATCGCACTGCTTTTTGGATTTGGTGATCGGTAACTGCAAAGCACGCCCACCAAGTAAGCTGGGTGTGCCAAGAGATATAATGGGATTAAAACATTTTACCCAGATAAGGTTTTTGCCCTGCAGTTAAGCAAATTTTTTGAGTTACTTCAATCTAAGCAGTAATGAGAAGAAAAATAATCTCATCTCATGCGACTGATGACTTACTAAATTCTCAAATATAAAACCATCAAATGAAATTAGCTCATGTTTCTACGATATGCCTAATGATGTTGAATAACATCAGATCTCAATTTAACTTAAAATGTGATATGGTTTTTGTTTTATGTTTTTGGTTAATGCAACATGACTCGATTATTAAGTCTGTTATGGAAAATCCATTTGGGAATGTGACTAACCAGGCACATTGTTTCAAGTAAAATCCTGAGATGCTTTTTATTTTATTTCTACAGTCTCTTACATCATTTTAGAGCAATTTTTGTCTGCTCTTCTTTACTTCAATGACTTTAATGACTTGAGTTCGTTGAGGTTTGAATGTACTCATTTACCCACAGCTCTCTTAAGATTTTGCAAAAGCTTTTCAACGTGGTTAAAGTCTAGACTTTGAAAAAGGCTCACTTATCCATTCTGCTGTATATTTGCTTGAGATCATTGTCCTATTTAATAACCCAGTTTCAGACAAGCTTTGGCTGTGACAGATCGCATTACTTCTGACTCTAAAAAACTTTGGTATACAGAGGAGTTCATGACTGACTCATTGACTACAAGGTGCCCAGGTCCTCTGGCTCTAAAATAAACCCAAATCATAACCCCCCCATCACCGTGCTTGACAGTTGGCATGAATGTACCTTCACTGACATTAACATTTGACATTAACATATGATAAATGGGGCCTTTAAATGTTACATTTTTGATTAAAACGGTAGAATGATGGATTTGAAATGGTTTGGAAATTACCTTATGAAAAGCAATGAGCACCAAGAGTTCTTTGTCGAAGACTTCTGCAGTCTTTCCTCATCAGCATTGCGTTAACAAACACCTGAATGCCCCAGACCTACAAACTGTCAAAACTTCTGCTTTTATAGAGGTTTTATTAGCAGCACCTGGCAGGTGCCTTCCATTTAAATTCTTTTTAAGCATTAAGGATGTACTTAGTTGTTTACATTCTGCTTCTGCATTTTGACTTATCTTTGGTTAAATAATGACACAATGTGATGTCACATGTTACTGTTCATCTTACATTTAAAGGCTATATGCTTTTGTATTATGTTCTGATACTTTAAACCCCAATGATACAAATCGCATTAGGAAACATAATTGATAATAATAAATATAAAATATTAGCTGAGTTACAAGATTCTAAAAGTAATTAATTACTTGAAAAGTAACTATTGCGTTACTTTAAAAAAAAAATGTTTAACCCTCTGGGATCCAGGGTATAATTGGCCATTTTTGACTACTTTTGATTTGTCCTCTGCATTTCGCCTTTAAAAACTATTTACTTGCCTTGTTTAGTATCATTCTTTTCAGCACAACCTCACATGTTTGAATTTACAGTTACGTTTTCATTTTGACATATTGTATTAATGCAATTGATCTAAAATCAGCCAAAAAACAAAATCCTTGCAGAAAAAGTTATATTTTTTACTATTTCAACCACAAACTTGTTTATTGAATCATATTTCATAACTTTGTTTGCACATTGTTTTGTGTGACTTCTCCTTTCCAGGAGATAAACCAGAGTTGCAGTTTAAATGGTGATCTTGATTGACTACAACTGACAGTTTAAAAAAAAAAAAGCCCAAAATTGTCATGACATTCATGCCCATGATGAGTGTATGTAAACTAATCACCACAACTATGCATGTGGTGTGCAGATAGTATGCAGCATGCTTGTCTCTGCTGCTGGAAACAATGCAGGTGAGAGTGAAATGGAAATTAAAGTGGGTCTATTATGTTCAACTAAATCACCATATGTTTGTACTACTACCACTGTGGTAGCTTTGCATGATTCATTTGTTCAATAATAATCCTTCTTTTTCTTATACTAGGACTCAGTGCAGCTCTTTGGTTAAACCATTTCTGCTCTTCTCCCTTTAAGAAACCCCCCATTTACAGCCAACTTCTAATGTGCTGCTACTGGGTTTCCTGACCATATTAAGGATACCTTTGCATATTCTTACATATTTAGAAGACAGAATTAGTTTAATTCTTTACTTTCCATTTTTTATTGGGTTGTCCAAAAGTGTTTTCAATAGAAAACTTCACTGTCAAATTATAGGTGTAGCCTTACTAACAAGTAATACTACTTCATTGACTGGCTACCCTCCTAGTAAATTCTTGCACTATTTTATTTAATTTATAAAGAACGTTAGTCATGAAATATCATTAAATGACTTAACTGTCATGGAAAACCAACGAACCACATAATGTTTGGGGTTTTAGGTTTAGCAGTAGTTCAGAGAAAATTAATTCTGTCATTTGGTGATGGCGTGCCTGTCAAGGCAAATGGTCTGTTTCTGAAATGTCAAATGAAACACTGCAACCTTTTGAAAGGTTAGGCATAACAAGGGAAGCCTTACTGTACAACCCCCCAAATGTCTGACAAACAGTTTGGTTCCAACACAAGATT